>NC_058415.1:52206059-52282103 GCF_002201575.2 Neomonachus schauinslandi | reverse complement strand
AGAAGACATGAACAGACATTTTCCCAAAGAAGACATCCAAATGGCCAACAGACACATGAAAAAGTGCTCAAGATCGCTCGGCTTCAGGGAAATCCAAAGCAAAACCTCAATGAGATACCACCTCATACCAGTCAGAATGGCTAAAATTAACAAGTCAGGAAATGACAAATGTTGGCGGCAATGCGGAGAAGGGGGAACCCTCCTACACTGTTGGTGGGAATGGAACTGGTGCAGCCACTCTGGAAAACAGTATGGAGGTTCCTCAAAAAGTTGAAAATAGAGCTACCCTATGATCCAGCAATTGCACTACTGGGTATTTACCCCAAAGATACAAAAGTAGGGATCCGAAAGGGTACGTGCCCCCAATGTTTATAGCAGCAATGTCCACAATAGCCAAACTGTGGAAAGAGCCAAGATGTCCATCGACAGATGAATGGATAAAGAAGAGGTGGTATATATATACAATGGAATACTATGCAGCCATCAAAAGGAATGAGATCTTGCCATTTGCAATGAGGTGGATGGAACTGGAGGGTGTTATGCTAAACGAAATAAGTCAAACAGAGAAAGACATGTATCATATGACCTCACTGATATGAGGAATCTTAATCTCAGGAAATAAACTGAGGGTTGCTGGAATGGTGGGGGTGGGAGGGATGGGACGACTGGGTGATAGACACTGGGGAGGGTATGTGTTCTGGTAAGCGCTGTGAATTGTGCAAGACTGTTGAATCTCAGATCTGTACCTCTGAAACAAATAATGCAATATATGTTAAGAAAAAAAAAAAAAGAAGATAGCAGGAGGGGAAGAATGAAGCGGGGAAAATCGGAGGGGTAGACGAACCATGAGAGATGATGGACTCTGAAAAACAAACTGAGGGTTCTAGAGGGGAGGGGGGTGGGAGGATGGGTTAGCCTGGTGGTGGGTATTGAGGAGGGCACTTTCTGCATGGAGCACTGGGTGTTATGCACAAACAATGAATCATGGAACACTACATCTAATACTAATGATGTATGGGGATTAACATAACCATAAAAAAATTAAAAATTTTGTGTATGTTTTATGAACTATTTCCAGGTTGACTCTAAGGGTTTTTGTTTAGGTACCGCCCGCTTTAGGTATGATTTTTATTGAATGTCCTAAGCATGTGGGCTGTTTTTATTTTATACACGAATGGGCTTTCTTTTGTCTACTAAATGCTTGCAAATACACATTCATCAAGTCCTCAGATTTGTGTTCTATACATTATCACTTATCTCAAATTGTGTACGTCAGTCAAAATGTTGACAGTATAGTTCCTCAAATTCTTTGTTTTGAATTTTGTCCCCAGCTCAGCGGCACCACTACCACCAATTCTTATGAACCTGATTTTTTATATTCTCCCTCTTCTTTCTCTGAACAATGTATTCTATTACTAATACCCTTCTGCTGTTTTCCAAATCATTGTGGTATAAAAGATCTCCCCAGATTAAGATGAGTGGGTCCCATGATCTGGGACCACATCTGGGCCTGCCTTCTCCTCTTATATGTTACCATTAGGTATAGAACGTGATGCCCATTATTGCAATCATTGATTTAGTTTTTAGGAATCATGACTGCATTTCTTTCCTCCAATGTTCCATTAATAATCTAGCAAACTTTGAAGGAGTTTCTACTTAAACAATTGTACTCCTTCAACTCCTTCCCCCCTCCCCAGAAAATACGCCACAGACACATACACTTTTATAGGTTTTATCAACACATTTCCCCCATCTTTCTCCATTACCTTGTCTGTTCCCAACTTTATTTATTTCCATTTAGCAAAATAGTCTCTCTCTGATCCTTATATCTAGTGCCTTCTTTTGCATTCATACCATTTACTTTACCATCATAGCTTATTTTTTATCTCCTTCAAACAATATTTGTTCTTAATTAAAATTATATTCTTTCAGAAAAATTAGGAAATTCCAATGTATGGGTTGAAGAGATAATACACATTCCTTCTTCCTTAAAGATGTCATAAATTTTATTTTTGAATGTAAGTAATCATAGGCAAAAGGACTTGTGAGGTTCTAGGATCATCCCCCCACTCCACTGGGATTCTAAAAGGCAAGTTTCAGGTAACTAGATAGTGGATTTTGTTTGGTAATTTTCATATTTCATATACATTTTTAATTATTCAGTAAATACTTTAGATATTATTTTTTTTAATATTCAGAACTTAAAATTTATAATTAGTTGGAGGGGTGCCTGGGTGGTTCAGTCAGTTGAGGGTCAAACTCTTGGTATACCCTCAGGTCATGATCTCAGGGTCATGAGTTTGAGCCCCATATTGGGCTCCTCACTCAGTGGGCAGTCTGCTTGAGATTCTCTCCTCTTGCTCTCCTTTTGCCCCTCCCCCTACTCCTCACTCTCTCTCAAATAAATAAATAAATCTTTAAAAAATTATAATTAGTTGGGGGGCGCCTGGGTGGCTCAGTTGGTTAAGCAACTGCCTTCGGCTCAGGTCATGATCCCGGAGTCCTGGGATCGAGTCCCACATCGGGCTCCCGGCTCAGCGGGGAGCCTGCTTCTCCTTCTGACCCTCTCCCCTCTCATGCTGTTTCTCTGTCTCTCTCTCTTTCTCCCAAATAAATAAATAAATAAAATCTTTAAAAAAAATTATAATTAGTTGGAAAGAACACTTTATTTTATGGAACAGGCCACTTCTGACTTAGGATTTTTATGCAGAGACATATGGTGTGTAAGACAATGGCTACTCTCTGCTAATTGTGACACTGTATATGTCTTGTTGATTAGAGATGGGCATATGAAAGCATCTATAACAGCACTTACCACAATGAGCCTTCAATAAAAGTTTAGGGTGGTTTACTATAGAATTATAAATAACAAAATGAAAACAAGGCAAACAATTGTGAATACAGAGTTAGAAGATGATGAGGTATTGAATTAGTTGATGTGTTCTCTGGAAAGTAGGATAGTTCTGCAAAATGTCTAGAAATTCATAAAGTGTTGTGCAGCAATTCCTGGTATTTCATTATTTTTCTGGCTAGTATCCCACTATTCTGAACATTAGAACACTCTCTTTCCTGCCAAAAATGGTCAACACTTTCCTTCACAGTTTGTTTCTCCCTAATGTAAATGTAGCTCCCAATATCTTTCTAGAATTTAATGGGACATGTTATTCACTATACAGAATTTATTTGGCTGGAAAAACATCTTTTCTTCAAAGTGAGTTCTAATATCCAATAACTGACAAAAGACAAGTACATAGTGAGGGACATAGTTTATCTATCTGTCCTTTTTATCTATTCACCTATCTATCCATCTATGTTAAATAGAAATATGTATTTATGTAAATATATACATATTTATATCTACAGATATTAAATATGTGTATTTCATTTCCAATAGTAGCCTTTAGGAAAATTGAGTTGGTAATGTAATTTGCATAATATTCAGCCCTTTAATTAAGGGTTCTTTTGGTCACTCTTGCAATGGATTAAGAAGATGCTCATTTTTTTCTGTTCTAACCTGCTACGGGTACCTTTACAAAATTATACTTCTCAGTTAGGAGCACCATTTCCCACCATCCCTTTTCCTACCCTGATATTCTTTGTCACCTACTGGATTAAAGGTTTTCAGAGTTTAGAGGGTGGAGGGCAGATGTCCATGGTGCTGATTCACTAAGATTTGTGCCTGAATTTAACAGTACATGAATGAGGCTTATTGTGAGGGAGATGTAGGAGAGGAATGTAATACAGTTCCTATTGTACCTAAATAGTATGTGTTTGTGTATGGTGAAATGGAGAAGTAAAAATGGACAGCAGCAAAATACCTATATATTTTGCCCATCACTTTATTTCTCTTTTAGCAGGTAGATGGGAGAAAATATGAGTAAAAAGTTTCATCTACAAATAATTGAAACAGGTTGTGAAAGTTTGAGTTATTATTTTTTTACTGTCTATAGTGTATATTATCTAGAAGCAGAATTCACTTAAATGCCAACATATTGCTTATCAACTTATCAAATGAATGACAGTCATTTCTCACAATCTATGAATCTTTTCCAGGAAAATTACGAGACATGAAATAAAAACACTTGCTAAAATACAGTAAAAAAGTCAGTGGGAAAAACTAAACAATGGAGCTGACACCCACTACTACTTAAAACTCAGTGTTATGACTAGAAAAATATTTATGTTGGTAATGTGTATATAATAAGAAAATATTTAAATTACAAATATTTTACTTTTCATAGTACTACAGCCTCTCCCAGTAAAATAGCATGCAATTAAGTGGTTTTATTTTTATTTTTTTTGTGGTGTATTACTATCTGGAGTCTATTTTTGTGTCTTGGAAGTTCCAGATGACATAATTTTCATCACTAGATTGTGCATTTAAAGCTATGATAACAGCAATATGTAGGGAGGTACTTTTTAAAAGCCATCCTGGAGTGATTATAAACATTTCATAGCTGATCAGCATCATTTTACCAAGGCATATATTGCTATAAATGCACTCTTTCAACTTCCTTATATTTACAGAGATTGAAGAGTACCACGGGAAGGCTGTATCGCTGTATCATGTGCTGCTTGTGCTTCTAAAGTGTCCAGTGGATTTTTAATCATATGAGGTAAATACTAAATTTATTTTAATTATATTTTCAGGATGAAATGAAATACCATTTTGTGTCTTCAGACTTATTTTCTTTATAATAAGACGGAAATTAGTTTTGTTTTATTTAATCATGCATTTAATTAAGTAGTTCCCCTGGTTTGTGAGCCCCAAAGTGACTGGGAGAAGTAATGGCATATCAACAATCCACTGTTAGGCTTCTACATTTTTCTCTATAAAACTATTATCTATGTTATATGTGATATGTTTCCAGTAGTCTGTATACCGTTTTTATTTGCTTAAAGTGATTTTTGTCCTTTTAAACACTATGGTAACGGTAACATAGTTCAATGTTCTAGTTCAAATTTATACATGAAGCATAATGGCTAAACATATTTTCTTTATTAATACTTATGACATGGGTAACGATATTGGAGGTATATATCGCTATTAATTTGAAGTGGAAAGTGAGTTATTTCTGGGCTTTTTTTTTTCTTTAGTTTTGGCAGGCAGAACATTTACGCATTCTGTATTTAAGAAAAAAAATACACCTGAAAGAATAGAAACTACTTTATAACCTTTTAGAAGCCTTTCTCTGTGTGGTGTAGATAACTTTCTTTTCCTTGCAAAGACTTACTAGTTTTCCTACCTCCTCTTTCTCTGCTAGTGGTCATCAAGCATCGCAACAAGGTTTTTATTTTTTTATTATTTTTAATTTTTTTTTCGTTTTGGTTGTCAGAGAACAAATGGAGACATTGGCAATCACTGTTTTCTGTTCATTACAGGGAGAGGAATTAGGAATTGAGGGGTGCTCAGAAAGATAAGTCTTGGCTAGTACCTGTTAAGGAAGCCCTTGTTTAATGCAACTACAGGGAGACATATGGGGCTGCTTGCATATGTCCTCATGAAGACCAAAAGTGAAGTAAAGAACGTTTTCTTCTGAAAAATGGGTGTCCTAGAAAAGAAATAGGCCTGCTTCTGGCACTCTTTTACAAGTCTATCAGACAAGGAAAGGTGGCAAGGAAAGAATGACTTTGTGAACAGTCTACCCAGGTATTAATGGTGGACACACACACACACACTGTTGTTTTGGGGCCAAAGGAAACTGACACTTTCTTTACACAGAAATATAGATTTAATTGAAAAAAAAGTATGTTTCAAGGAGCAATGGAAGAAAAATTAAACAGGAACAAAATATACTGAATTGGTGAGATTTTTTTTTTAAACAATAAAGACATCATTGACCAAATTTAAATCATGGACTGCAAGATGAGGCATATGGCTCACATTTTATGAGTCTCTCCATTATGTTGACTTAGATGAGATAATAGGAAGGAACGGACAGTCATATAAAGAGAAGTAGGGGAAACTGCTCATTTGCTCAGCACAAAAGTGTCTATCATTCACAGGGCTCTTCCAATCAAAAAGAACATTCATTGGTACTTAAAATATAAATTTAACGTGATTTGAGGACACTGTGAAATATAATTGCTTCTTTGGATATTTCTTAGTATACTCTTTCATAGTTATTTTAGCCAGTTTAAGTAATCCTGATAAATAAACCTATATTTTCCACTTGAATTTATGGTAAGTTCTACAATCTATCCCTGATTGTGAACCCAGAGAACACTGGCTGTCTTCAGATGTACCTAAATAGTAGACAGAGAGTGATTTTATTTTTATCAGCAAAAAATGTAACACACACTATTAATTTATTAAATAAGTAAAGGTTATTTTAAAACAATATTTTATTTGATTTTGATGGGATTTTTAAGAAATGTCAAAGCCACATGGAAACTTTTATTTTAACAAAATTTTAAAGTATAAAACAGAAACAGGATGAAAGGGCAGGTCCTGTTTCCTCTAAGTTCTTGTTCTAACAATTGAGCTCATTTTTACTTCCATTTTCAGTCCCCTCCCCCTCACCCAATACTGGCTCCTTCTCCTTTGCACACAGTCAAGTCTTCAGCTAAAGTGACAAAGAGAGATTTAACATTCTCCCCCTCTCCCCCGCCCTCCACAGGTACTGAACTATTTACCTATTTTTTATTGCTATTCTTAATTTCCTCTAAATCTTTGGTGAGGTTTTAAAATTTATTTTCTCTATTCTAAAGCCATCAGAGTATATTTTTAAAAAATCAGTATTAGTTAAGAGCGAAGTAAATTGAAAAGATAACGGACACATTTTTGTTGTTCAAAAAAAAGTCATAGACTCAAGTTGAGAAGGTAAGTGTCACCAGTGTGATGACAGTGTGTAATTAGAATGTGGATGACACAGAGAGGGAGAAAAACCATGAGAGACTCTTAACTCTTGGAAACAAACTGGGGGTTGCTGGAGGGGAGGTGGGTGGGGGGATGGGGTAATTGTGTGATGGGCATTAATGAGGACATGGGATGTGATGAGCACTGGGTATTATACACAACTGATAAATTATTGAACACTACATCTGAAAAAAAAAAAAAAGAACGTGAATGACATTAACCTATGTTAATGTATTGAACAGAGAGGGTGCGATAAACTAGTTCAGCACTCTGAATAGAACACCCCCAAAACACTGTGACCTGAGTCCACAAGTTGAAGAAGGACATTGATGAACCTGAGTATAACTGTCTAGAGCAAGCATAATAATGAGGAAATTTGAAAGTTTGAAAGAATTATGTATGCCTTGTTTTGAGAAGAAAAGACTAAGAAGTGTTAGAGATGATAATTTTTTGTAAATATTTGAATCAATGTCAGACGGCAGGGAGGTTAGTATTTATAGCCATGACTCTGAAGGAGGTCCTGAGCCATTTGGGTCTACTGTGGCCCAACATGGGAAAGATTTTTAAAATAATATTAAATGGGATTCATTTAAATAAACAAAACAAACAAAAACTGTAAAAAAAAAAACAACAGAATTCTTCCCCAAACAGAATGGGCTGCTGTAAACAGGGTTAACAGTCCTGCTTCTAGAGATGTCACCTGAAGATGGTTGGCTGACCAGCTGCTTCTCATTGGGGATTCATGTACTTATCAGTGTTTGAAAAGATGACAGTTTGCATTTTTACATGGAGAAATATCCTTTACATACATCATCATTATTTAATATTAAGTGATACTTTTTTTATGCCCTATGTTTTCTTAATTTAAGATGATTTTTATGTATAAAGAGATTTTATTTAGAAAAATGCTGGAATAGTTTTATTTTTCATTCTATCACTAAGTAGGATATGGATTTGAAGTCAACAGTTTACTCTGTTTTAGTTCATCTATAAAATAAGAAAGCTAAGCAAATGACCCCAAAATTCTTACTAGCTCCAAAAATCTATGAATTTCATCTATCTGACAGAAGTTGCAAATAGCGTGGCAGAATGTTTTTAGTGGTTACAATCTCAGGCAAGGTGCAGCATTCCTGGGTTCTCACTCACTGCCTCTGTCACTTTGCTAATTTACATGAGGTCTCTGGGGCTTTGTTCACTAGTCTGTAAAAAAAGAAGGTGAAACTACTGCTTGTGGTGTGATATTGTCATGGACGCTCACGTACTAATGATGGTAAGAATGAATGGCTTAAAACCAGCCATTACAAATGCCATGCTTTTCCAATTCACTGACCTTGAATTAGAGCCCAACAATTATGTAGTTACCTAGGAGCACATTTTACAGCCTAAAGTTAAATATTTTATGGGTTTTTTATTTATTATTGTTTAATGATTTTGGACTATGACTGAGTTAAGATGTTAGCCTTTCAGTTAGACTTCTGTTCACGTATTAGATAAAACCAGAGTTGTTATGTTGTTGTTGTTATTGTTGTTGTTGTTGTTTTCTGAGGAAGTCTAGATGTTGGCTATAGATACTCCCTTTTGTACTTGTCTGTATAGGTATAATGTTAGCCGGTTCAGGTAAGTGTTCTGGTTAGGTGTCTTGGCTCCTGAGAAGATGCCAAAATTATGCATGTTTTAAAACCCATGGGTATGTCCTTAATTAGTAATGCCCACTGTCTGTGGTCTGTTACTCACCATACAATATATGCATCATAATTTCTGCCAACCTATATCAATCAGCAAAGTAGTTGCAAGAAATAATATTGAGGGAAGATTGCCCAAATGACATGAATCCTTTTCATTCATCAGTATACCTTAAATTTTATCAATGGATTAAATGAGGCTATTAAGATCTTTGTATTTACTCTGTAGAAATGCTTTCACTGAACTACAGCTTGAATCAATGCAATCGACTTACACTGATTTGTGTTATCAATGCTAGAAACTCATGCTTCCATTTATGGTAGTAATGTCATTCATGGTGTGGTTTTCTTCATTCTTTATGAAGTTTCTCCATTAGGAAGATCATGGGACATACTTTCAGTCTAAGCACTCCAAATACAGGGCTTCTCCTGGAAAATTATTTTTAACTGTGGTTCCAGTAGACCATGTAAAAGATTTTTTTGCAGGTGTCTGTGGGGTTCTAGGAAGCTCAAAACCAAATCTGTCGCACATATCTGGGAAGTAAACAGGATCCAATGGCATATATGGTAGTGAAGCATAGCTGCTATGGGATCAGTCAAGGCATGGATCTCATCTCTTATTTGGCTCTGGGGTAGATTTGATCAAGTTGCGACCCCATTTTTCTTTTCAGGGTTTATATTATGACAGTGTTGTGAAGATTGAAAAAAGATAACCCTTAATATATTAATACCCATTCTTGGCAAATGTTATCTATAATCAGTACTAAAACAGAGATTTCCCAAAAGTAGTTCTTTTTCAACCACCTTTCTTGACCTATCAAAACACATATTTGTTCATTTATCCATTCAATAAACATTTATGAAGGGCCTATTATGTTCATTTATTACTCACATGTATATGAGTAAATGATACAAATGAGATCCTTATTGTCATTGAACTGACATTCTAAATGGGTGGTGTGGAGTATAGAGTCCATTAACAATAAAAATATGTAAAAGAAAACATTCATTAATAAGAAGTGCTAAAACAAGTTGAGAGCCTGAGGATCTACTTGGAATTGTGTTGTTAGGAAAGGCTTTAACAATAGAGGTGGCATTTTAAGTAGGGACCTGAGTGATAAGAAGGAGCCACCTGATAAAATATTTCTGCAGGAAGAGCTTTCAGAGAGGAGGAAGATTGAATTCCCAGGAAGAGGAAATAATCCTCTGACTGGAGAGATTCCAGGATGTTGTGGGATAGTCATCCAATGAATATTTGTGCCCATAGGAACCAGTCTGTCTTCTCTTCCTTTCAAACTGGAAGGCTAAAGCTCTTCTACATGGAGGAGCTCCACCATCTTTTTTACTAACACACTCTTCTCCTTTTTATCTGATTTCCAATGGTAAGCTGACCCAGGGCTTACCCCCTAGGTAGCTCCCTCTGACCTATTATTTTCCTTGAAAACATTCAATCTGATGAATGTAAAATGTATGATTTGGGCTTAAATTTGAAGTCATATAGCAGAGATCTCTCAGATTTCTAACCCAGGTCTTAGTTCCAGCCAAGGTGACCATAGTTCTCCATATTGACAGTTAGGTCCCAAAGACTATTAATAAAAAAGAGGAACTTTGCCCTCCTTTACCACTGTTCCTTGCAGGTAGCTCCCTTAGGAGTGACGCAAAAAGCAGTACTGTTTTTTGAGAAAGGAGTCCAACAGATCTGGATTCCCCCAGACATAAGCTACTTGATTTCAAGCAGGTACTAACCTTATCCCTGGCATTATTTTATCTGTTTGGTTTTAAAATTTTTCCTCATTTATTTTGATCTCACACCAAAACAACTTAGTTAGCTATCCCAAGTCCTTTTAGGAACAAAAAAGGGTGCAATACACTCTCTCAATATAAATACTTAATTTCTAATTCCTATTTACCAAATATCTCATATTCCCTATTGACTGCCTGTTTGCATCAATGAATATCACAGTCTCATTACTCTGAATAAGGGACTTAAATACCTCAGGCATTCTTACGCTTACCAGTTCAGATATAATTTCAGATTGATTCTCCCAGGGATCCTGGTCCACTTTTTGTGCTTCTCTCAACCCTATCCTGGTCCTCACGCATTCCATGCATATGGTAGTTGATCATTTCATGACTCAACAGTTATCAGCAAATAGGGGAAGGGAAAGGAACTAAAATGAAGAATAACCTTTTAAAATGTTTTATGTGTTCTTTCTATGCCCATATGTATTTACAGTGATCACTGTTTTATCGGAAGAGGTTAAAATGTTATTAATATGTACATTGAATTGGCTTGGCATTTGCTGCATGCCATTCCCACAGGCATGAGGGATAGCTAATCAAAATACAACTGCAGCTCAACATGCCTGCAGCGTGATCTGTTTGTCCCCAGAAAGGAGGCTTGAAATGAATTTTGGTTCCTTTTTTTTTCAATCTGACAGATATAATCCCTGTCCTATGTTTAGCTCCTCATCTTCCTAGGTTACAGAAAATAATAGGAAAAAATAGTAAATCTGAGAACCTCCACACTTCTATCCTGTATACATAAAGCTCTATTAGTATTTTTGTACTCAACTATGTGAAGGCTGCATTTTTCTGAGAAAGACCCATTTTGACTCAGAATGTTAGAAATCAGTTTTGTCTACTGAGTTATCAATAGTTTCAATGGTGATGGATCTCAGTGGAAATATGATAACATCATTTTTGTATCAACATTTATGCAACAACTTTATAGCACTTGTCATGCATGAGCCAGGCACTGTTTTAAGCATTTTACAATATTTATTTAATTTCCGTAATAGCCCTATGAAATGAATTTTATTATACCCTTTCTGCTGATGAAGAAACTAGAGCTGAGGGGATTAATAACATGCCCAGGATGGCACAATTGATAAATACAATATGTTATATAACAAGATATACTTAGCAACTAAGGCCTGCAACAGAATTTTTGAGAACCTCTAAGCAGCAGTAACAATGACCCAGTCATTGAAGAGTGGAAAATAGTCCTTTCTGTGATCTCTCTTCAAAATATCCTGTCACTTGATAGGTTACATGAGGAGGAATAATTTCAGAGATGGCTAAAAAGTTTATAAATATTAAGTTAAGTCTGTATCTAGAAAACTGGAGAGGAAGTGATAAAGGCATCAATTTCTTTTGCTTGCAGCCTAAACAATTTTGTCACACCATCTAAATTTTCCCTTCAGAAAGGGAGATAAGTTAGATTAATCTCAGCAGGTCTCTGGTAAACCTATTTGCATTGGGTCTCCCTCTGGACTCTGATTACATTTTGCCCTACTGTTGTGTGACACTTGCATCCTTGGAATCTTTTTATGACTCTGAATTCATGCTGCACATGTGATTTACAATAGCATTAAAAAAGTGCAGCACCTAATTAATTCACCAATCAGCTGTCAGAGCCTCTGATCTTTTCCTGGTTCACCATCAAGCTCCCTTTGGGAGCATCAGTATTATGAAAGTGCCATTTCCATTATGCTGTGTGTGGTGTTAGAGCAGAGGACTAAGTTACGCTGCTTGTTCATGGAAAATATGCCATCCTCATGAGTGCCTTGATGACTTTGTTAAAAATACCTTCTGCCACCCCGTTCTCTTGTTCTCATGAATACTGTGGCTCCACAGTACCACAGGGTTTTCACAGTGACATAAATTAAGCGAGGGGAGATAAGCATATTCCAGTTTCATACCTGTGTTTTTTTCCCTTGAGTTTTCTATTTTATCCCATTTACTTTTTTTAAAAAGCAAATTGAAAATCTGTCTTCTCAAATTGTGTCATCTTTGAAGACTTTCTTGACTCAAATATTCCAAAATAAGGACATTTAATACACAATAGGCATATTCATGGATACTAAGTATTTCATGGACTTACAAAATTAGAACCATGTGAACATGTTTTATGAATACTTTCAAAGAAACATAGGAAGGAAAGATATGGTGTTTGTAGAATTTTAGCATCAAATTTACTTATGATTACTATGTACTTTAATGATTGCATGACTGACTTTTTTTGCTGAGTAATAAACTACTCCAAAACTTACTTGCTTAACACAACAATCATTTGATTATTTTTCACAGGTTGCCGGGTCAATGGGCAGTTATGGTGATCCTAGGTTTGACTGATTTCAGCTGAGCGTGCGTATGAGGTCAGCTGTGAATAGGCCAGGAGTGACAGGGATGGCGGAAGGTATTTTTAACAAAGTCATCAACACACTTATGAGGATGGCATATTTTCCATGAACAAGCAGCATAACTTAGTCCTCTGACTCACTTATTTTGCAATTTTGTTACTGAAGCACCGAGAGTGACTGGGCCGTATATCTCTATCATACAATTGATTAGCTTGAGCAAATTTACACAGCAGATGTCAGTTTCAAGATAAAGAATGGAAGCATTGAAGCCAATGCTTAGAATTGGCTCAATGTTGCTTTTACCATAATCTGTTGACCAAAGGAAGTCACAAGGCCACCTAGATACAAGGAGTGGACAAATAGATTCTACCTCTGGACAAGAGTAGCTATGAAGTAACACTACAAAGGGAGTGAGAATTTTACAGTCTATCACATTTAACTACCTGACAGAGTTTAATGTCCTATAGACCTGACCTAGGTTTAGTTTTTACACTGTTATCTAATCAGGCTGGTTCTCCAATCAAAAACAGTACTTCTCAATTTGACACCACAACTTAGCATCATCACGGTAGTACAATATATTCCACATCCATTCAAAATCTTTTATTTTAGGGGCACCTGGGTGACTCAGTGCGTTAAGCATCTGCTTTCAGCTCAGGTCATGATGTCAGGGTCCTGAGATTGAGCCCCGCATTGGGCTCCCTGCTCGGCAGGGAGTCTGCTTCTCCCTCTGCCCTGCTCCTATTTTCTCTCTCTCTCTTTCTCAAATGAATGAATAAAATCTTTAAAAAAACCTTTTATTTCAAATGTTTCTTTTTTTAATTGGTTTTATTGAATAGAGATATGGAAAAATATTTAAAATATGTATGAATTGTAAATTAGACTACAAAATGCATACCATTTTGCACACCATTCAGGGTAAGAAAAACATTAACATATCTTGAAGTAACCCATATATTCTTCTTTAATCCAGTCTCTTTCCTTGTCTCCTCGGAGATAACCTATCTTCTGAATTTTGTTTATCATCCTTTTGCTTTTCATTATAGTTTTGAGACCTATTTCTACCATTGTATATTTGTTATGGGTACATACCTTTTTTTTTTAATTTTACATAAATGGAATCATACTGCCTATTACCAGAGTTAGCTACCATTTCAAATTTTGTATTTTAGTTAAAGTATCTAGTCTATTTACATTGATTACAATGCTAATATATTTTCTTTAAATCTTCAATATTATTTTAAATTTATTTGTCTACTCATTCTTGTGTGTCTTGATCTATTTCCTAATTATTTTGAATTGATTAGTTATTCTCATTTATCTTTCCCTCTATTAGTTTAATACTGATATTCTCTTTTCTAGTCTTTAATGATTATCTTAAAAATGTAATTATATGCAGGAAAACTCACTAAAGTGTGAAGTTCAATCTTCACTCTCCTTCTAAACAATATAAGAGCTTGGATTAACAACTACAATCAGCTTCCTTTAATTTTATAGCAATTTTCATGCATTTTACTTCTATTGCAATATTTAACCCAAATGACAATTTTATTTTTGTTTCATATAGATAAATAAGAATATTGCTCACTGTGTTTGCTTACCATAACTTCTTGTATCTGAGATTTTTCCATCTGAGATCTTTTTCTTTTGCCTGAAGAACTACATCTAAGATTTCATTTAGTAATTATCTATTGGTAGTAAATGCTTAGTTTTTCTTTGTCCGTAAATGTCTTTATTTTTTCCTCATCACTGAAAGACATCTTGTGGAATATATGATTCTAGGTTGATAGTTATTTTGCTTTAGCACATTCTGTCTGTTATTATACTGGCCTTCTAGTCTACGTTGTTGCTGTTCAGAAGTCAGTTGTCCACCTAATTGCTTTTCGTGAAGATGATCAATCTTTCCTCTCCACAGCATTTATTATTTTTTCTTTGTCTCTGCTGCCTTTGTAGTTTTACTGTGGTATGTCCAGGTATCAAGTTTTTCATATTTATTTTATCTTATTTTATTTTGATCTTAGGTTATTTAATTTTTATATTGGTGTCCTCCATCAATTCTGGAAAATTTTCAGTTATTATTTATCTATATATTACCTTTACTCATTTTTCTTTTTCCTTTCCTTCTGGGATCCAGAAGGTAAAAGTGAGCGTTCATGCTCTATTCATATTTTGGGTTCTAATGTGTTCCTAATTTTTGGTTTCTGAATTCGGTTTTCTTTAATTGGTTTAAGTTGTGACATAATTTTAGATGTACAGCAAGGTCCCAAGAATAGTAATAAGGATTTTCATGTACCTTCATCCAGTTTTTCCAGCTGTTATCATTTTACCACATTTCCTTTGTCATCTCTCTCTTTCTGAAACATTTAAGGATAACTTGAGTCACAATACCTCTGAATCATGAAATACTTCTTTATATTTTTTCTAAAAACAATAACATACTATTCATAACCATAGTATAATTCTAAAAATCAGGATATTAATATAGATTTGATATTAGTAATTAATATACAGGAATTATGGGGTTTTTTTTAGGATTTTATTTATTTATTTGATACAGAGAGAGCACAAGCAGGGGGAATGGCAGGCCGAGGGGGAGGAAGAAGCAGGCTCCCCTCTGAGCAGGGAGCCCGATGGGGGGCTTAATCCCAGGACCCTGGCATCATGACCTGAGCCAAAGGCAGACACTTAACTGACTGAGCCACCCAGGTGCCCCTATAGGAATTGTGGTTTTTATCCATTGCTGTGATTACTCCAAAATGTAGTGGCTAGAAACAACAGATCTGGGGACTGAAGTCCTCAGTCAAAAGACATATATTGGCAAATTGGATAAAAACAAAATAAAACAGGATCCTCCAACTATAATGTTGTGTACAATAAACACACTTTAGATATGAGGATATTCATAGATTTAAAGTCAAAGATAGTCCAATGGAATAGTAACCAAAAAGGAGTAGACAAAATAGATGATGTATCAGACAAAATAGACTTTAAGTAAAAATTGTTAAGAGAGACAAGGAAGGACATTATATAATTATAAAAAGGTCAATTCACCAAGAAGTTATAATAATTATAAAGGTAATGTGTAGCCAACATCAGAGCTCCTAAATATATGAAGCAAACATTGACAGAATTGAAGTGAGAAATAGAGAACTCTACAATAATTGTAGGAGACTTGAATACCCTACTTTCAATAATGGATAAAAAAAGAGAAAGATCAGTAAGGAAACAGAGGACTTGAATAACACTATAGTCCAATTGGATTTAATATAAATGTACAGAACACTTCACCCAACATTAGCAAAATATATATTTTTCACATGGGACATTCTCCATGATAGACCATATGTTAGGTCACAAAACAAACTTGATAAATTTTTAAATATTAAAATCATACAAAGTATCTTTCCCAATCCCAATGGAATGAAGCTAGATATCAATAGCAGAATGAAAACTAGAAAACCCACAAATATGTGGAAATTAAACAGAATTCTCTTAAACAACAAATGGGTCAAAAAAGAAATCACCTGGGAAATTAGAAAATATCCTGAGACAAATGAAAATTAAAACACAGCAGACCAGAACTTTTTGAACACAATGAAAACTGTGCTAAAAGTGAATTTTATAGCTATAAATATTGACTTTAAGAAAGAAGAAATATCTCAAATCAGTAATCTAACTTTACACCTTAAAGAACAAGAAAAAGAAGAACAAAGAAACCCAAAGCTAGCAAAAGGAAGGAAATAATAAAGATTAGAGCAAATATAAGCAAAATAGAGAAAATGAACAAAACCAAGAATGGGTTCTTTGGAAAGATCAAGAAAATTGACAAACTTTAAACTATACTAAGAAAAAAGGAGAGAAGATGTAAATAACTAAATTCAGAAATGAAAGAAGGGGCATTATTACTATTTTACAGAAATGGAAAGAACTATATGAGAGTACCATGAAAATTGTATGACAGGAAATTGCACAAACTTGATGAAATAGACAAATTAGAAGCACACAACCTACCAAGACTAAATCATAAAGAAATTTTTAAAAATCTGAATAGACCTAAAAGGATTGAATCATTAATCAAACCCTCACCCCGATGAAAAAAAAAAAGTCCAGGACTAGATGGCTTTACTGGTGAATTCCAGCAAACATTTAAGAAGGAACTAACACTAATCCTTCCCAAACTCTCCCAAAAAGTTAAAGAGGAAGAAACTTCCAAATTCATTTTATCAAGCCAGAATTATCTAAATATCAAAGTCAAAGGCACTGCAGAAAAAGAAAACTATAGACACATATCTCTCATGGATATTGTTGCAGAAGCTCTCAAGAAAATACCAGCAAACTGAATTCAATAGTATGATTACAGGATTGTACACCATGACCAACTAGGATTTATTTCTGGAATGCAAGGATGGTTCAACATACTAAAATCAATCAACATAATACATTAACAAAATGAAGGGAAAAAAATACATGATCATCTCAATTGACACAGAAATTTGACAAAATTAAATACTCTTCCATGATAAAAACATTCAATAAACTGGAAATAGAAGGAAACTACCTTAGTATAATAAAGGCCAAAATGAAAAACCCATGTTAACATCCTACAATGATGAACAACTGAAAGCTTTTCCTTTAACATCAGGAACAAGACAAGGATGACCACTTTTCCACTTCTATTCAGCATTATACTGTACATCCTAGCCAGTGCAATTAGGTGAGAAAAATAAGTAAAAATATTCAAATTGGAAAAATAAGAGTAAAATTATATTTGTTTACAGATTACATGATCTTATATGCAAAGAGTTCTAAAGATTATGAACACATACACACACCTGTTAGAGCTAATAAATAAATTCAGCAAAGTTGCAGGATACAATCAACATTCAAAAATTGGTTGCATTTCTATACACTAACAATGAACAATCAGAAAAGGAAGTTAAAAAGCAATTTCATTTACAATATCATCAAAAAGAATAAAATACTCAGTCAAAGGACTGACAAAGGACTTGTACACTGAAAACTAGAAGATATTGCTGAAAGAGATTAAGTAATATACAAATAAATGGACAGACATTCTATGTTTATGTTATTTATTTTTTTAATTTTATTTTATTATGTTATATTAGTCACCATACAATGTTATATTATTTAGATATCAGTACTATAAGTTTACAATTTCTGTGAAATACCTATCAAGATAACAAAAATGTTTTTTGCAAAAATAGAAAAATATATCCTAAAATTAATGTGGAATCCCAAGGGACCATGAATAGTCAAAATAGTCTTGAAAAAAAAAATTTAAAGTCTCATTCTTCCTAATTTCAAAATTTATTATAATGCTACAACAATCAAAACAGTGTGGTATTGGTATAAAGTAGACATGTGGACCAATAGACTAGAATAGAGAGTCCAGAAAGAAACCCACACATATATGGTCTAATGCTTTTTGACAAGAGTGCCCTGACCATTCACTGGGGAAAAGACACACTTTTCAACTAATGAGGTTGGAAAACTGGATATCCGTATGCAAAAGAATGTGGTGGGATTCTGATCTTACACCATATGCAAAAAAAAAAAAAAAAATTCATATGGACTAAAGACCTAAACATAAGAGCTAAAACTATAAAACTCTTAAAGAAAACATAAAAACTTCACAACATTGGATTTGCCAGTGATTTGTTGGATATGACACCAAAAGCATAGCTAACAAATTAAAAATAGTAAGTTGACTACATAAAAATTAAAATCTTTTGTGTATCAAAGAATACTATTAGCATAATTGAAAGCAAGGACTAATGATGATATTTGTACAACCATGTTCATAGCAGCATTATTCACAATAGCCATAGTAGAAGCAACCCAAGTCTCCATCAACAGATGAGCTAATAAACAAAATGCAGTATGTACATACAATGGGATATTATTCAACCTTAGAATAAAAGGAAATTCTGACATATATTACAGCATGAATGAATTTTAAAGACATTATGCCAAGTAAAATAAACCAGACATAAAAGGACATCTGATTCCACTTATTAAAGAATAGTCAGATTCATAGAGACAAAATAAAATGGTGATTGTTGGGGGCTTGGGGTGGGGGAAATGGGAAGTTATTGCTTAATGGGTACAGTTTCAGTTTTGCAGATGAAAACAGTTCTGTAGATGGTAGTGATGGCAGCATAAAAATGTGAACGTACTTAATACCACTGAACTGTACACTTAGAATGGTTTAAATGGTGATTTTATGTTATGTATATAATATCACAATTAAACAAATTGAATATAAACCAAATCAAACCTAAACCAAAACACTTATGGGTCAGGCATCAGGAGTGACTTAGTTGGATGGGTTTGGATCAGAGTATCTATGTGGTTGTTGCCAAGCAGCAGTCATTTAAAGGCTCGCTTGGGCTTGACGATCCATTTCCAAAAAATACACATGCACCTATGTTCCTCACTATGTGGACCTCATCGTAGAGTAGCTTGATGTCCTCATGATACGGTGGCTAACTTCCTCAGAGTGAGCAATCTTAGAGAGCAGATGATGCCTTTCCAATCTTACAAGTGGCATCCTTCTATTTCTACCACACGCTATTTTGTTAAAAGTGAGTCTGAGTATAGCCAGAACTCAAGGAGAGAGGAATTAGGCTAGGAGAACATCAAAGATTTGTGGACATATCTTTAAAGCAGAACACACGTTATTCAAATTTTGCTCCTTGTCCCAGTGATTTCATTTATAGCAATAGTAAGTATAAGATCACATGTCTTTTTAGTGTCCTTTACTCTCAGTCTTTGTCTTTCATTGGCATTTCAGAAGAGTACAGCCAGTTTTTCTGTAGATTGCCTCTTGATTTGGATGTCTGATATTTCCTCATGTTTAGATTCAGTTATGCATCTTGGGAGGAATATTACAAAGGTAATATTCTCATTGCACCACACAAGGGAGCCCATGGTGTTGGCTTTTCTCATACTGGTGGTGTTAATTTTAATCATTTGGTTAAGTTGGTGACTGCTGGTTTCTCTAGCATATAATTACTATAGTTTTATTTGGGATTAGTAAGATGACTTTGAATACCTGTTTTGTTTTGTTTTGTTCCTTTGTAATCAGTTTGATGCTTTGAGACTATGGGAATATTGTCCTATTACTATTCATTGAACTTTAACCCACTTGCTTTAGCATAAATTCTTTAAAATTTGTTGCCAGATCATTAATGGATTTAAAAAACGTTTCATTTTGTGTTTTAATATATTAGGTTGTCTTCAGCATGAGAGTCAGTCAGGATCTGTTCCACCAACTGCTAGAAACCAATGCAATGTTTCCTATTTTGATACATTTTCACAGCTAATATTAAATCCTTTTCCTGCCTCTCAAAGCTTTGGCTATTGTCCCTAGGCATTCTGGTTACTACTCACTTGTTAAAAACGGGATGTACTCTCCTCTAATTATTCATATATTTTGGCTCTCCAAATTATCTTAAGCATCTTATGGATGGAGTTTATAGACT
Organism: Neomonachus schauinslandi; assembly: GCF_002201575.2. Classification (NCBI taxonomy): domain Eukaryota; kingdom Metazoa; phylum Chordata; class Mammalia; order Carnivora; family Phocidae; genus Neomonachus; species Neomonachus schauinslandi. The sequence continues at coordinate 52,261,912 of NC_058415.1, read as the reverse complement.
ACTCTGAATGTTCCCCTAATAGTAACCCAGTAAGTTGGATCAGTATTGATAGTATATTCACAAAACAAAAAAATGCCTAATGATAACATTAACTAATGATAATTATGTGCTTGCTATATTTCAACATTCTAGTTGCATTTACAAGTATTAATTCATTTAATCTTCCTAACATCTTATGAACTGGATACCATTATTATCCCTATTTTACTGATTAGAGAGCAAATAATGACAAAGCTGTGAGTCAAATCCAGGCTGTCTGTCTCCAGAGGTGGTACTATTATTGGACACTACTGCCATGAAGAGGATTGCTTCCCGAAGAGCTATGAGATATTTGTACACCTCTATCTGAATGTGAATTCCCCACAGCAAGAGAGGCTGGAGTTAGAGGGGAACATAGAAAACATTCCCCTTTTCCCCAAACTGAAGAAACTGAAGCTTGAAAAAAGTCAGCTTATTTACTATTAAGGGATAAAGATGAGGCAAAATTTAGGTCTCCAGATACCCAATCAATCCAGTTCACTTTCTATCATATCATACTGTAAATGTCTGGTAAAATGAAAATAAATACCCTACATTCAACTATTTCACTAGGGGCAAATGATATAACTCTACAATGTCAATTTCAAAGTTGAATTCTAAAATGAATATGCTAGATATGCTATACATTAATTAAACATGAACTGCTTTTGCTTGCTTTCTTAGAAAATAAAAGGGCTTTGGGGGAATGATTTGGATGACCTATGAATTTTTGCACAGATAATCTGGTTAGTTCAAACTTTTTCTCTTGTCCTAAGCAAGTATATTTGACATCATTTCTCCCCACTTGCTCACTTGCTTAAAAGTAGTCTTTGTAAATGCAGTTTTTGAACATGCTCTGGAAAAAGTCTTTCCTGGTTACCAAGTAAATAAAGTATGCAGCTATAAAGAGGAACCATTATGTACATATCCATTTAGCAAAATACTTAAGTTATTTTTAGTATTTAATTTTGGCATGAGAAACTGATAAACTTACAGAGTATAGTGGCAATGTTCGTTGACATAACACTTTTGATTTCCATGGATTGACTGCCTTTATTTTTTGTTATAATGATGTTTATAATATGTTGATTTTATTAATGTAATACTCGACACCTCCATATTTAGAGGCTTCTCTAAGATACTTAGAAAAGAGTGACATTCAAAATCTTAAACAAATGATCATATCATGTACTCTTGTGGATCAGAAGGGGGAACCAACCATTCAGAACACAGATGAGCCAGAAACAATGCCAGACAGTGTCTATCGGGTGAACTGGAGTTCTCACATACATTGAGAAGGCATGAAGATAAAGATACTCTTGAATTTTACTCTCTTATTTGTGTTGTGTTGATATTCTTGTGTTGATCTTTTCTTCTCATTATCGTATCTCCTCCTGGCAGCACAAACACACTTGAAAGGGAAATACATCATAAAAACACAGATTATAGACACAGAATGGTAATAGTTGTTATGGGTTGATTGAATTTTTATATCTTGTGATGGAGGATATCTCAGTTTCCCTCTCTTTCCAGGCACGTGGGAGGAATATACATCTCCTATTCCCTTCCTTTTTTTTTTTAAGATTTTATTTATTTATTTGACAGAGAGAGACACAGCTAGAGAGGGAACACAAGCAGAGGGATTGGGAGAGGAAGAAACAGGCTTCCCACTGAGCAGGGAGCCCCGATGCGGGGCTCGATCCCAGGACCCTGGGGTCATGACCTGAGCCGAAGGCAGATGCTTAATGACTGAGCCACCCAGGCACCCCATCTTTACTTTTTTTTTTAAGATTTTATTTATTTATTTGAGAGAGAGAGTATGTGTGCACACTAGTGGAGAGAGGGGCAGATGGCAGACTCCCCACTGAGCACAGAGCCCAACACAGGGCTCAATTCCACAACCCTGAGATCATGACCTGAGCTGAAACCAAGAGTCAGAAGCTTAACTGACTGAACCACCTAGGCACCCCTCCATTCCTTTACTCCTGGGTTGGGCCATGTGGTTGTTAGGATCAAGGGGATATGAGAAGAAGTGATTGAATGAATCATGTCCAAGGCTAAGCATTTAATTGCAAGATCCTCCAGAGTTTCCTTTCTTGATAAGGTGACTGAAGAGGCCTTTTACTCCAGGTGGTTTAGCACAAGATAATGGAGCCTCCATAAGCTTGGAAATCGGAGTGATTTGTAAAGCAGTCCCACATGGAATTTCCACATGGGATATGTAGCATTAGTGAGAAATAAACTTCCATTTTGGTAGGCCACTGAGATTTGGGATCGATTTGTAATGCCCTAGCTAAGGATTTTGTAAATAAATAATTAACTGTTTCTTCCTCCTCTTTCTCCATCTTCTTTTCCTCATAAATGGATGCCTTTAATCTGCTTGAGTAGATGCTTCTTTCCCTTTTTTTTCTGGACTTTCAGGAACATGCTTTATTAGATTAAAAAAAAAAAAGCCAAAGTCATCATCTGAAGAACCAGACACATTTTGTGTTTTATAATTCTGTTAGGTCTGTAAAAAGCAACAAGATGTGGTTTTGAAGGAATTCTCCCCTCCTCATTTGAGAATAAGAGTTCATTGCCAAGTATATAACATGATCCATACAGATTGGAAATTCAGGGATCTGTTTCTATCTCTGTGGTAGTTCATTCCTTTGAGTCCCAGAAGCACTGTGAGCCCTAAACTAGACTTGTGGAATCTATCAGAAAGAAACAAAACAACTGAAATAATGTGGGCTTCAGTAGTGTCAAGAAAATGTAACTCCTATTATAAAATATATGTATAGGATTTTTGAACTTTTAGAAAATGCCAACCCAATGGTTGGTGTTTCATAAGTGAAAAAAGAGTCACAAATAATAGTCTATGAAATATATTGACTTAATGTAATTCAGTAAATTATTATTAAGGACCTGTGTCCTAAATAATATTATCCTACCTTGGGAGGAAGAAGATGAAATATACAAAGATAAAACATGTAACTGTGCTTATAGATGAGTAAAGAAAAAGAACATATACAGAAAATATTATCATGTAAGAGAAGATATGTTATCTTAGGAATGAAGTTCTATGATAATAAAATACAAAGAAAGTTTAATTAAAATAAAAAAAATCAAGCTGAGGGCTAAGTGACTTTGTATGGATCAGGTAGCCTTGGAAGACTGGACTTTTCATACAAATAAATAAAAAAGTTAAAGAATACACTGTAAGTAAAGCACATAAACCACAAAGGAGTGGATATGGTATGGGGATGGTGAATTGTTAGAGGTTGGGGAGGCTGGAGAATTGAATGGATGTGTCTGTGTGGAAATGCATAAATCCAAAAATATGGATTGGAAGCTCATAATACATGAATTTGCTTTGAAGACAAATGGGAGAGGAGCCCATTACAAATTTTAGAGTGATGTAAAATGATGTAAAGACCCTTTAATTTTTGGAAAATAAGTTTTACGAGCATACCATATATTAATATGGTTATATAAATTCTCAGTGGCCTTAAATCTCTCTACCAGGACAATTTTGCATCAGGGAGTAGAGAGTGGGACCTGATGAACTGGATCAAGCCCTCTGAGAACTCTGGCGAACATGGTGGGTGGCTTCCACAGAACACATTTACCTTCTTTTCTTACTTTTATTACTGGTGAGCATGGTGGAGCAGGGTGCAATCAACAGAAGTTCCCAGAGTGGTCTCACTGGGACTCAGATGGAAGCAGACAATCAGTTCTAGGCTAGTCCTGCCATTTACTAATCATGTGACCCTGGTGGAGTCAATCTCTACGCCTATTAAACTCCTTGCCTTTCCCTGCTCAAAATGCACTATAACAATATACCCTGTGTGAGCAAGTTATGTCCACAGGCGACTCATCAAGGCATTATGGGAAAACTGCTAAAGAACAAGTCAGAGTGGTCCTCTTTTGTACTAACCTGTGGTTGACAAATACATCCTGTATTAGTACAGCCTTCAAAACAGACTGGTAAGCCCCTTCCAAAAAAATTTTTTTAAAAAGCTATTATTTGCTTTCCCCAAAGGATTAGTATTAAGAGAATAATACAGTACCAGTGACTACCATGGGTAGGGAAAATGTAACTCCTATTATAAAATATATGTACATGCCAGTTGGTGTGTTTGTTTTTTAAAGTCAAACAGAAGGGGCTCATTGAATAGGCAAAAGCAGAGAAAAGAAAACAACCAGGGAAGTGGAAATGTCAATGAAATAGAAATTTCAGCAGAAAACAAGACCTCAGAGTCACAACAGAAGCCCAAAGAATTTGCAAAATCATTGGAGAAAGCATTGATCTTCCTGCAGGGCTCTGGCTAGTAGGGTGGAGTAAACTTTATTTAAAGCTCAGATCTCAAAGGTGACCCCTCTGACAGAGGGATTTCATTCTGCCTTGGGGAGCTCGAAATTGCTAGAAGATGGAAGGAGGGGATAGCAAGCCCCAGTGCTATGCAACCAGCACTACATTTGTGAGTTTGGAGGATTAAATCCAGCACTACTCAGCAAACACTGTAGCTGAGTTCTCTGAATGGCAGGCTAACAAGCAACCCAATCTACCCTCTCCGATTACGAAAGGGAAAATAGCCCATGGGTTTGCAGAGTCTTCGAGAAAACTCCAATCATGTCAGCTTAGAATGATCTCTGTACATTTTGTTTGGAGAAGTGCAACCCTAGTACTTCAGGGCAATCCTGAGGGTCTCCAATTTTCTTTTTTTCCCCCTTTTTTCATTTCCTCATAATTTTTCTGTCAAGTGACTCTCTCAGACTTGTAATACAACTGGCTACTTAGTAGGAGCGTTCCCAGTAAATTCACTTCAGCCTTCAGCACTCCGCCATGACCGCCACAGTTGGCTGGGCTCAGCCTTTACTGCTCGTGATGCCCAGTTACCCACTGACCAGACTCAGAGATAACAGGAAACTCTCGACTCTGTCTTCCTAGGGCTGCCACAGGAGCGGCTCTGCCCATCTTCCCTCTTCCTTTGGCCTTCCAGTTTAGGTTTTCTTTTTCTGTTTGTTTCACATTTTGCAGGACATCCTGATCTTGGTTTATTGGGGTTTTTTTCCCCCACACTGAACTTTCTCTTCCCTCCTATTCCCAATCCGCTGATTAGCTTACAGCTTTCATAATTTCTTAACCACGTCCTGTTCTGCAGGAATTGAGGCAGAATGGGAGAAAATTAAAAGAAAATTTAAATCGGTTTTTACTGATTTCAGTGGTGTCATGTGATATAGGAGTTTTTTGACCTATGTGTGTGGTGGTGGTTTCTTTTTCTTTTTTTGGAAAAAACATTGTCGTCATTGTTAGGAGCCCCAGATGACCCTAAATGGTCACTTAGGTTGGGGCAGTTGACTTTCAGGTTCTGCCACATCTTGGATGAGTTACCTACAGTAAGTTAGTGAACACCTATAACCTCAGGGTTTTTCCTATAACATCTGATTCTTAGAATTGTTCAGATGTAATGAGATAATTTGAAGTGAAAGCCACCTTGTTGAGACACTCTAGCCATTACTATGGCTACTCCTTGTACTCATACTGCTGTTGGCCATTTTACTATTTGGAGTCTATGTTCCTTCTCAAAGGTTCCCGTTTGCCATGGGAGTGCTTTTTAGCATAAAAATTCCAATTGCTGTGTCTTAAATATGCTGCAAAAAGTAATGTGTGCTTTGCTTTGACTGAAAAGACAGGCATACAAGTTGCAAAAGGCTAGAACCATGTGGCTTGTCCTATACATGACACAGTCTGTGTCGGTGTGCTGTGGAGTAAGATGCGGTGTGCCAAGATTTTGACAACCTCCACCCTCAGAGTGTCTGGGGAGAGGGTGCAGTGGCCAAAGCCCCAAGGCTGGTTGCCTCTGGCCACAAGCATCGGTGTCTCTTTATCTCCCAGTTCCTATGTTATGCTGGGACCTGACAGTTGGGAAACATTCACATAGTGAAACTCTGCCAACAGAAGATGAATTTGGTAGATTCTTTATACATAATAAGTGTATGCACACATACATGCACGCATATATTTGTGTTTTTGTTCTTATTTATATTTTTTAGGTGAGGAATGATCTAAGGAGTGGATAGAATTGGGTTAAGGGTACCAAAGATTTGGAGGATGTAATCATTCTACTGTACTGTCAGGAAGAGGACAATTGGTTTTCTTTTAATTTGTTACAACGTGATGATGTATGAAAACCAAAACCAAACAACATAACAATTTAGAGAATAATTATAAACTATCTGTCAGAAGAATTTAACTGCCTCGTTCATGGGTTAGTTATTATTATTGGACTTAATATGTAAATAATAGTATGTTTCAGATTTTCATTAGGCTCATAGGATTCTCTGGACCATATGCGGTGTTTACTAAATGCTCCTTGAGTGAATGTCTACCTTATGAAAATGCATTGGCCATTTCTTAGAGCAATGAGACAAATGGGCAATGTGGAGGGTATGTCTTTAAGTTATTTTTTTGAAGATTTATTTATTTATTTGACACACACACACAGAGGGTTTTAAGTTTTACTAATTTAAATCTTATGTCAAGATAATTAGCATGGAATAATGTTGTCCTGCCTCATAAAAGATCTGGAGCAACAGTAGAGGTAGAATCATAAGTTGAATGGATTATATATTGTGGTTTTTACAAAGTATCATCTGGACAGGATTTATGAAAAGTTTCCTTGCCTTCACAGAGAAACCAGTCTTCCCATCTTTATGTTTGAGAATTATAAATTACTGTCATCATTCTAATGGAATTTCGCAGGTATCATTTTGTGCTTTAGATATAATCCAGGATACTGCTCACTCTGTCTTGCCTTGTGTTCAGGCATTTCACATCTGCGTTTCCATTATTGTGAAGGCCTCTGTTTAGAGTACATGTTTCTACATCTTGGCCTCATTTTATTTAAATACTCTGCTGTGGTTGATTAACCACAAGCTATATAAGCAGTAAAAAAGAAAGAAAGAAATAACTTCATACAGAATTATTGTCAGTAGAAGGTGACACAGGCTGAAGTAATAATAAAAGTTAAATGGAGAATATATCAAGTTAATGTATGGCATAATCCCAAACTCCATGGAAGGATTGGTTTATTGTGACGTTAGTGGAAGCAAGCAGAGCCTTGAAAGGCTAGTTATTTTTGAATTCCTGAAGGGCAAAGTAACCTTTACATAAATGCAGCCTACTGAGAGTCTTAAGATGCAATTTTAGTATGTCTGTATAATTTTCTTTCTAATGATGTTATAACATTCTACAGTCTTTATCTAAGTACATCCAAGTACAAATTCAGGAATAAAATATGTCATTTTCTGCAATAAGGAGCTAGTAGGAAATAAAGTATGTTGCAAAGCATTATGTCCATGTCCAGAGACAGGAAGCAATTCAAAGTCATTGACACTGGATTATGTCAGTCACTCACAAAAAAACTCACCGAATATTAGAACTGGCAGTATACCAGTTAAACCTGAAAAAGACAGTGATAGGTAAATAAAATAATATATTATTTTACTCACTGGGGAGTAAACATAAGGGAACTGTTATCTTCCTAGAGCAGCCACAACAAGTTATTATGGGAAATGAGAGGTGTTAGGACTCATCTGCTAATATTTTGAGTGTGATAGATTGCAGGGCAAAAGAGCATTTCCGTAATAGATCTCCGCCTACCGTTTTGGAGTGGGATGCAAAGACTGAATGCACATGGTATTCGCAGGTTTTGGGCATGCGTAATGGCGGCGGCAGCAGATGCATGGGCCGCTCGGAAGCAAACCTGTGCCCGCGCTGCCTTTTCTTCGTTTCGGAAGTTCTCGTGAGACAATCCTGAAGATATTCCAGGTCGAGTCTCGCTCAGTTGAGTCACCACATTCTGCGGTTGTGAACCAGAAACTGTGTGTTCTCAGTGCATTCAGTGATTCACTCATACGGAAACTCACGAAGACCTGGTCCATAAATCATAAATGCTAATTCATGAATCAGAATTCTTTCCAATGATTAGAATGCGTATAAACCCCGCGAAGAGCCAGCTGCTCTCTCCTAGTAACAAGCTGCGTAGGAAACTGAATTGCCCATGAGCCAGTTACTTTGATGGTATAAAAAAAGGTATAAGAATAGTTTAAAGCCTAAATTTCGTAATACATTATTCCCAGTTCACAATGGAGAACTGGACTCATCACCGCCCCTAAATCCTGTGTCTTGTCCCTTGAACAGTACTGAATGCTGGACAAGAGGGCTCTCCTGGCTATCATGGATCAGTTTTTCTACCAGATCCTTTCTCTTTGCATATATCACATTTGGATAGGTTAGTATCAAAATAAGAGAATGCTTTTAGTGATCCAGAATTCACTGTTTTCTTACACTTTCTCAATTAGCACAATTCTCTAAGTTCTTGAAGTTTTTATTGCTCAGATCTCAACTTACATAGTACATAAGACACCAGATTCACCCACCTCACTCACCTCACACAGTGATATCTGTGCCATAGAATGACTGTTCCAACATCTTTGCTTGAAAAAAAAAAAAAGCGATTACAGCCAATAAATATCAGAAAAAAACAGAGTTCTGGACATACTGATGGAAGGACAGACATTTCCCTGGGCCTCTCACTTTGAGAAAAGTATGTTAGCATGGAGTTTCCCTGGGAGTCCGTGGAGATTTTCCTGACAAAAAATAAAAACGCTAATAGCTACCATTCATGAGGGACCTGCCATGGGCCAGTGAATAGTACTAGGGAATTTGCCTATAGTTTCTAATTCGATCTTGACAACAATGGAATGTTACAGACATTATTAAATCCATTTAAAAATTAAAAAATTAAAGTTCAGATAAATTAAGGTAAATAGTTAAGGTTATTGAATTCTCTAAGTTCAGAGATCCAGTAGTTAACTCAGGTCTGTCTAGCTTTAAAATCTGATATTCTAACTGATCTGCTCTGCGCACTGCAACATAGTTACTAACCAGGCTTGGAACATGGCTTCATACTGCACTCTTTTAAATTTTTTTTTTAAGATTTTATTTATTTATTTGAGAGAGAGAGAATGAGAGACAGAGAGCATGAGAGGGAGGAGGGTCAGAGGGAGAAGCAGACTCCCCGCTGAGCAGGGAGCCCGATGCGGGACTCGATCCCGGGACTCCAGGATCATGACCTGAGCCGAAGGCAGTTGCTTAACCAACTGAGCCACCCAGGCGCCCTTCATACTGCACTCTTGAAATTACCTTGAATCTGCCTTTTTTTATCCACTCTGTGCCACACTCTTAATTGAGAACTTGATTATGATCTTATATTAAGCATTATTTTCACTAGATGAGGCTACCTAGGTCTTATGAAATACTCATAGTGCTTAGTATGTTTTCCTCCATACCAATTACCATTGATTATTTTGTATAGGCAACTAATATCCTCACATTATCTGTCTAGATGATTGCCTTCTAAGAAGCCTTTGGTCTCTAATGATAGACTATATACCGTTATCTTACTGACCTTGAACTATTTGATAACTATGATGTCAGTCACAGTGAAATAACTGGGCCCCTTCCCTCCTATCAAGTGGCTACTATTAGTAGGTCCAGATATTGTACTGGCAGAAAGAAACAATTGAAAAATTAGACTTTATTTTGGTTTAGGGATTTTTTTTTTTTTTACATGCTGTGGGCTTGACTGTGGGATAAAGGCATTTCACACCTTTTCCTTTATTCTAATTTAAATTATGAATTATGGTTATATAAATGACCTACTCACAGTCTATAATGATTGATCACTGTGGGCTCTCATAAATAAGCGAGATGCTGAGTTGTGTCCAATTCTCACTGCAGTGACTCAAATGCAATCCTTTTTTCTCCCATCAACCAACCACAGCTGGAAAACACTAAATTGAAAAATGGGGTATAAACCTAGAAGCTAGGTTTTGGAACTTCCAATAAGGGAATATAAGTGTGTTATTTGTTGGCAAGATTGGTACCCAGGGTTTCTTATTTATATAAATTTATTTATATAAATTAAGTTCGTTACTAAACTTAACTTTAATATGTGTTATAAATGTATGCTACATTAAACTGACCTCTAATTTAAAATCTTCCCTTGAATTTAAACAAATGCCCATTCTTTTATAACATACAGCAATGATTCCTCCTTTTTAAAGATTAGGGAGCCTTTTGAAATGTTGAATATTTCCTCTCGAGATCAGTGATCTTTCATTAATTAATTCATTGTATGCATTTGTATTGGTAAGTATAATTTCTAGTAGTTTTTGTTTGGGAAAGCACATCAGGACACAAAATCTGCCATTAATTCAACAATGCTTTAAATGGTTTTATTCTGCTGGTAACTCCAACTATTTTATATATTGTTGAAAGGTAATAAGCCACATATCTGCCAAAAAGATAAATTTTTTTCTATACCAGGATAATAAACATATGGAGTCACAGACCTTTTATCATATCTCTTTGCCCCAACTCTCTCTTCTTTAATCATGTCTAGGATTCCCATTATGCAGTGAGTTTGTGGTCTTGGAATTACAGTAAGTAGTATATCCTATGTTGTGAGAATATAGGAGAAATCACTCAAGACCGGTCCATGCAAACAATAAATGTTACCTGACTTGATCACTGTAAATAACTCTTGCACAAAGGACCTTAAAAAGTAATTAGAATGCTTGTTTCAAATTCAGTTTTGTTTGTTTTTGTCCTTATTATCATATGACAATATTGCTGTCCTTGATCCTAGAAACATGTGATCAGATCCAGCAGGGTTGAATTTAGAAAATATTTAAAGGTGATGGTGAATAGGACCTATTAGGTGGAATAAAACATGCCCAGCACAATTCTATAAATCCAGGTCTTCCCAACACTATAGCAAAAATATTTTTAGTAGAATATATGTTACTGAAATTTGGGGTTTCCTAAGGATACGTTTTACACTGTTGTAAAAGAGAAGCATTTTTCTCATTTTTATAATGAACTTTACAGTATATTGAAGACATTTAATATGTGTTCATATGTCTGAATAAGTGTGTTTATATATTAAAACTTGTTTAAATGTAAAGAAAAGAGATCTACTCCAGCTAGCTCAAGAAAATGGGAGTTATTGTAAAAACACAAGGGGAACATATGGGAGAAAAGATTTCACAGGAGCTATTAAGTTCTAAACCTGCCAGGAATGGAGACCACAGGGTCATTCTAGGATTGAGAGCAGCTCTCAAGATCGCCACAGCCCAGTTAGAAAACACTCAACTTTTCTCTTGTGCTTCACTATTAATATAATGCTACTAAAAAGAGCATTTGCTTCCTTTCTCTCTGCTACTGACTTTGACTAACCCATGCCCATGATTTTGACTCCCTGTGAAATTTCTTACCCCAATTTATGGTATCATTTTTCACCTGCACCAACACTGAAAAAGTTCTGTTATATTGCCTATTTCAGATACATGTGAAATCACATCAGATTGTCTTATTTAGATTTTCCTACTAAGTGCAAGTCTTTTAGGCAAGAAGCAAAGGTTAACTACTCATTCATGTATTGGATCACCTTGAGTTAGAGACCCTCCCCCTACACAATCAGCTATAGCCCAACAGGAAATTGGGGTATGTGATGATTTCTTTCCATGGTGACTTTCTTGAGGCCAGTTTTCTTTAGAAAGTGATGTGAGTGATACATATCTGTAATACCTCTAATTTAATATAATTTCAGTGCAAAGAAGGTGTCAGAAGATACTTCTATAAAGCCTCTGAAATCTCTTTGAAAAATAATAATCTAAATAGGATTGTGTTAAAGACAATATTTTGGTGCCTTTTTTTTGTGGTTCTGTTACTTTTATCCCTATGGAATAGCATGCTTTTGTTGTCAGAATATTTTCTGTTTTAACTTATATCATCTTGAACCCAAACTAAGCCTCATTCAGCCAAGGTTTATGCATTTCAAAATATGAGTTACAGATCTTGAGGGATTCTTTCTTACTTCTATTTCCATGTTCCTATTTCCCCATCACCTGCTCCTCCTTTCAAAATACGGGATCTAAAATGGTATTTTCCCTCTACATCCATGTGGTTCTCAATACTCTCTGCATTTTTTCACTCTAGTTCCTTTAATTTCACTCTGGCCTCTCTTAGATTAATTGCCTTTATGTGCATCCTGATGCTACTCATCATAGACAGATATCAAATGCCATCTTTTTCCAGGACAACTTTCCAAACTCACAATGAGAGTAGAACTCTCTGTCCTTTGTGCTTTTTTTTTTTTTTTTTACCAAATCGCCCTCCTAATTTTAATCATTATATTTTTTCATTTTATTAGAGTTGATCTATTAGAAACACTCTTTTGGTTATAAATGGCAGACAGTCCAACAGATGTAGAATAACAACAGCAAAATTTATGCAATTGTTATATAACTGGAAAGTTCAGTGGTGGATTAATCCAGGTTCTCAAAAGTGGCACCAAGAAGCTATTTCTTAGTGTGTCTTGTTTTAATTTTCTAGTGCTGGTTCCCTCCTGAGGCACCCTTTTCCCTCAGCACCTCCAGGCTTATATCCTCACGTTCTAATTTCTCTTTTCGAACAGTTTCAACCATAATCCCAGAATTAATATCTCTTCTTAGCTTGTCTTATATTACATATCAAAAAATATTACTGGGGTGAAGAGATGGATAACAGTGATTTACACAGGCTACCTGTTTGTCCCTTAAATCAAGAAGGAAGGATTAGTCTCACCAACACTACTTTGTTTTGTTTTTGTTTTTAAGCTTTTTTTTATTGCTCATTACAACACATACCCTTCCACAATGTCCATCACCCAGTTACCCCATCCCCCACCCCTCTCCCCTCCAGCAACCCTCAGTTTGTTTCCTAAGATTAAGAGTCTCTTATGGTTTGTCTCCCACCAACACTACTTTGACTGAGAGTAGAGAAAGGATGGTTCCAAAAGGAAAATCAACATTCTGTTCTTAGAAGAAGAGAACGAAGAGGAAAGGATATTTGTCTATAATAGATACAACAGGAATTGTGCTGCATGTTTTAAGCTTTCCGTAGCATCAATCATACAACCAAAGAAGGAGTTTAGATGCTCATTAAATAGATATGGAACATTTGCTCAAACAAAAGTAGTTTCATGGGGAGAGGGTTGGATTTTGTTGTTGTTTGAGCATTTGCTTTTATTAAGAGAAGGAGCCCTACAATCACCATTCCCCCTCTTGTTTAACTGTGCATCCCTCTTTTTCTTATCCAGAGCCCTTAGTCTCTCCTTATCAAAACATGCTCTAAGAAAAGGCAGGAATTTAATTGCACTAAAGTATGATAACATAATAGCGGCTTAAAGTACTTCCTCTCTCTGGAGTGCATGCCTTTTACAAAAAATAAATCAAAATTTTGAGGTAAAAAAAATTCAACCATTTACTTATTCAAGAAATATTCATTGAGCACCAGTGTGTTGCTGGCTTTGGGGATATCTGTTTTCCTGGCACTAAACTCAAGAGAAATTACATCCCTGCTAATATATTAGGCTAAGTCAATAAAAGAAAAGTATATTCTTAGCTTATTATTGGAAAGAGTTTTACAGCCTTGTGGTTCATGTGAAGATCTCAGTCCTATTTATGCGGCAGAAGGAATGGGGCGAGACTGTTACTAACAGCCCAGTCTTTCCAAATGGATAGTTTTCTTTTTAAAATATACATATTACAGGAAAAACATGTAAATCTGTAAGTGCAATTTTAAAGCTGTTGCCTCAAAATCATGTCATACCTAAATCAATGTCTTTTCTATGCAATATCTCTTCCTAGAATGTGGGGATTTATCATTTGGGTTTGTTTTATGTAGATTTGTTAGCATATCACATGTAGCTCGGCCCTATGATGTTTGCATCTCAGTTTCAACATTCATGCCTAGAAGCAGTGTTTTCTTGAATAAAGATGGCTTCTCTCGCCCTTTTTGAAGCCCCTTTTTCTGCTCATTCAGTGAGTGTCCTCTTTATTTGTCCTCAAGTCTGGATAGAGCAGGACTAAACAGGCGGAACTGGGCAACCCTCTCTCTGACTACACAAGCCAATTGTTGGAGTCTCTGCACACAGGATGTGCGTCTGTGTGTGGTGTTGGTCAGGACATTTCCTTCCCACCCTTTTATTTTTTGCTCTCTCCCACCTAACATATTCCATTCTCTCCCCATTGTAAATTCTTAATACTTTCTTAAATTTGCTGTGTAATTAAATAAGTCAACACATTGTATGTGTTTTGTCGTTTATCTTCTTGTCTGTTTGATTCATTTTCATTGATCCTTTAAGACACCATTCACTGATTGCTTTCTGTGACACCTTCCTATCTGTGAATATAGCCATGTCCTTTACTCTCTCCTGCAAAACTGTGTGTGTCGACCTCTCTTTACCACTCTGTGCTCTGATTGGACTACATGTCTGTTTACTAAACCTGTGATCTCTAGAGGTGCAGGGGCTCCATCTTATTACGTCTTCATCTTTAACAATTAGAAGAAAAATGCCTGACAGATAGTAGATATTTAACATGTTTGTTGAACGGATTAATCCCTAGGACCAAAATGTTCCATTTCATGAGGTACCTCCAGTTCATATTAATAGTTCCCTAGAGAAATGTCTCAGGAAGGATCATGAAACAGTCTTAATGAAACCCCAAATTCTGTTGTCTTCCACCAGTAAGGTTGCTGTGAGTGTAAGGTGGGGTTTGAGAAGATGACAAGATATGTGCTTCTGTTTGCCATTCTTACCTAAGGACTACTTAAAAAAAAAAAGTATCAGTTTTTTCCCTTCCTGTTAAAGTTTTAAGCACTTCCTCCGATAATGTGTTCCTTATTTCTGAAGAACAGAATATAGCAATCATCAGTGTCTTGTGACTTTATATATATACATAAAATCATAAAACCATATATAGATTATATATAGAGATAATATTAGGATGATACAGATAGATTATATATATGTGTGTGTGTGTGTATATATGTATATATATATATATATAATCTTCATCATATTTTCTTCTAGCTGTGATGTTATGGTGTTCTGGAGGGCTATTTGGTACACCAGTGTATCTCCATGTTCAAGAACTGTTCCAGCATATTGTGGTAGTTGATAGTTACTCAGTGAATGTTTGCTGGATTTAGAATCAGCTTAAAATAAGGGCAAGAAGAGAATAAAGGTCTCATGGTAGAAAGAGGAGTCCTAGAGAGCTAGTATGTATATATGTACAAGGGGAGCAGTAGATACAAAAGTCATGAGTTATGACTAAGTAAGAATAATTGCATAGAGTGCGTAAAGATTCTTTATGTAATTTTACTTGGATATCAGTTTTCTTACTAGTAAACTGCTACTACCCCAATCCAAAAATTGATAGTCCTTGTCTCAGTAGTTTTATATTTTTAGTCTCATTGCTTAACCCATCAAAATAAAAATGTGCACTCCACAGCAAAAGAAAAGAGAGGCGCATAATAGGTATTGAATAAATTACAACTGTTTGTGTATTCATTCCCATTTACTGTTTAGTAACATTACTCTAATAGTCTGCTTCAGTTGTTAATGGATTAAAGTTAGAATGCTATGGATTTCTGCCTAAACCCTTGTCCGAAGGGTCCCATTTCCCATATTATGGAGCATCCTTTATGGCATAATGAAATAGAGTTTTAAACTGACCTTGGGTACCTGGGTGGCTCAGTTGCTTAAGCCTCCAACTCTTGGTTTTGGCTCCTGGGCCATGGGATCAAGCCCCGCATCAGGCTCCCCATTCAGTGTGGAATCTGCTTAAGATTCTCTCCCTCTGCTCCTCCCCCACCCCCTCTGTCTCTCTAAATAAATAAATAATAAACTGACTTTATTATAGCCATAATATGAAATGTAAGCACATCTATTCTGAATGTTTTATAATGTCTATGTGCTTTGTTTTGTTTTGTTTTCCCATGTTTTTCTGGGAAATCTGAATGTTTTCTGCAATTAGAACATTTTATATATAGTATTATATGTTATATTTTATAGTATAAATATATATTATAAAATTAATGTATAGGGGCGCCTGGGTGGCTCAGTCGGTTAAGCGGCTGCCTTCGGCTCAGGTCATGATCCCAGGGTCCTGGGATCGAGCCCCACGTCCAGCTCCCTGCTCCATGGAGAGCCTGCTTCTCCCTCTCTCTCTGCCTGCCTCTCTGCCTACTTGTGCTTTCTCTCTCTGTGTCAAATAAATAAAATCTTTAAAAATAAATAAATAAATAAAAATAAAAGTAATGTATAAAATTTATAAAGTATTATTATAGAATGTTATATATAATAGGTTTCTATACAATCAACTGTAGTTTAAGAAGCACTGTTAAGACAGTAACTAAGAAATATACCTAGTGTTGTGGGACATACTGAAGGTGATAACCCGCATGAAGGCAAAGAATCAAATGGTTATGTGATGATAAGAAAACAAACACATGAGCACATGAATACACACACACGCACAAGCACACACACACACACGCATGATTAAAGCTTAGTAATGTGATAATAACCATTTATTTAGAGGAGTGCCAATATCCATGTGTTGGTCTTTACCAGGTATTTTTAATTTCTTAATTGTATCAGTAGAAATAATGATTTAATGGTTTCAAATAATTAGCTATGTCATTAGGAGATTACGAGGCCTTTGTATACCATTCGCAATTTGGGACTGTGACTTCTACTTTATTGTGCTTCTTTCTTTCTACCTTCTTATCTGACTTTTCCAGACACCAGAGGTGAATTGTGTTCTTTCTGTCATTCAGAAAGTGTACAATGATTGTGGAATTGTGGATGTTAATATATTCTATCATATAATCATGCATTATTCATTGATGCATGCATTTATTTATTAATTGTAATAGTGGGCTGAGCTAATGGCAGATACCCACAAGAAATTAGAGGACAGAGGGAGGGAAAAGCCAGGATATTTGCCCCTCAACTTCTCCCCAGCCTGAGGTGGCATCTCAAGCAGCAATTGTATTTCTTCCTCACAAAGAAGATGAGGTAAAAATATGGGTCAGTCTGGTGCCATCTGTGAAAACAGTTTGGTGTAATTTAATATTTTTCTCACTTACCAAAGTATTATATAAAATGGTTATATGCTTTTTAGAATGGTGACATGCATTGATAATTAGCTCTTAACCACCTGAAACTGGATATAACTCCCAGAAATGCTCAGGAGAAACAGGCAGGAAAAGCCAGCTTGAAACCATATGGCTACAGAATTGCCAAACTTGGTAAGAGTTCCAACAAGCCTGCCAATTCTAGTGTCTCCATAATTCCTAGCTACAGCTGAGGATCAAGATCTAAAGACCAAATGCAGTACATGCATAATTGCATCTTTGAGATGTGAATAAGAAATGAGCCAGCTCTCTGCAGGTGGTACACTGGAAACTTCATTGAACATGATAGACCCTGGAATTTTGAAGTGAGAAAATGAAGAGCTCTAAGGTCATGAAGGTGGCTTACCCATCTTTAGGAAGCCACATTGTTTTTCCATTCTAGCTCTGCAGGCTGGCCAGAAGCCTAGCCTTTGCCAATCACTTTGCCCTTGCCATTGAGGGTAAACTCTTCAGAGAATAGCCAGAGCACTCTCATGAAGGAGAAAAGTAAGTAGTGTTCTTAAGATGCTGCCACAGGAATAAAGTTAGCAAGAAATAACTCTCCCCTGGGATGTGCAGTAAGCAGTTCAAATAATATACTCAAGCACAGGGAATGAAAGGAATCAGTATTCTGTCCCCTACTTTCCTGCATTCAGAGCCTACTATTTCTTTTTGGATGAACAGGTGAGAGAAGAAGAACATCATGGGGTTTTCTTTCTTTCTTAAGCACAATCTCTTTTCTTCAGTTAAATTTAGCATTGATTCTGGGAGGATCAGTAATGCATCTTTTTAACTTTTTATTTTGAAATAATTATTGATCCTCAGACTGTTGCAAAATAAAGCAGAGAGGTGTCTTATACCTTTCACCCAGCTTTCCCCAATGGTCCTATCTTTTCTAACAGTAATATAGTATCAAAACCAGCCATGCATTCTAAAGAGGTGAATATTTTATACTATCCATGAAAGGTTGCTTTTTTTTTTCCTTTATGTGCACCAAAATCTTATGAATACAGGCTGTTTTGGTTCTGAGGGTTACTAAAAGTGGCCTGTACATTGTCAGCATTTGTAGATCTAAACATGATATTTTAAAGTGCATTTTTGGTGATTACAGACATTTAATTAACAATATCTTTCAAGGTGCCTGGGTGGCTCAGTTGGTTACGCATCTGCCTTCGGCTCAGGTCATGATCCTAGGGTCCTGGGTTGGAGTCCCACATCAGGCTCCCTGCTCAGTGGGGAGTCTGCTTCTCCCTCTACCCCTCCCCCCTGCTCGTGCTCTGTCTCTCTCTCACTCCCTCTCTGTCTCTCAAATAAATAAATAAAATCTTTAAAAACAAACAAACAAAAAACCAAAAACTAATATCTTTCAAATATCTTTGCAAGCTTCATCTGTGTAAGTAAGTAACCATTGTTTAGTGATTCAGGATTAATTGTGAGTGCATTAGAAGCCTCACCATATATAAGAGAAGAACAGAAAAATCTGGTTAACGGTTTGATAGATACTGGTTGTATTTACAGGTTTTCCTGGTTCAGGAGCTTTACTTGCATCGTGTCTGTCATTTCCATAAATATAGCAAATGTAGGGCCTTGTATACAGAAAGTTATGAACAAAAACTTGACAATGACAAACAATTATTCTCAGACTGAACAATTTATTGAGTGTGCCTGCCAAGTGAGAACTAATTTGTTAGGACTACTTAGAAGAATTAATAATAGAAAACAAGATGAACCAATCAGAATAGAGTTAAAACATACAATTTAAATTTGAAAAATTTGCTGATGCATTCATTTGAATACTGAAGTCAGAAAGCTTTCTAAGTTAGAAGAAAATGTCTTCCAATTTCCTTTCTCTGTTTATTTGTTCACACCATTCTCTCCATCTGATATACTTTCTCTCATGTGTTCCACTAGTTAACTTACTATGTTCTTTGTAAAAGGCTTGTTTCAAATGCAAATTCACCAGCAGGAAGTTTTCATATTTTTATTTCTTTTTCTTGAGCCCATGTATATAGTTTTCTCACATTTTTTTAAGTTATAGTTAGTTTTATATTTCAACCTACTGTTGCCATCTGCCAGATTGGAAGCATCCTGAGGACAAAATCTGCATTTTATTTATTTTTATGTTCCAACTCAACAAACTACATTTCTTAGATTTGTGCATTAGATTTAATTTCTCCTTTTTTTTAAATTAGGTGTTTGGCTATCAATAGAAATAATATTAAAAGGACCAAATGTGGACTCTAACATGGAGCAACCCATGCATACCACCAAGAGAACTCACCTCCTTTCCCTTAAAGCAGAAAAACATTTAACTATGCAAAGATTAAGTTTTTGGTGTGAAGGAAAGGGCAGGAAAGAAGAGGGAAGAGGAAAGGAAATTGTTTGTTTTACTCCAGTGATGAAAGCAAATTTAACAAAGGATATTGTCAAGTACCTCAGCACCATTTATCATTCATTTTCTGTAGACTGGAAACTCTCAAGAGGCTCCCATTGATTTTCAGGATGGCTGCAGAATTGATAGGGATTTGAGCAGATGCTGGGTATCACCCACCAGGTGACAGCTTGGCTATCAGTTCCATGATATCAGAAGTGCTACCCATACTCCCAACCCAAATACGCACACAATGGCCTCTTACAGTATCATACAAGTTTAGTTTTGGGATTGCTTGAAAGGTTCTCTTAACAGTAAGATAGAGTATATGTAAAACATTAGTATAATGCCTGCCACATAGTCAATGTTCGATAAATGCTACTTACTGTATAAAATAAGGTAATGGACCTATGCTTTTATGAGTGGTAAATCTATTCAGGCTCTGGAAATCTGCAAAGGTTTACCCACTAACCTGATGAGCTAGTTAAGGATCTACATACACTAGCACCTTTGGAAAGGGGCATTAGCTGATACCACACTTCCAGCTATTAGTATAAAATCACCACATTACTGCTGGCTCATCGTTGCTGAGGAAGCTAATTGCAGCAACTAATTTTATTGAGACAAACTTCATTGTGCAGAAATAAAATATTGAGCAGAGTTTATGAAGGCAGAAATCAGAAGACAGGGTACCAAGGGGATAAGGTAGGGAACATTAAACCCTGATACATTCATTTGTCTTACCTCTGTCATTAAACACCAATCACATTTCAAACCAACGCATGTGTTTTGCACCCTACCCTCCACCCTCCCCCGACAAAAAAAAAACAAAAACAAAAAACAAAAAAAACCCCTCACCCTTGGAGGATCAGCTACTCTACAGAACAGGAAATATGAGTTTGCAAAGTATAAGGTACTAAGAAGTCATCTCTGTAAATCAGCACACTATAGGGCACTGAACTGAAATACATACCGCCAATGTTTTTTCTCTACAAGTAGCATTTTTTTTACCATTATGTGAATTTATTGCCTGCAAACTATGCCACAGCCTCAGAAACTGAACTCCCATATTTATCCATAGAAGAACATGGTGATAATCTCAGCCCTGTCTTCAAAGATATATTATATGCAGCTTTCTACAAAAGGAAGGAAATGTATTACTTTTTCTATGCTAGTTAAGCTTGGATCTTCCTGGTCTATAAAATGTCAGTAGCTATGAATTGTACTGAAACCTGATGCATGGTTTGGAGATGATTCCTCTGTACACTGGGGATTTGGCTCCGGAGACAACATTCTTTTTCTGCTTGGGTGCCCAGCTTGTACTTTTCATAACTCCACAAATAAAAGCTCATACTGCAACAATGAAGAATGACATTATTGAGATGGGAACAAAAAGCAGGCAAGAATTATTTTAACCACACTAGTAAGGATGACTAAAAAACTTTTTTTTAAATCTATCATAGTTGTATAAAATTTAAAAACATATCTCTCCAAGGTCAAAATTTCTAGTGCCTAACAACAATAGGAGGAATAAAATATATGGTGTTTTACCTCAAGAGTAGCTTACAGTGCCATCATTTTGGGTCAAGATGCAGAATGATCAATAGTTTTTAGGGTGTGTGTGTTTTTCATTATAAAATTGTTTTACGTACCTGATAGACAATTTTGAAAAAATGAGACATATATAAAAATATAGTTAGGAACTCCCAATTCTTGTCACATTAATGTAATTGGAATTAGACTTGCCTACCCTACCTTAACTCACCACAAAAATGGGCAAAATATATGAAACATTTAATTGTAGGCATTAGGCAGTAGGCAGCACAAGGCTGTGATTCAGAAGAGAATGAAAACAAACAAAATGAGACCTAAAATCAGCCTGGATTTTTGCCTGGAGGCATTTTCCAGTTTATAATGCAGGGAGGGAGAACATAAGGGAAGCACTGATCATTTGAGAAGACTGAGATTAAAATATAGGGAGATAAGGCAGATGGAATTTGCAGAGGGAGAGATAAGTACAGAAAGAGTTCCAAAAATCTACATAAGGGTTCCACTGAGTCTGTTGCTGGAGACTCAACTATGCTTATGTCTGGCGAAACTCTGCAAGGCAAAGATCCATTGGAGAGCTGTTAGGTGAATGATCCCTGAGTTTGCTCAGGACTGGGAGGTATCAGAACTCTGTCTAGTCAGAGTAGGGAGACCTTCACAACCACCCAGAACATTCTGTAAAGACTATAGAAGAGTCTTACCTTAGTAGAAGGGCCAAACTGTAACTACAATAAAGGCTACTGTACTTGAAAGCCTTGAAAAGAGAAAGTTAATCCAAAAGTTACTTAACTATCTGCCAAAACAAAGTTCAATATTTTTCTAAAGGAAGACAAGAAAACTCAGAATTCAAAAACTACTAGAAATGAAATAAGAGAATGTGACCTATAATCAGGAGAAAAATCATCAGCCAATAGAAACAGACTCATAAATGAAAGAAATGATGGGATTAGTAAACACAAGGACTCTAGAACAACTACTATAAATATACTCAAGACTTAAAAAACAAAACCAGAAAATAATGAGACAAATGGAAGACATTAAAGAAAAAGAAAGAAAGAAAGAACCAAAGAGAACTTCTAGAAGAGAAGAATGCAATATTTTAAGTGAAAAATAGTTTATTGGGTGGAATTCAAATCAAAGAATATATTACAGAAAAGAAAGATCAATGAACTTGAATAAATGCCATTAGAAACTACCTAAGTTGGGGCACAGAAAGAAAAAAAAAAAATACAGGGCTCCTGGGTGGCTCAGTTAAGCGTCTGCCTTCGGCTCAGGTGATGATCCCAGGATCCTGGGATCGAGCCCCACATCCAGCTCCCTGCTCAGCAGGAAGCCTGCTTCTCCCTCTCCCACTCCTTTTGCTTGTGTTCCCTCTCTCGCTGTGTCTCTCTCTGTGTCAAATAAATAAATAAAGTCTTAAAAAAATACTGAAAAGACAGTGTGATAATGTCATGAGACCAATACACAAATAGTCATTGATTACTGACAAAAGTGCCAAAATATATCAATTTGAAGTAAAGTTTTTCAACCACTGATACTGGAACTAGATATCTATAGAAAATAATGAACCTCAAACTTTAGCTTGTACTATTTACAGAAATTAAAGTGGATTATGCAAGAAAACCATCATGACCTTGGAGTAGGTGAAGTTTTTAGATAGGACATCCAAAGCATACATCATGAAAGAAACAAATTAAAACATCAGGCTTCCTCAAAATGAAAAACTTCTTCTCTTTATAATACTTTGTTAAGAAAATGAAAATGCAAGTCACAAATTGAAAAAAAAATACAATACTGATATCTTGTATTCAGAATATGTAAAGGACACTTACAACTCAACAATTTTAAAAAATATGCAAAATATTTGAATAGACACTTCATGCAAAAAAGATAATAATGACTAGTAAGTATATGAAGGTACTCGATATCATTAGTCATCAGGGAAATGAGAATTGAAAATCTAATGAGATGCTGCTTCATAAAACTAAAATGGTTAAAATTTAAAAGCCTGACAATTCCAAATGTTGGTGTTTGTGAAGCAAACAAAATTCTCAAATGTTACCCCCACTTTGAAGACAGTTGGCGGTTTGTTTGTTTATATAGCCAAATACACACTGAAATAGAATTTTCCTTTTTGGTATTTATCCAAGAAAAAATGAAAACATATGTCCACATAAAAACTTGTACATAAATATTCTTATCAGCCTCCTTCATAATTTTCAAAAACTGGAAACAACCTAAATGTTCATCAGTAGGTAAACGGATAAACAAGTTGTAGTATAACCACATAATAGAATACTACTCAGCAATAAAAAGGAAGAAACTACTAATATATGCAACAAAACTGATAAATCTCAGAAATGTTCAGTGAAAGAAAGCCATGCAAAAAGCCCAGTGACATTGATACCTCCCAGAAATGTGATAGGTGAAAGAATCCATATATAAAAGAGTCTATACTATTTATATAAAATTCTAGAAAATATAAGACTGACTAATCTATAGTGACAGAAAACAAATCAGTGTTTCCTGGTGACATTTGAGGCTGGGGTTGTTGCAGTGGGGTAGGAAAGAACTTTTTGGAATCCTATATCTTGATTATGGTATGGTTGTTTGTCACAAGTCATTGGAAGATATACCTTAGATGCACTCTTATTTTATGTTCATTATAATTCAGTAAATTTGAGTAAAATAATTAAACCACTCATTATTATATACCCAGTGGCAATCACCATTGGCACTTTATATATTCTCTTTCCAATTGGTATAAATACCTACATTTTTATGTAATTAAAAGTATTCCTGAAGTAGAATATTTTTGTTTTGAGCATTGTCTAAATTTCTGCATCTTTTAAATGCTAGTAATAGAAAGAGCTTGAACAGTCTTAAGAGTTCTTGACACATATATCCAAATGAATTTTTAGAAACTTATTGCAATTTACATTCCAGTAGGTCTTATATTTATAACAAAAATTACCTAGAATTGGCTATATATATCACTTATGTCTCTGTTCTCCCTGCTCAGTATTAGCCCATCAAGAAAACTTTGTGGGGAGAGGAGATTAAGTCAAAGGACACAAGCTTTCAGTTATAAGAAGAGTTAAGTTCTGAGCATCTAATGTACGCCATGGTGACTGTGGTTAATAATACTGTATTTTATATTTGAAACTTGCTGAAAGTTGATGTTAAGCTTTCTCACCACACACAGAAAAAGGGTGAGGTGATGGATGTGTTAATTATCTTGATATTGGTCATCATTCCACAGTGTATATGCATAGCAAATCATCACGTTGTGCACATTTTTTTTACGTTGTGCCCATTAAATAGATACTATTATATTTATCAATTATTCCTCAATAAAGTTGGTGGAGGGGGGAGAAAAAGAGAAAAGAAAACTTTGGTCCCTGCGTTAAAAGTTGATTGATGCTACGTTACAAACTGCAACCACTTCCTTAGGTCCTCTAGGAACTACGAGTTGTTGTGCACATCATTTTCAATATAAATTCCTGTGTCTTATGCGTTAGATCTGAGTGATGATATGCTCAAGAAGATCTGAAGCATAAAAATGCTTCAAATTGAAAGGAGGAAAGGGGATAATGGAACCTCAGTTGCTGAACAGGAGTAGCTGGGAAAACAGTGCTTTTTCAAATTATTGTTTGGACTATTATTTTAACTCTGCCTCTGATGAACACATTTTGACTAAAACTTAGAGAAATGACCCAGTTTACTTTCCTCTATTTTCCAGCATTTGAGTCCTAGTCATCTACCTTGCAGCTTGAATCACCTGGGAAGAAAACAATGCAAAGAGAGCATTTACCTCACTTAGGAGAATGCTACACTTAGGGCTGTTGAAACTCTGCAAACTTTCTCAGTGGAAAGACCATTGCTGCAGCTGAGTCAAGCAATTTGCTCTTTGGGCATTGTAATAGTGTGGTTATATGCCTGTACATGGACAGCTCTCTGAAGCAGAAACATGTTAAAGTTTTGAGAGTGAGTTTAATGGACCATAGCAATAATTCAAGTTCCTCAGGATTCTAGGCAGTATTCTGTTTTCCAGTTTTCATTGCAGTTTGTAGAAACAAGTGCAGTTTTTTGTTCAAAAAACCAAACTACTAACAACACCTTGTTTTTTGTTTTGTTTTGCTTTTTAATGATTAGCTAGCTCCTAGAAGCCAGTTATTTATTTTATTATTCATTTTGGCTTCGTATCTTCAAATTAAGTGTCAAAGGTGTGTATTTGCAAATAGCACCAATAAAATGGATCTATGAAAAATATCTAATAGATAGTATGACCACATTGGCACCTTCAGGGACAAGGTGAAGAAATAAATGAAAGCATAAGCAACAATAAAGTCAGCATAAGCTCACATATTAACTCAAGACAGAGGTCCAAACTCTGGAGGTGGTTCCCAGGGCTGTTCCTCAGTGACACACATGGAGAGAAAGTATTATGACTTGAACAGCAGTCACATGCCAAACCATCATGCTAGGTGAATTACATTCAGTATCTTATTTTTCTTCTCAGTAAGTCTGTAAAGAAGTATTAGGAGGAAATTAAGGCTCTGTGTGCCTAATGGTTGTCGGAGGCTGATTAGGAAGTGGTAGAAACCAGTGTGAATCTAGGTCTCTGACTCCCCAACCTACCTCTTTATTTTCATGAATCTTCCCAATTTATCTTTTTTAGCTTCCTTCTGCTGCATAGGAAAGTCACATCTGGAAGTCTTTAGAATCTCAGGATTATAAAGAAAAGAAAGAATAAAGCTCTTTTACAAACATCGGCAATAGATTTGCTTAAAATGCAGAGTCATTCATTCACTGACCATTTATATAAAAGTGCTATGTTTTAATATTTTCCACTGAAAATAGAAAATCTGAACCTCTTACAGTTAGGAGAGATATTACTGCTTAACTAGAAGTCATTTGCAAGCCCCTATTACAGTCCCTATTTTAAGAAAAACAACACCAATAGCTACTATCATTTATGAAGTCTCACTTTGCCCCAGGCACTGTGCTAAACACAGAAGACACCTAAGGGATATATTTTATGTGCCAGGTACAGAAAGTATAGAGGTGAATAAAACAGAAAAAAGTAATGTAGGGTGATATGATTTTGAGTAACTTGGTGTCTCCTTTAGAGTTGTCAATGAAAAGGTGACATTTAAGATGTGAGCTGAAAGACAAAAAGAAGAAGGATATTATAGATGGAGCCAATGTGACTGGATCATAATGGGTAAGGAAGAGAACGTTATAGGAGAAAATTGAAGATATAAAGTAGGGTGAGATCATAGAGGGCTTTGCAAGCTGCTTAAGGGATTTGAATATTCAGCTTGTGATGGGGTGTCATTAGGTTGTAAGCAGGGGAGTAAATGACTTGATTTAAAGTTTAAAAAGAACACTGTGATGCCATGTGTGGAATGAATTGTGTGAGGTTAGGAAGTTCTTGCAATGAGTCAAGCTATCTGATGGTAGTTTGGGTCTAGAAGGTGATGGTAGAAAGGGAAGACATATTTGGAGATGCTCATGATTTAATATATGATGAAGGGTAGAAAAATCAAGGATAACTCAGATTTTTGGCTTGATTACTGGGTGGGTGGCAGTGCCCACCTCTCTCTAATTGACATGGGGAAAACTAGAGGAACACCAGATTGGGAATGGGAGAAGAAGAGTTCTGTTTTAGCCCAGTCAATTTGGAAATGGCTAACTTGCCCAAAGTCACTGAAATGGTTGCTGTAGGATTTAAGACCAGTTTTATCTGATATCAAAATCTGAGTTCTTATGCTACTATATTAGATTGCCACTAACACCCATCTGGAAGCTTCATTAACTCAAAGATCATCCTGTTTACTTGGGAAAGGCTTTAACTTCAATACCTCAATTTCATCACTAGAGAAATCTTATTGAGTGTGTCGTACCATACCTTTTTTTTTCCACTTGTGAAAGAACACATTGCAAGAAGCAATTGAAAGAATATAAGAGGGAAAGGGGTGAATAGATTTTTGTCTCAGTCAACCTTAGTTAATATGAAATACAATGTCCTATTAAAATTACAGTCCTTGCCCTAATCAAAGTTTTATGTAAGGTTGTAATTATGGAAATGAAAAAAATATAAAGATGAAAACAGGGATGGGTTTGTCCTTACAGGGTCAAATAGAGGGAGGAACTTTATTGGTGAGAACATGTATGAGTAACTTCTGGATTATAAATGACTTCATGAATAATTATTAGAAATATACATTAGAATAAACTGGTGAGAAAAGGAGAAAAATATGAAGATACAGAGGCAGAGCCTTTGTATGCTATTATCATTTTGTATAAAGTTCATATGCTTATTTGAACCTACCACTCTTATTTCTGTCTTTAGCAGAAATGTAAAAAGGACACTTTTACTATGTTATTAGTGAAATTCTGTAACTCTTTTTTAATTGCAAAGACTCACTTTTCACTTAATATTCGTGCCATAGCTAATACACTATTAAAACAAAAAGTAGGAGGTTCATAAATATCATGTTTCCAGACATAATGAATGAAAAGTGTCTCTTCTGTGGACAATTTTCACATTTTTAGAAAAAAATCTATATGTTAAAAGTGGCCTAGTTTGTGTTCATAATTAAATGATGAAAGTAGTTTTTGGATCTGATTTTGAAAGAGGAAACTTTAAAAATATAAGAAGTTCAGGGTGCCTGGGTAGCTCAGATGGTTAAGCGTCTGTCTTCCGCTCAGGTCATGATCTCAGTGTCCTTCGATCAAGTCCCACATCGGGCTCCCTGCTCAGCGGGGAGCCTGCTTCTCCCTCTCCCTCTACTGCTCCCCCTGCTTGTGCTTTCTCACTCTGTCAAATAAATAAATAAATAAATAAATAAATAAATAAATCTTTAAATATATATATATATATATATATATATGAAGTTCAAAACCTATATAGTTAACAAATCTCCAAAAACTCCATTGATTTAGAAAAAAAATATTCATGTAAGCAGAGGTGATTTGATCCTTAGTTCCAGTCTTTGTTTCTGGACCAGATGACAGACTGGTGGACTGTCCAGTTCAGATGATTGCACAGTGTCCACGCCAATAAAAGTGATGCATTTGTTTCCAGTTCTGTCTGTTTTCATTTAGGGCCGATAATCAGGACAGAGGGCTACATTTCTATATGTGCAAGGGATGTTTATGGCCAGAAGAATTTCACTTCTGTGTGCTTTTCGTACCCATGATGTGCAAAGATGCTTTGCAATTTCAGTAATGCATTGTGGCAGTTCTGGTGGCTGATTACTTAAGGGCCTTTGTAAAGTGATGACCTCAACCATCTTCTGTCACCTTGAGACACATCACTTCAATCTGTTCTGATAACAGCTGATCTGGGTCAGATATAGCTCGAGGCCAAAGGGACTGACATTGAGTGGAACCTATTCAGAAAAGATTGCATATGGGTGTGTATGTACATCTGTATGCACAACTACACAACCTTTGCTTATTATTGCCTTATTAGAAACATATATTTCGGGAAGTACAAGACTGTAGTTTTATGTGCACCTATTTGTTTTTGCCAATTTTGGAGAAATCTTTGAGCTTTTTTTTTTTTAAATAAACTTTTATTGAGGTACAACATACACATAGAAAAATGCAAAAATCATGAGTATAGAGCTTGATGAACTTTCACAAATTGAACATACCATGTAAGCACAACCTAATCAAGAAGCAGAACATTACTAACATTTCAGTAGCCCCTCTCACAACCTCTCTGAATTTGTCATCCCCCTCCCCAAATGGAACTTCTATCCTGATACTTAAGACCATAGATTAGTTTCACCTGTTTTGAACTTTACAGGAATGGAGTCATAATAGTATGCATTCTTTTTTGCTTGCCTTCTTTTTTTTTTTTTTGGTTTGGTGGGGTTTTTTGCCCTTTTGGGTTTTTTTATTTGTTTGTTTGTTTTTGCCCAACAAGTTTCCATAATTCATCCATGTTGCTAGTGAAGTAGATTTTTCTCATTTTCATTTTCATTTTGATGCATTGGAAAAATCCCCTCCAGAAAAGTTATAACAATTTATGCTTCCAGAAAGTGCCCAAAGAATGTCTGTTTTCTTATACCTCACCCACACTGGGTAATTCCCATGTTTTCAAAATACCAATCTGATGAGCAAAACACAATGACATTGGTCGATTTATTTTTATTTTTATGTTTTTATTTATAGGCCACTGTATGTATTTTATAAATCACCTGTTAGAGTACTTTGCCTTTTTTTTTTAATTCTTATGTTAATCCCCTACATTACATCATTAGTTTTAGATGAAGTGTTCCATGATTCATTGTTTGTGCATAACACCCAGTGCTCCATGCAGAATGTGCCCTCCTCAATGCCCATCACCAGGCTAACCCATCCTCCCACCCCCCTCCCCTCTAGAACCCTGTTTGTTTTCAGAGTCCATCATCTCTCATGGTTCGTCTACCCCTCCGATTTCCACCGCTTCATTCTTCCCCTCCTGCTACCTTCTTCTTCTTCTTCTTTTTTTTTTTCTTAACATATATTGCATTATTTGTTTCAGAGGTACAGATCTGAGATTCAACAGTCTTGCACAATTCACAGCGCTTACCAGAGCACATACCCTCCCCAGTATCTATCACCCAGTCACCCCATCCCTCCCACCCCACCCCCCACTCCAGCAACCCTCAGTTTGTTTCCTGCGATTAAGAATTCCTCATATCAGTGAGATCATATGATACATGTCTTTCTCTGTTTGACTTATTTCACTCAACATAATACCCTCCAGTTCCATCCATGTCGTTGCAAATGGCAAGATCTCATTCCTTTTGACGGCTGCATAATATTCCATTGTATATATATACCACCTCTTCTTTATCCATTCATCTGTTGATGGACATCTTGGCTCTTTCCACAGTTTGGCTATTGTGGACATTGCTGCTATAAACATCGGGGTGCACGTACCCTTTCGGATCCCTACTTTTGTATCTTTGGGGTAAATACCCAGTAGTGCAATTGCTGGATCATAGGGTAGCTCTATTTTCAACTTTTTGAGGAAACTCCATACTGTTTTCCAGAGTGGCTGCACCAGCTTGCATTCCCACCAACAGTGTAGGAGGGTTCCCCTTTCTCCGCATCCCCGCCAACATCTGTCATTTCCTGACTTGTTAATTTTAGCCATTCTGACTGGTGTGAGGTGGTATCTCATTGAGGTTTTGATTTGGATTTCCCTGATGCTGAGCGATGTTGAGCACTTTTTCATGTGTCTGTTGGCCATTTGGATGTCTTCTTTGGGAAAATGTCTGTTCATGTCTTCTTCCCATTTCTTGATTGGATTCTTTGTTCTTTGGGTGTTGAGTTTGATAAGTTCTTTATAGATTTTGGATACTAGCCCTTTATCTGATATGTCATTTGCAAATATCTTCTCCCATTCTGTCGGTTGTCTTTTGGTTTCGTTGACTGTTACCTTTGCTTTGCAAAAGCTTTTTATCTTGATGAAGTCCCAATAGTTCATTTTTGCCCTTGCTTCCCTTGCCTTTGGTGATGTTTCTAGGAAGAAGTTGCTGCGGCTGAGGTCGAAGAGGTTGCTGCCTGTGTTCTCCTTTAGGATTTGGATGGACTCCTGTCTCACATTTAGGTCCTTCAACCATTTGGAGTCTATTTTTGTGTGTGGTGTCAGGAAATGGTCCAGTTTCATTCTTCTGCATGTGGCTATCCAATTTTCCCAACACCATTTGTTGAAGAGACTGTCTTTGTTCCATTGGACATTCTTTCCTGCTTTGTCAAAGATGAGTTGACCATAGAGTTGAGGGTCCATTTCTGAGCTCTCTATTCTGTTCCATTGATCTAAGTGTCTGTTTTTGTGCCAGTACCATGCTGTCTTGATGATGACAGCTTTGTAATAGAGCTGGAAGTCCGGAATTGTGATGCCGCCAGCTTTGCTTTTCTTTTTCAACATTCCTCTGGCTGTGCGGGGTCTTTTCTGGTTCCATACAAATTTTAGGATGATTTGTTCCATTTCTTTGAAAAAAGTGGATGGTATTTTGATGGGGATTGCACTGAATGTGTAGATTGCTCTAGGTAGCATTGACATTTTCACAATATTGGTTCTTCCAATCCATGAGCATGGAACGTTTTTCCATTTCTTTGTGTCTTCCTCAATTTCTTTCATGAGTATTTTATAGTTTTCTGAGTACAGATCCTTTGTCTCTTTGGTTAGATTTATTCCTAGGTATCTTATGGTTTTGGGTGCAATTGTAAATGGGATCGACCCTTAATTTCTCTTTCTTCTGTCTTGTTGTTGGTGTATAGGAATGCCACTGATTTCTGTGCATTGATTTTATATCCTGCCACTTGACTGAATTCCTGTGTGAGTTCTAGCAGTTTTGGGGTGGAGTCTTTTGGGTTTTCCACATAAAGTATCATATCATCTGCAAAGAGTGAGAGTTTGACTTCTTCTTTGCCAATTTGGATGCCTTTGATTTTTTTTGTTGTCTGATTGCTGTGGCTAGGACTTCCAATACTATGTTGAATAGCAGTGGTGATAGTGGACATCCCTGCCGCATTCCTGACCTTAGGGGGAAAGCTCTCAGTTTTTCCCCATTGAGAATGATATTCACTGTAGGTTTTTCATAGATGGCTTTTATGATATTGAGGTATGTACCCTCTATCCCTATACTCTGAAGAGTTTTGATCAAGAAAGGATGCTGTACTTTGTCAAAAGCTTTTTCTGCATCTATTGAGAGGATCATATGATTCTTGTTCTTTCTTTTGTTAATGTATTGTATCACATTGATTGATTTGCGGATGTTGAACCAACCTTGCAGCACAGGGATAAATCCCACTTGGTTGTGGTGAATAATCCTTTTAATGTACTGTTGGATCCTATTGGCTAGTATTTTGGTGAGAATTTTTGCATCCATGTTCATCAGGGATATTGGTCTGTAGTACTTCTTTTTGATGGGGTCTTTGTCTGGTTTTGGGATCAAGGGAATGCTGGCCTCATAAAATGAGTTTGGAAGTTTTCCTTCCATTTCTATTTTTTGGAACAGTTTCAGAAGAATAGGTATTAATTCTTCTTGAAATGTTTGGTAGAATTCCCCTGGGAAGCCATCTGGCCCTGGGCTTTTGTTGTTGGGAGATTTTTGATGACTGCTTCAATTTCCTTAGTGGTTATAGGTCTGTTCAGGTTTTCTATTTCTTCCTGGTTCAGTTTTGGTAGTTGACACATCTCTAGGAATGCATCCATTTCTTCCAGGTTATCTAATTTGCTGGCATAGAGTTGCTCATAATATGTTCTTAGAATTGTTTGTATTTCTTTGGTGTTGGTTGTGATCTCTCCTCTTTCATTTATGATTTTGTTGATTTGGGTCATTTCTCTTTTCTTTGTGATAAGTCTGGCCAGGGGTTTATCAATCTTGTTAATTCTTTCAAAGAACCAGCTCCTAGTTCGTTGATCTGTTCTACTGTTCTTTTAGTTTCTATTTCATTGATTTCTGCTCTGATCTTTATTATTTCTCTTCTCCTGCTGGGTTTAGGCTTTATTAGCTGTTCCTTCTCCAGCTCCTTTAGGTGTAGGGTAAGGTTGTGTACTTGAGACCTTTCTTGTCTCATATACTTTCCTCTTAGGACTGCCTTTGCTGCATCCCTCTTTGCTGCCTTTCCTCTTAGGACTGCCTTTGCTGCATCCCAAAGATTTTGAACAGTTGTGTTTTCATTTTCATTGGTTTCCCTGAATTTTTTTAATTCTTCCTTAATTTCCTGGTTGACCCATTCATTCTTTAGTAGGATGCTCTTTAGCCTCCATGTATTTGCATTCTTTCCAACTTTTTTCTTGTGATTGAGTTCTAGTTTCAAAGCATTGTGGTCTGAAAATAGGCAGGGAATGATCCCAATCTTTTGGTACCGGTTGAGACCTGATTTATGACCTAGGATGTGATCGATTCTGGAGAATGTTCCATGGGCACTAGAGAAGAATGTGTATTCCATTGCTTTGGGATGGAATGTTCTGAATATGTCTGTGAAGTCCATTTGGTCCAGTGTGTCATTTAAAGTCTTTGTTTCCTTGTTGATCTTTTGCTTAGACGATCTGTCCATTTCAGTGAGGGGGGTGTTAAAGTCCCCCAGTATTATTGTATTGTTGTCGATGTGTTTCTTTGCTTTTGTTATTAATTGCCTTATATAATTGGCTGCTCCCATGTTAGGGGCATAGATATTTACAATTGTTAGATCTTCTTGTTGGATAGACCCTTTAAGTAGGATATAGTGTCCTTCCTCATCTCTTATTACAGTCTTTGGTTCAAAATCTAATTTGTCTGATATAAGGATTGCCACCCCAGCTTTCTTTTGGTGTCCATTAGCATGGTAAATTGTTTTCCACACCCTCACTTTCAATCTGGAGGTGTCTGTGGGTCTAAAATGAGTCTCTTGCAGACAGCATATCGGTGGGTCTTGTTTTTTTAATCCAATCTGATAGCCTGTGTCTTTTGATTGGGGCGTTTAGCCCATTTACATTCAGGGTAACTATTGAAAGATAGGAATTTAGTGCCATTGTATTGCCTGTAAGGTGACTGTTACTGTATATTGTCTGTGTTCCTTTCTGGTCTATGTTGCTTTTAGGGTCTCTCTTTGCTTAGAGGACCCCTTTCAAGATTTCCTGTAGGGCTGGTTTCGTGTTTGCAAATTCCTTTAGTTTTTGTTTGTCCTGGAAGTTTTTTATCTCTCCTTCAATTTTCAATGACAGCCTAGCTGGATGTAGTATTCTTGGCTGCATATTTTTCTCATTTAGTGCTCTGAATATATCCTGCCAGTCCTTCCTGGCCTGCCAGGTCTCTTTGGATAGGTCTTTTGCCATTCTAATGTTTCTACCATTGTAGGTTACAGATCTCTTGTCCTGAGCTGCTTTCAGGATTTTCTCTTTGTCTCTGAGACTCGTAAGTTTTACTATTAGATGTCGGGGTGTTGACCTATTTTTATTGATTTT
Source organism: Neomonachus schauinslandi (assembly GCF_002201575.2). Lineage (NCBI taxonomy): Eukaryota > Metazoa > Chordata > Mammalia > Carnivora > Phocidae > Neomonachus > Neomonachus schauinslandi. The sequence goes on along the minus strand of NC_058415.1, from coordinate 52,227,955 downwards.
GAGAGGGGTTCTCTGTGCTTCCTGGATTTTCATGCCTGTTTCCTTCCCCAAATTAGGGAAGTTCTCTGCTATAATTTGCTCCATTATACCTTCTGCCCCTCTCTCTCTTTCTTCTTCTTCTGGGGTCCTAATTATTCTAATGTTGTTTCGTCTTATGGTATCGCTTATCTCTCGAATTCTGCCCTTGTGACCCAGTACTTGTTTATCTCTCTTTTTCTCAGCTTCTTTATTTTCCATCATTTGGTCTTCTATATTACTGATTCTCTCTTCTGCCTCATTTATCCTAGCAGTTAGCGCCCCCATTTTTGATTGCACCTCATTAATAGCCTTTTTGATTTCGACTTGGTTAGATTTTAGTTCTTTTACTTCTCCTGAAAGGGTTTCTCTAATAACTTCCATATTTTTTTCAAGCCCAGCTAGTATCTTTAAAGTGATGATTCTGAACTCTAGATCTGACATCGTACTAATGTCCGTATTGAGTAGGTCCCTGGCAGTCGGTACTACCTCTTGTTCTTTTTGTTGAGGTGATTTTTTCCGTCTTGTCATTTTGTGCAGAGGAGAATAGATTAATGAGAGAACAAAATGCTAGCAGAGAAACAATGTCCCCAGAAAATATACTCTAAAGAAATCAGAAAAGACCTGAAGGAGTGGAAAAAGAAACGGAAAGAGAGAAAAAAGAAAAAGAAAAAAAAGAAAAAGATAAAGATAAAAACATACAAAAACAAACAAAACAACAACAACAAAAAAAGCCAGAATGTGATTCAATATGATCAGGCTGGTATATAGATCAGTGCCACACACTAGATTTGGGGTGTATTTTGGTCTGTTAGAAGAAAGTGCCTCCCAAAATTTTAAAGAAAGAAAAACTTATACATATACAAAAATAAGGGTTGATATGATGAAGGGATAGAATATGACTGTAAAGATGGAAATTATAAAAAATTTTATAAAAGGAATTGATAAGAAGTTGTTTGAAAAAAGAAAGAAGAGGATTTAAAAAAAGAAAAAAGAAAAAAAAGGGAGAGAATATGATCTGGCAGGGGAGCAGAAAAAACCATATACTATAGATTTAGGGTATATTTTAATCTGTTAGAAGAAACTATCTCAAAATTTTAAAGAGAGAACAACTTATATATATATGCCAAAAATATGGGTAACTACTATGAAGGGATAGAATATGACTCTAAAAATGAAAAATAAAAATGTTTTTTAAAAAAGGGATTGATAAGATGTTGGTTGAAAAAGGGAAAAAGAAAAATTCAAAAAAAGAAAAGAAAAAAAAAAGTTAAAAAAAAATTAACTTTGAAAGACTAAAGAATCATGGTAAAAAAGCCATGAATTCTATGTGCAGTATTCCCCTAGCGCTGGAGTTCTGCCGTCCTCATTGATAGGTAAACTTGGTCTTGGCTGGCTGTTCTTACTGATCTTCTGGGGGAGGGGCCTGTTGCTGTGGTTTCCAAATGTCTTTGCCGGAGGCAGAATTGCCCCGCCCTTGCCCCCTCCCAGCTAAGTAATCTGCTCGGGTTTGCTCTCCGGGGCTTTTGTTCCCTGCGAGCTTTCCGTACAGCTTTGGAGGCGGAGAGTGAAAATGGCGGCCTCCCAATCTCTGCCCCGGAGGGGCCAAGAACTCGGGGCCCCGCTCCTCAGTGAGCCCCCAGAGAAAAGCCGTCAGTCACTCCCGTCTCCCCGGTCTCCAGCCGCACTCTGTGCTCACCCGGCCTGTGACCGCGCGTTTCTCTCTCTGGCACCGGACCCCAGGTGGAGTCTCCAAACCCAGTAGATCCCTGCGGCGCACTCCCGCGTGGCTCCTCCAGGGGGAGGAAGGTGAGTCTCCCCGGATCTGCCGCTTGTTGGGTCCCTGCTGGAGGAGCAGTGGCCGGACTGTGCCACGGATCACGGTTTATGGCAACCCCGAGCTGAGAGCCGGCGCCTGGGCTCCGCCTCTGCAGCCGGCTTCCCTGCTCCATTACCTGGGAGCTCTGCCACACTCAGGCACCCCCGGTCTTTCTGTGACCCCGAGGGTCCTGAGACCACACTGTCCCGGAGGGTTCCACCCCCCGCTTAGCCACCAGAGTGACGTCCCTCAGCGGAGCAGACTTTTAAAAGTTCTGATTTTGTGCTCCGTGGCTCTATCACTTGCCAGAAGTGGCCGCCGGAGGCCCCTTCCCCACCATCTATCCTCCCGAATATCGCCTCGGATTCACTTCTCCACATGTCCTACTTTCCAGAAAGTGGTCGCTTTTCTGATGAGAGAGTTGTTGCTATTCTTTTCTTCAATCTCCTGTTGAGTTTGTAGTGTTCAGAATGTTTTGATCCCTATCCAGCTGAATTCCTGAGAGGAGACGAAATCCAGGTCTCCTACTCCTCTGCCATCTTGCTCCGCCCCTCTGTACTTTGCCTTTTTAATATGGGAATTTGTTAAAAATGTATTAATAGTTTCTGTATAAGATGGAATCAATGATATATTGTTATTCAGAAACTATTTCTTGAGTACCTCAATGTATCAGGCAGTGTGCAGGCCAGTAGAGATCTAATGATTATGAAGACAGACAGGTTGCTTCCCTGTTGTAGCTTACAATACAGCCCTTTTTCTGCTACACGGAACAGATAATTTGAATGATGAGGTCGAGATCTGTTTATCACAAGTGCATAGAGATAAGAGGTCTTAGTTGAGGCCTTTAGATCCTGGTTTCTCATGAGATTGAGATGCAGCCCAGTTAAATTATCTTTAAAATACTAAGTGAATGCAACAGTGTACATGGCATTAAATTACCCATGACAATTCTAAGAAGTAGCCAAATCAAATTATTGAGATGTTCTAGGGGTGAGCATCCCTGAATTCCTCTTGGCACTTCATCTTTCTTCTTTTCTGCCTTCTACCACCTGGCAGATGGGTTTGCCCCATGAAGAATACATAAAGAATTAAAATATCCACCTGTAATTTCTCTTCTGCCACACAAAAAAGGATGAAAGGCAGGTTTCTGATTGATATCACTTGAAGTCATGCTTGGTCAATGTTGAATAAACTATGTGAGGAACCTGTAGGGTTGGAGGCTAGTAGAATCCTCTGTAACCCCTACCAGAGGAAGCTCAGTCCTTTTGTGTCTGCTCTTCTTGAAGCTGAAGGTAGAGTTGACTCCAGTTGACTTGAAGCCCTGACTTCACCATTAAAATACGTGCCCAGGAAGGTAATTAGACTAACATCATAATGGGAGAAGCATATCACTTTCATTGGCGAAGGCCTCTTCTATGTCCTGTATATTTTTATCATATCCTGGTTTCAACCAGCCTGACAGATTTGAGGTGCAAATTAATTTACATTAACAGTGATTTCACTGATACATGTCTCTGCCCACATAACAAATGAAATCCGGCTGCCTTTTTAAAGCTTACACATTTCATTTGCAAGTCACCTTTTAGCAGCTCACCTGAATTCATAGATATTCATCAGATTTCCATTCACTCATGACCTCCTCTTTGACAAATACTGGAGGCGGAGGTGTTGTTGGAATAAGGTGAAAAGAACTTACCTATTTCCCTTGTACAGAAGCACCACAGGCAGATTTTTTTATGTTCTTCCACTGTAAGGAAATTTTTTTTAAAAAGAACTTCAGAAATTCAAGAAATTTATACCTTTTAGCATTTGTCATTAACTATAACTTTCACTAATTAAATAAAGAGTTCTTGATTTAGACTGCCATAATCAGGACATATTTATTCTGCTGAGAAAACATAAATATTGGCTTTAATTTCTATAATCTGTGATTAAAAACTAATTTCATGGGGCGCCTGGGTAGCTCAGTCAGTTACGTGTCTACTTCGGCTCAGGTCATGATCCTGGAGTCAGGGGATCGAATACCGTTTTGGGCTCCCTGCTTGGCGGGGAGCCTGCTTATCCCTCTCACTCTGTCTGCCGCTCCTCCTACTTGTGCTCTGTCAGTCAAATAAATAAATAAAATCTTTTAAAAATTAAAAAAAATAAAAACTGATTTCATTATTGATATCCTTGTACTTATATCCATCCAAAAGACAAATAGCTTCTGATACAACTTGTTAAAGAATGGAATAGCTATCAAGACATACAGGCTTTCAAGATATCCATGCAGTCTTTTTGACCATACCATAGAAATCTGAAATAATGGCTAAGAGAAGCATTTCCATTCATTATAAGTGACCTGGTCCAGGCATCAGCAAACTAAAGCCAAATCTGGCCCACTGGCTCTTTTTGAATGGCCCATGAGCTCAGAATAATTTTTTATATTTATAAAAAGTGAAAAATAAATTTAAAAGATAAAAATTTTGACATGTAAAAATGATATGGCATTCAAATTTGAGTAACGTTAGTGTCCAGTGTGTCCATCAGAGCTCCACTGTACCCACCCATTTACTTCTTGTCTATGGATTCGTGCAGGCTTAACTGGCAGCACTAAGTAGTTCCAACAGAGATGATCTGGCCCTTCACCAAACACGTGTGCAGATCCTGATTTAAAAAAAATAATTGCCCTCCTTGAAATAGTCTTTTATATGCCATTCTGACTGACAAACCTGTTTTAGGCAGTACTGTGTGCGTTTGGTAAAGTGGATCTTTCTACTAAGTTTCCCTGCCTTCCTGCCTTGTGTAGGCTGGTTCCTCCCTATTTTCCCACCCGTCATCCATCCAGTACCCTCCCATTCCACCACAGATGGGCTAAGGCTTTCCACGCTTGCAGTCAGAGATAAGTGTGAGGACTGAAGAAGGAGCACAGAATTGGGATATGGCTGGCTTTGAAGAAAGAGGAAGAGATCCACAAGCTAAGGAATGTAGGTGACCTCTAGAAACTCAAAAGGCAAGGAAACAGATTCTTCTCTAGAGCTTTCAGAAAGGAACACAGCCCTGTTAACACTTTAATTTTATCCCTGTGAGATAAAGACTTCCAACCGGCCGAACTTTGTAATAAGTTTGTGATGTTTAAGCCACTAAATCTGTGGTACTCTGTTACAACAGCAATAGAAAACTAATTAGATAGATAGATGTAAAATATTATATAATACATGATATTTATCTAGATAGGCATAGATATAGATAGATACTGATGTGAATACAGAAATAGATGTAGACGTTTCAACAGATTGTGTTTTAGTGGAAATTTAATGTTGCCTCTACCATATTTGTGTATAGCTCTAATTTAAAATAAACAGTTTTGTCCTTTTTAAAGCTATTTGACCTTCATCTGGTGATTTTGGGAGGAGGAGGAATAGAGTCTTTTCTCAAAGAACCCTTAATCACACCTTACAATGTAAGAATTTACTCGTGTTATGAGCGATCTGCAGTAGGCATCATAACAGATGCCTAAAGTAGTTTTGTGAGAATATCTTTCTCTCAAACATTTACTCAGTGTCTGACTTTTGATGTGTAATGGGGACTATCTATGTTTATCTTAATATTATTTTACAGTCTTAGAATGGAAAGGCTGAAAATAATGTTGGAGGTCTGCCATCTATGAAAAGGTTAAAAATTGTTCAAGATTTGAGGAAATGATTAATTGACTTACCCATTTTAGAGTTCATAAAAACAGCTTTATCACCCTCTACCTATTTCCTGCAATTTTGTATGTGGCTATGATAATTGGAAAAATGAAATAAATTGCCTTTACTATTTCAGAACAAAGAGGACTAGTTTTGCACTGAGAATGTTCACCTGATAAAGCAATATTCTTGCCTTTATTTATGGCTTCATTTATTCTTGTCTGTTTATATTTTAAAAGCGTATGTGACTATAACTAGCAGTGAATTTTACTATTATTTTAAAAACTTTGTAAATACTGTCTTTTATTTCAAAAATAAAACATACTTGTTTAAAATTCAAACTATTGCAGGATGCCTGGGTGGCTCAGTTGGTTAAGCGTCTGCCTTCAGCTCAGGTCATGATCTCAGGATCCTAGGATCAAGCCCTGTGTTGGGCTCTCTGCTCAGCTGGGAGCCTGCTTCTCCCTCTCCCTCTGCCCCACCCCCTGCTCATGCATGCTCTCTCTCTCTCTCTCAAATAAATAAATAAAATCTTTAAAAAAATAAAATAGTTTTTTTTTAAGTAAAAAAAAAAATTTCAAACTATTGCAAAATCATGTAACTTAAATGAAAGTTTCTTCTCTACTTGACTCTTTCCCTCCTTAGGCACAGTTACTATTAAGACATTACTGCACTTCCTTCCAGACATTTAAAAAATAACAATCTAGAATAGTTATAGGAGTGGTTGGGTTTTTTTGATTAATTTAATAAAGATAATTATTTTAGGGGAGCCTGGGTAGCTCAGTCGGTTAAATGACCCGCTCTTGATTTCAGCTCAGGTCATGATCTCAGGTCTCAGGGTCCTGAGATCAAGCCCTGCATGGGGCCCTGTGCTCAGCAGGGAGTTTGCTTGAGATTCTCTCCTTCTCCCTCTCTGTGTGTCCCTCACCCAACTTGTGTGCACCCGTGCTCTCTCAAATAAATAAAAAGATCTTAAAAAAATTAAAGATAATTATTTTATAATATATTGTTCTACATGTTGCTATTTTCATGTAATAATATATCAAAATACATCTTTCCATGTCAAGTCAGATAGACATATATTAATCGTTTAAAAGGTGCTGCATATTCTCCAGGGTGGACATGCCATACTTTTATCTAGTTACTCCCATACTGAATGACTTATAGAATTTTCTCAGGTTTTCTTTCCCTAATTTAAACTATGTCACATGTGTGCAAGTATTTTTTAAGATAAATCTCCACAAGAAAAACTAATTGGTTGAAAGCATGTACATCTGATATTTTGACAGATTGTATTGCTCTCCAAAGGCTGTCCCAAGTTAAACTCACATAATCAGTGTATGAGACTGTTCGTTATCTAATACCCTCTCCAGCACTATGTACCATCTGTCTTATCATTTCAATCTAATGTGAAAATGGCACTGCATTGTTTTTGTTAGAATTTTGCTAACATAAAAGAAGATGCAATAACTTCTCAAATGTTTATTGGTCATTTGAACTTCTGCTTTCATGAATTGCCTACGTTTATACTTTTTTTTCAAATGGGAAGTCTTAAGGATTTTTTTTTTATTGACTCATATGAACTCTTTATATATTAATTTACTTGTTTGTTGAGCTTAAAATTTTCTCCAGTTATTGCATATCTTGGAATAATGTTTGAGGTATATTTTCCCCCACCACATTATTATCAATATGTCAGTCTTTAATGATTCTGTGTTTTTGCATTCTTTCTAAAAAGAACATTCCCAACCAGAGATTCTAAAATAAACTTTCTCTTTTACTTCCATTTAATATTTTTATAATTTTGTAAAAAAATAGCTCTTTAATCCATCTGGATTTTGAAATATTGTCTTTGCATGGGTATTTTATATGTTTTACATTTCATAAAATTTTAAAAAAATAATGTTTTGAGTTTATAAACATATGTGATTGTATTGAATTTTAAAATAACCTCATAGCTAAATGTAACTATTTTAAGAACATATCTCTGCCCAAATGCCTTACCAAAATTCACCCAAAAAAGAAAATGCTGAGAAAAAAAAAAATACAACATCCCCATTTTTTAAAAGAAATGAATGTGCATGTGAGCTAAATAGCAATGCTTTATAAACTGAATATGCCTATTAACCACCTAAGTTATTATAATTTCTTCCATTTTTTAACGCAAGAAAGGATTTAAATGAAATCTTTTTTTTTTTTTTTTTAAAGATTTATTTATTTATTTGAGAGAGCGAGAATGAGAGAGAGAGAGAGAGAGTACATGAGAGCGGGGAGGGTTAGAGGGAGAAGCAGGTTCCTCGCCGAGCAGGGAGCCCGATGCGGGACTCGATCCAGGGACTCCAGGATCATGACCTGAGCCGAAGGCAGTCGCTTAACCAACTGAGCCACCCAGGCGCCCAGGATTTAAATGAAATCTTGACTGCATCTGTGGTTTGGAAGAAAAGCTGTCTGTGAGAGGTGCTTCTCTCTAGTTAAAATGATAGTTTGTTTTAGCTTAGAGAATGTTGAACAAACTTGATAGTTGTTTCATTTTGAAAAAAGCCTGCCCCCCCCACAATAGTACTAGATCTTTTTTTCTCCAATTTTATTAAGATTTAATTGATATACATCATTTATATGTTTAAGGGGTAAAGCATAATGTGTTTGACTTCCGTGTGTTTGGAAATGATTACCTGTATGAGTTTAGTTAACATCCATCATCACCTTATATAGATACAAGAAAAAGCAAGAAAATAAAAAAATAAATAAAAAATAAAAGAAACACATTTTTTTTTTTTGCTTGCAATGATAACTCTTAGGATTTACTGGCTTAACATTTTTCATATCTCAGAAGCAGCTTAGCGAAGTATTGGACATTCACATGGACCAAAAGAGGCTATTAAACCTCAACAAACCTAGTTCTTAATTCATATATTACAAAAAGTGGAATCTTCTGCTGTTTACTCACATAATACCTGTGTAAACGCATGCAGTGAAGGCCCTCCAGGGGATTTTTCTAATGAAATATTTTAAAAATCAGTTTTGGAAAGAGAGAAAGTGATTTGTTGAAAATTTTAGCCTGGGAAGCATTTCATTACTCTACATTAGAAGAATGAACTTGGAAATGCAACTAGTCTGAAACACTAAATCTTTAAAGCCTCACCAGGATTATGGGAGGCAAAGAAGGGGAAAAAATTATGGAACAATCTTCTCATGGAATGTTAAGAATTGGAAGGGACTATAGAGATTTTCTAAAATATATTTTAAGTTCCAACTCTTCATTTTTTTTTCTGTTTATTCCAGAAAGGAAAAATAATTTTAATTGTAGATTCATAATTAGGACAGACGTTATATAAAATCCATGTTAGTGTGTTCTAAATAAATTATCTTAAAAAATAATTTCATGAAACAGTGCCCATGTTAGAATATCCCCAATCAATTCATAGAACTCATGAGAATATCTGAAAGCTGGTACTAGTTTTTCCTATCTTTCTACAGAATGCTATTAAAAAGTGTAATTAGAACAGTATTACTTCAGTAGTTTGCATATGTAAATCCCAATGCCCAAATTCCTAATTTTGTGTGTGTTTACAGCTTAGATTACTTACTGGATAAATATATGCAAAACGTCTTCATTTGGAATTTTTTTACAACACAATTTTTGACATACCTCCTGCAATGCTACTGAGATGTTTTTTGTCTTTTTTTGCTTTATTTTTAAAATTTTATTTATTTGAGAGAGAGAGACAGAGATAGCCAGAGAAAGAGCACAAGCAGGGAGGAGAGGGAGAAGCAGACTTCCCGCTGAGCAGGGAGCCGACTGGAGCTCATCCCAGGACCTTGGGATCATGACTTGAGCCGAAGGCAGACGCTTAACGACTGAGCCACCCACTCAGGCACCCCTGAGATGCTTTATTTTTATATATTCTGAAATTCATAGACAGCACCAGTGTTTTGACCAAATTAGGGTTATTAAGGTTCCTTCCATTAGATTTGATAGTGGGAGGTGGGAACCTTTTGGTTTCTTTTTCTTTAGAATTGGTAGCTGTCAGGTACAGGGCTGATTAGCCAGTGAGCATCTTTCTGGTCCTGCAGAGAAAGTTTGTCTACAGTATGGGAGAACATAGAGAGTGAGACTCTCCCGGCATACATTAGACTCAAGCCAGTTCTAGCCTTAAACTTCCTGGTTAATGAGCAAATGAAGTCTACCCGTTTACTCTAGGTAGTTTCATTCTATTTTTATCATTTGCAACTGAGAATGCACTGTGGACCCTGTAGATACTCAGACTAAGAAAACAAATATATTTACAAAATACATATAAACACCAGTGTATTGCAATAGGAGAAAGCGAATGCATGAGTGAAGGTGCAAATGTTGATCCCTCCACATTATACAGCCCTCACTTTTCCTTCATGATGACTTGTCTGGTAAGGAACAGTGCAGGACTGAATAAAGGTGTCACTATCAATCAGTGTTTCAAGATTAGTAAAGCTTAATAATTTTATTGTTTTTCAAATAGAACATCAGTGTTTTCCTTTGTGCACACAAATGGGTCATTTTGTGCTTATCCAACTTTGAGAACCATTATTTGATAACATAGTTCCTTAGAATCTCAAAATAAATAAATCTCTGTTTTATTTACCAGGATGGAGGGTTTCACTTAACATTTCCTTTGAATATTCCAAAACCTTTACTGGATTTTTAAAATTGATTTCCCCTAAATGTGTTCCAGTTCTCCATTGGAGCAAATAAGAAGCTCCTAATAATAGAGTGTAAATACATTTATGTGAAATGTCCCAATTCGTATATTGTTCTTTTGTAAAAACAACAAACAGCTTCTCAGAACAAAATGGTTTGTTGCACAATTTGATAAAAATCATTGAAGATTTCTATAATGCACCTATCCTGTTTACTTATTTTATAACTCAATTTTATGTAAGTGTATGCACAGTACTGTCACAGGGGTGTTTGCTGTGAAGAGGATATTTGAAACGTTGATGAGAGTTAGTTGCCAAAGCATCAGTAAAGAGTAAATTTTTCTTTGTCCTTTCATGCTAGCTTGGGTGCAAAGTATGCCTTGTTTAAGAATAACTTTAATTTTACCTGATCTTCCACATCTAGGAAAATTGAGGTCAATTGATTATTTCACGACAAACAAATGACCTTTAATAAAATGAGAATTTCCCTCACTATCAATGACTTTCAAATGATCCACTGGTGCAGGATAAAATAAAAGATGAGAAATAGCCTTGTATTGACAGACCACATTAATAATGGTATGATATCGGTATTGATTTCTTCACCCTTTCTTCTATAGTAAAGTAGCTTTAAAGAGCTCACTCCCCAGAAAGTAAGCATCCTTCATTTTCTCCACAGTGACTGTTCTGTCGTTATAGCTACTGCTTTGCACATGTCCATTATAAAACTCAAAATCCTGAAATCCCAAAGCCTTAGCTGGTGTCAACGTAGAAGACATATCAAAGTTTTTTCTCATCCCTAGTATCTTAGTAGAGAATAACCATAAAACCTTAGAATGATTCCTGGATTCTTAATCTAGAAGTGATTATTAAAATATAAGCATCCTTGAAATGCAATGTGAAACAAATTGGTGCTGTTAATAGCTTTAAAAGATTGGTTATTTCATCAGATTATAATGTCACCCTAGTGTAATTGTTCCCTGAGACATAAGAAGCAGAAGGAAGGAATGAGCTCTAAATGGTGGCCTCAGCTACTTCAGGATTGGCAAATGTTTTCTATAAAAGTCCAGGTAGCAAATTTGAGGGCTATAGGTCTCTGGAGCAACTACTCAACAATACATACATGAATGGATGTGACTGTGTACCAATAAAACTTTATTTACAAAAAGAGGTAGTGGGTTGGATTTGGCCATAACCTGTAGTTTGTCCACCCCTGAGTGCTCCTTAGGAGGGTGTTCCAGGCTCCATTCCAGGTGATGAAAGGACAGCCTGTAGGGAGGGAGAGGCTGGCCTGGCTACCAAGCCTCAGAGATTGTTATTCACCCAAAAGCTCTCTTCCTTTGTTGCTTGGTATCGCAAGACAAAAACTCAGAGCCTTGACTTCCAGGACTTTATATTTTAGGAGTAGATATACAACATAATATAAATAACTACATTAAAAGGCAGGAAGTAAATTCTGCCATGAAAGAGATAAAAAAAGAGTAAGAGGCAAAGATCCACTAAGCAGGGGGTTAACAGTTGAGTCCCTCCCTAACTTGTCAAAGAAAAATGGAGCCTATGTAGTTTAATGCAGCATGTTCCAACAGAAATATAGTGAAGCCACAGATAAGAACCCCGTATGTAATTTAAAATTTCTAATAACCCCACCGGAAAGAAGGAAAAAAAAGCAGGTGAAAGCAAATTTAATACTATATTTTATTTAAACCAGTATAGCCAAAATACTATCATTTCAATATGTAATCAGTATAAAAATTATTTACTAGATTTTTTCATACTAATTCTTGAAATCCAGTATGCATTTTGTACTTACAGCTCATCTCAATTTAAAGAAGCTACGTTTCAACATCTTAACTGACATGTGTGGCAGGTAGCTATCATATTGTGTAGGTGCAAGCTTAGTGGCCAAGAACATGGCTTTGGATTCAGACATTCCTCACTTTGGGTGCTTAATTCCATGATTTATTTAGTGTATTTGTATCTCAGTCCCCTCATATATAAAATGGGGACAAAAATAGTGATTACCTACATGTTTTAAAAAGTACGTAGCACAGCGTCTGGCACATCTAAAATGCCTAAGTGATACTTAATATTACTTACAACAAGTGATACTTTTCCTCTCAGTTGTGCATATTAGGATTCTTTGTATATACATACACCCATTGGTTCATTAAAATTGTAAATATGACAGATATATATATACATACTGTATATAGTATACAAGCTAGATGCATTCAAGCATTTTAGAGATGCTTGTTTCAAAGAAATATTTCTCTATGGATGCTCACTCCAGATTAACTTTGTAGCAAAAGTACAATAGTCACTGATACTGGATTTCAGAAGAAATTGTTTGCTTCTAAGTGCTACCATTGTTAAATAAAAATGCTTCCTACACTTTTTAATCTTTTGAAAATAAGCTAAATGTTAAAACCATGGTGTCCTTTATAATTAACTATTGAAAAACACGTGATTAGGAATGTAAAATGTCATTGTTTCTAATCTTAATTTAAAATAAAATGTCATTTTGACCTTCAGGAGATTCATCTCCCTGAAAGATAATCTAAATTGAACTGGAGCACCTATAAAGAACAAAGATTAGGTTTCCCTAACTCACAAGAAACACGGTTGTTAGAATGCAGTTACTTTACAGGGTATTTATTTATTTATTTATTTGAGAGAGAGAAAGAGAGAACACAAGCAAGGGGAGGGGCAGAGGGAGAAGCAGGCTCCCCGCAGAGCAGGGAGCCCACTCGGGGCTCAATCCCAGGACCCCTAGAACACCACCTCACCAGAAGGCAGACGCTTAACCTACTGAGCCACCCAGGCACCCCTAGAGGGTACTTTTGTATTTGAAGATTATGTAGCCACTTTATATCTTTGATGCCCTCCTTTTTGGTATTTGGTTTCTTACTCTTGCCTAATACTATAATGCTTGGCCATACGTTTTGAATGATTGAGCTTTGTAGTGACCAGAATGAGTTTGAATATCACTTTGTTAAACAGGCTATTCTGCCACTTGGAGTTTAGTTAGTTGCATATAGAAAGTCATATTGGAAGAGGCCATACAGAACTTGAATGGTTTAATATTCAGAAATGAAAGTGTTGAGGGTGAAGACTCAAAGAGATGAAATTCAAGGGGAAAAAAAAAAGATTAAAAAGAGTAAAAGGGAAGGGTGTGCCTGGGTGGCTCAGTCATTTAAGCGTCTGCCTTCAGCTCAGGTCATGATCTCAGGGTCCTGGGATGGAGCCCCGCCTTGGGCTCTGTGCTCAACAGGGAGTCTGCGTCTCCCTCTCCCTCTGCCCCTCCCCCCCACTTGAGCGCTCTGTCTCTCAAATAAATAAATAAAATCTTTTTAAAAAAATCATAAAATGGCAAGTGAAGAAAATAGAAGAAAGAATTCAAACCCAAAGCCTTGCTAGGTGTGCGTGATTCTAAACAAACAGTCTCTGTTACACTCAGTATTTCAATAAAATTATATAGAGCAGGACTTTTCAGCTTTGCTGTTGGGAACATTGCTAGGGCACATCAAAAACACCAGAAACTCTGCCAAAGAACAAGTTCAAATAACATTGTCCTGTCTTATCTGAGTCTGGCTCAAAATTACCGGCATATCTGCCGCAAGTAAGGAAATATCTGGGTTAGTGAAGGCAATCTTGTGATACCAGAATTCCATCTTTCATGAGTTTTGCTTTTTTATTTTTCCCGAAGAAGACAGCTGTGGAAAAGAATGCAAAATTTATCATCAGGCACTTCACATGTGGCATTATGAATTGTATCCTTAAGAAATAATTGACATGCTAGAGTATATTTCCTCCTTGGTCCAGTGGGTTATTTATATTAATGCGGTTGTAACTTCTAGTATTTTGTAGACATCAATGCAGAAGTGACTATGATTCTTAGATATTTTTGACAATTATTTCACATTTATGTATTTATCCATTCAGACAACTTTTATTCATTCAACTAAAAATACTGATTGAGTGCCAACTGCCAACTGTAACTAACGAGTTTAGATACTATAGAGACAAAACAAAGACAAAGACACTTAATTCTTTTTGCAGAATATCCACCAGCTTGCAAATGTCTATATATTATTACTGAATGTTACTTAAAATACCAGTCATCGTTTTCTCTAATTGCGTTAGACTTTCATTGTGAGCTGGCTGTAGTGCAGATAGTGTTTAAAATCTTTTTACAGGTTATGCAAAACATGGTATCCCGTCTTGTTTTTTGGTATCCTGTATTTTCATTTTAATCACATATTTATAAAATTGGAAACTTTGATTTAATAGTGTGAGTCAGAAAACTCCCATGTCTAGCTTTGTTTTTAAGGGAATTGTTGGCTACTGGATAATTTCTTCATGTGAAATTGTGCTGGACCTCAATTGTGAAAGAATAACTAGTTTCTCTGGTGTATGTACTTGTCTTTATTTGCATTTATGAAGCAGAAAACTAGATCATACTTTGCCATATTTGGCTCTCAGCTGTGGAACTCTGATCAGCAAACCTTTTAATCATGCCAGATTATGTGATTGTTTTGTGACACAGATGTACAGTCACCAGGGATTAGAGTTTGTTGTTTTAAAATTGTCATTTCAGCAGTCTGTGTGCAGATACAGGATTGCCTTCAAAAATCTAAATATGGATCTTTCTGAAAATACAGACAAATACATTAGAAAAGGAAGACTTTATGTATTTTTTCCATACAACTCCCTAGAATCCCAACATAAATAAATAAATAAACTAAACCTAAAATATTTATAAGTTTGCTTTTACTGGATTTATTTACTCTTCTCTGTAAAATTATAACCTCTAAGTACGGACACATTTTAAATATACAGGCAATTGAAAGAATAATCACTCACTTTAATGTATACATGGTTAAACTATTAGAAAAAAATGACTATATTATAAGCTTACAACTTGATATATTTATGGATAATCTCAGAAATGTAATGAAAACATATTATATTGTGCCTGAAAGTACATTAGGCTCTTGGTAAGTGACTCTACCCCTTCGGGGTCCTTGTCATTAACAGCCAAACGTAATTTTGGCTAAATCCATTCAAGATTTTGTTTTTAGCTAACATTTATTTATTATTTCTTGTTTGCCAGATTCTGGGTCTTTTAGATACTGTCTTATTTTTGACACTTCATTGTGGGATTTTAGAGGGAGATGTATGGGGTTGATTGAATTGGGATATAAAGAAGCCATTCATATCAGCAAGGTAAACTGAGGACACACACCAAGATAATATAGGTATCCAGTGGCAGCAGAGATAGGACTAGAACCTATAATTCCTAAATCCTATGGTCTTTCTACTGTACCCACTTTGTTATTTTGACCCTCAAAGTAGGGATGAGCACTGAAATTAACTCAGGCTCCTCGGTATGAACCTAAATGACTTTATTGCACATAGACCTCTGTGTGATAACTGATAACTTCTTGACCTAAAAGAATGGTAGGGACAATAAATGTTTCAGGCATGCAGAGATGGATGTAGTTGATGGTCTAACCAGAGTCCCTTAGATCCCTTTTATTGGTGCTGTGGTCCCATCCTCCTGCTTCTGTGTGCTATGCTGTGAATAGTTTATATATTTGAATTGTTTTCCCTTTGGACTTCTGGAACACAGGATACTTCCTCCTTCCACAACTCACCCTCTATGGCCTTACACCAATAAATAACCAACGAAGGAACACAAAAGCAGAGGTTAC
This sequence comes from Neomonachus schauinslandi, assembly GCF_002201575.2. Lineage (NCBI taxonomy): Eukaryota > Metazoa > Chordata > Mammalia > Carnivora > Phocidae > Neomonachus > Neomonachus schauinslandi. Next base: position 52,212,059 of record NC_058415.1, on the reverse strand, counting down.
TGAACTTTAGATAGGACAAACTCTGAGGGGTGATATATTCTGCTTAGCTTCTTGAGGGGTAAGGCTAAAGCTGACATTTTACCTGAAATTGCACCTTTGCTTGGTTTCTTACACTTTTTGTTTTACTTATTCATGCCCTTGCTCATTCTCCTCCCCTCAAAAAACTTCTTAATAAGTTATTTGCACTTGAATCCTTACTTTGGAATTGGTTTCTCGAGAATGTGAACTGAGAAAAATGTTTTGCCTTTGAAGTCGTTCTACCTGAGTTTTATACCTTATTTGTCTCTTTCTACACTGTCAGCTGTTATTCTTTGCTACTCTCTTTATTTATTTATTATTTTATTTTTTTAAAGTAATCTCTACACCCAACATGGGGCTCAAACTCATGACCCCCGAGATCAAGAATCCTATATTCTACCGACTGAGCCAACCGGGCACCACCTTATTCTTTGCTACTCTCAATATGCCCTTTTCCACTAGCCTTATATAAAACATTCTAGGTTCTAAAATTTGGCTGCTTCTGATGTGTTATCGATTAGACAAAGCAGACTTGATAGATTTATGTGTAAAGTTAGAATGTGCAGCTATGAGGACTTGGGTTTTCTATAGATACTTCTGTCTCTGTTAGTTTTCTCTTTCACAGTTTTTCTGAGAAGTGACTTCCAAATAAACAAGGGCTACATGAAGCAGGTAAAGAACATGAGATGGTCTAATAAAGCACCAAGTTATGCAGTACAAAAAGAGAAGCAAGCGAACACCATAATCAGATGCTAATTGTGCTGCACATTCGGATTGAGCGACACTGGTCAAAGAGCAAACATATCAGGCCCTATTCACCCTGACACTCTCCCTTCCTCCAGGCCCATCAGCAGGCCATTCATGTGAATCAACACATTCTCCATCAAGTGATCACAGAAGTAAATCAACTCGGTCAGAACGTCTAGGATCTCAGGATTTGTGGGCACCTGGCTACTTATTGGGTTGAGACATCTCTCTCTTCTGGGAGTCAGCTTAAATATGAAGAGTTTGATCATGTAGGACACACTTGGCAATATCTCTTTGGGTATCTTTTCACATTGTGTTGTGGCCGGAAAACATGATTGTATAGCAAACCTTGGCTTTCTACTCTGCCAGCTTTCTGAGGCCTGCTGTAAAGGTCGTTCAGTGCAGTAGGAAAAATATGAAAGTGCCCCTCCCACACCATCTCAGGTGCTTTCATGCCCATATAAATTAAATGTAGTCAGTAATGCCCTGCTGGGTGTGTCATGGACAATACTATTTATAATTTCCTTTTCCACAAAGCTCAATAGGCTCCAAGGGATCTATCTGCAGGGAACAAACATGTTCTACTTTAGAGCCAAAATGATTCATCCTTATTTTTTGTTCTTTAAAAAAATTTTTTTGCTATTTCCGTTATGGTAATCCATGGATTGAGGATCCACTGTGTGAACTATGTGGCCTGAGAGCCTTATCTTTATCTATAAAATTCTTCCTTGTTACCTACAGTGTGTAAATTAGTGGTATAAACAAGACTTGGGGAGGATATCGTTAAACTAGTTAAGTGAACAGGCAGCTCTAGTACCCTTAAGCACTTCAAAAGCATGTATTTATCCACAAATAGCTACTATGCTAATTACTGCTTGTTATTATTTAGGTCATTAAATCTACTTCCCTAGAGAACTGCACTAGACAGCTCTTTGTTTTGCAGCCCACTTTGACCTACTGTATACTGTTAAATGGAGTCAAACTCTGTTTCTCAAGAAACACTATTTGCTGACTCTATTTAGTAATTCAGACTGGCCTTCCCCGACACGGTTTTTATCGTGCTTCAGTTACATCCATGTGACTGAGGAGTTGGAGGCTGCTGGTGCTCATTCTAATGGTGCTTATGACACTTTCAAAATCATAAACATGTTGCTTTTTTTAGCTTCAGAAAATAGTCTTGCATCTTTACTATATATTGTGGATTCATTGGTATAAACATATTAACGATGAAACAATGTAAATGATAACTTGTCTTGATTGTGATATTGCCATATCAAAATGGTGAAAACAAAAATAGTCTCATGCCTTGCTGACTCTGTCCTCATTACCGGGAGAAGCACAAGCAAACAGAGAAAAAGCCCCGTAAACCATTATTTCTGTTACGTGTTTTGAAGAAACCTGCTTTGCTGAAATTAATCACCTTTAAACTATAAGCTGATTCTGCATTCCATAGCGTTTTCTTGGAAAACTAAGCAACAGTGATATTCTTCTCATTGAATGACCATCTTTTTTTAACAGCAGGGGTATAGTGGAATTGAAGGTAGCTCTTTATAATAGAATCTAATGATAATTCATAGCTGTAAACATTTGGACATTTCAAAACATTTTGTGTTAATTTAATTTATTATGAATGAGTATAATACACTATTTTAGGAAAGAAATTTGTTCCAGCCCAGTGCTGGTACTCTTCAGGTCACTGGACCATAAAACTTAGCTAACACATACAAGTTTCCCTTGTTACTTTGGCTACCAGGAACCTCAGAGATAATCCTGGGCTTAATTGCTGAAATTATCCTTATCTGTAAATCACTTAGTCTTATTTTAATGGTCCAGTTAAATATGCCTTTTTGTAATTAATCAAAGCAAATGCATTTGGGACTAATCATAAAATAAACAATAGACAATATAATTGTGGCCTGTCAGATAAAAAGGAAAAAGATTAATAAAGTTCTTTACAGAAAATGGTTTAAACAAGAGGTTTCCTTCATTATCCAAATCTAATTTACTTCTGAGAACACATTGCATATTTCACTATTCAAAACAGTGAAAAAACAAAAACTTGTCCCCCATTCATACAAAAACACCAATTTTTTTTTCTAATTTGATTAAAATATTTTCAAACAGATGATGGGAGATTTTTATACAATGCAAAGCATTTAAAACACCAGTAGCCTAAGTATGTAATACTAATGAATTCACTGATGGTATGTTTTTATGCAATTTGCAATAATACTGTTCAGTATTAGATATAGATTATACTTCAACACATAAGCAATGTGTTCTAAGATATAAATAAACAATCCAGGAATCACTTAGGTGAAATATTCAACTGTCTTTGTGATAAAGCAGTCTCATTTCCCCAGAGGCAGAAGGAGATGGGGGGCAGAGGCCAAGGTTAAGGGGCTCATGGGTGAATGCCAGGCAGGCCTACAAAACAAAGGTACTTATGAGCTTTGCTGCAGAGATCCTGCTACCATCTTTTCCAAGGAAGAACAAAAACTCATAGCAACTTTGAATAAGCCAGCTGTGCAGTTTCTGTATAACAGAAGTAACAAAACTTAATATACCAACATATCTGACAAGGATTTGTTGAAAAACTTAACTGCTTGACAAGCTGTCCCTGAGTTTTAATGGAAGGGTCCTATTCATAAAAAGATGGCTACTGGGGACAAATTTTGCTCTTGATCCTTTTAGGACGAAGAGCTTGAAGATTGCTGATTTTGTTGTAATTCCATCATCTACACCACTGTGAAGACACAGACCAAGGTAGAATTCCCTGAAGCCTGAATTTATAAAGAGAGACTGAATATTTTGCTGAATGAATTCTAGGATGGCCAGGGATGGAATTATGCCCTCGTGGAGGCCACAGACAGGGCAGCCAGAGGCTCCACCATCTGGAAGAGGATGAGGACTGGAGTGGCTTGTATCTACATCACGCACCTGGCCACTGGGCTAATCTCCACCACTGAACTGGCAAGCAGACCTGAGCTGTCCTCCTTGCAGCCCAGCTTCTCTGCTGTGTTCCTGGCAAGCTCCCAGGCACCTTCTATTTTTCACTGAGTCTAGAAACCATCTTTTTAAAAATAAGTCAGCATATGATGGTGCTCTTTTTTTTATGCAGTGAATTAGTTCTGTCTCTCCCCAAGCGACTGTGTTCACTTATTGATGTATAAGTCCATCTAAGTTCTCTTTTCCCACGTGAGAATACTCAGAGCCAGGATATTTTAGTTCTCAGAGGAAAACATACAAATGAGTGTAAGCTGTATAAATGACCTTTTGTTGCAATGTTTTTCTGATGTTTACCACCTATTCAGGCTTCTTTTGGGGAGTTCCCTTTGGAGTTAAGTGCAGTAACTCCCAGAAGGATTCTGAAGTTGTTGGTTGGTGTCTACACAGCACCTACCCATTCATTCCTGAGAGGCTGTTAAAAAGTCCAAAATAGGACTGAAATTATCAAGCCCCAACAAACTAACTTTTGGAACCTCTGCTTCTATGATTGTGCATACCTAATTGCTTTGGCAAAAGTCCTTCCACTGTGTGCTTTTGAATTTGGGTGATGACATGTAACCGAAAGAGCTCCGAACTCCTAAAATGACGTGATGCATAGCTTTTGATGCATAGCTTTGTTTAAGGTGAAAGTCATTTGTGCCCTGTATTAATTGGTGATCTGAATTTTGCAGCAATCCCACATGTCCAGTTAGGAGTTTCACTTTCATGAGGGCATTAGGGTCACCAAAGTGTAAGCTTTGAGTGACTGTTCAGCTCTGCTAATGGTTCCTTTCATAACTTACGCACTTTCTGATTGCTTTCCCAGTTAACTCAGTACATTCTGGGAAATGCAGCTAATTTGGGGGACCCTCGCTGATGTATCACAGGACTCATATCCTTAATGTTGTACTTACCAAAGCTGGTGGATGCTCTTCCCTTTGTTGAAGAATTAAACTTGTCCCCACGCACAGCCTGTGCACCACCAGGGGTACTCTTCACAATACCAGGGAACCTTGCCTATCTTGTGTCAGCCTCCCTCCTCTAAAGTCTACCCTTACGTGTACATCCAACATGTTTGTCTCATTTTTATACATTGCCATTAATTTTGCCATTAGTTACTGATTATAGAGGATTTACAGATACCTTTGCATCACTAGTGCGGATGGTTATGTTTGTCATTTTAAGAAATATAGAAGGGCTCTGTGTGACTGTGGGCACAAGTGGCCCAAGCTGGAGCCTGGCTGCTTTACCAGGTGCTTGAGTGGGACAGACGTGTTCAGTGTCCTACTTCCTGATTGTATCTGTCCTAGAAGGAACAGAGCTTGATTGTTTTGTTTGGAAGTTGTAATTAATGGGTGGTTGAAACAACATTATGGGACTATACGTATGTATATAAAAGGTAATACATGTGTTTTATGTGCTCATCAAGGAAAATGATACAGTTTTATACCAAATCCATGTTTTCCTAAGTATAAATAAAATTTTTGAAATGGCTTTAAAACCCTGGCCTTATATAGGCTATAAAAATATAGTTAGATTTTTTAAATTTATTATCCAGACCTCCAGCCTATAATAAAAATTTAAAATAATCTATATAACAATCAGATGAAAACTTCTGTTAGCTGGTTTATGCTTCTATTATAGAATATATTCTAATAGGAGTTGATTTTTCTTACAATATCACTAAGTCAATATTTATATTTCTTGAGAACCATCTAAGTCAAAAGCTATCTTATGATTTGGCAAAAAGTGAAGCTTTATGGCATCTCACAGTTAAAAAATGGAAAAATTTTCACAATCAAGTCAAACATGTTTAGTAAATTTTATCAGATATACTGAGTCATTTGACTGTGCTCACTAGGACCCTACGACCCAGACTGTCTTTGGTACCCTCTTTCTGTTTCAGTACAGAAACTCCAACTGAGTATTTTGATATAAACCTTTGTACATAGATCAGGTATGAAAGGAAATAGCAAAGTTCAGTGCTTAATGAAATAGCATTGTAACATCCTTACCTCTGAAGTACATACCATCTTTAAGACTTCAGAAAATGTCTTGATAACACATTTGGAGGTGTCATTAACCTCTCTGTTTGAGCTATACCTACAATGCAGAATTTTAGGTTTAGCAGTGTATACAAATGCATACATGATGGTATGCAAACAAAAGATATATAAAAATCCTTCTCTCTCTTTTTTTTCATTTTATTTTATTATGTTATGTTAATCACCATACATTACATCATTA
>NC_058415.1:51983155-52206049 GCF_002201575.2 Neomonachus schauinslandi | reverse complement strand
TTCTTCTTCTTCTTCTTCTTCTTCTTCTTCTTCTTCTTCTTCTTCTTCTTCTTTTTAATGTATAATGTATTATTTGTTTCAGAGGTACAGGTCTTTCTTTTTAAAAGCACTCTGCTGCCCCTTTAGGCGAAATATCCCGTTTTGGCTAACATTCAGATACCTGTGAATATCATAGTTCAGATTAGCTATTAGGTGGTTACAAGAACTATACAAACACACCAACATATGCACATGCAAGTTTGACAGTACAACTCTATTTCAGGTTTCCTCTACAGTGATCCCACTTCCTCATTTCTGCTTCAGTCTCTGGGCCCTTGAAATAAAGCTTATAGATGAGGTTATTGTAGTAAAGTTGATATCATCTATTTTCATACTACATGAAGTATAGCTTGTTTCCCTGAAGAAAAAAGAATCTTGGTTTTTAAAATTTATTTATTATAACCGGCAAGCAGTTCTTGAATACCCACTGTTGGTACTGTAGAGTGCCAGGTGCTGGAAACGCTATGAAGCATAAGGCTGTAGAGCAAAGGTTATAGACTGAAACTGATACTTTAAAGCCTGAGACATTAACTACAGTTTAAAAATGAATAGAATGGCCAGGCTAGAAAGCGGTTTCTTTGTGTTCAGACAGAAACATTTGCATGGATGGGAGGAGGAAAACATCAGCCTAGCAATGTATTTAGTAAAGCCATTCAGAAAAACACCCACAATATGGAGATGGGGTGCTGGAAAGATGGGCCAAGACAAAGTTGACCTTGACATATACTACATGAAAACACTGAAGGGTGACATTCGGTATTTCTTCCTCAAAACTGTACCATCTTTTTAATATTGGATTGCATCCACTTAGATTCCCATTATTCCCCACTTTTGCACATGACTGAGAGAGGGTTTTCCTCACCTGTTTTAACTGAGGCCTGAGACCAAGTGAGTAGCGGCAGATAATGGTGGAGTGATTGAGTTACGAGAACCAATATTGACTATGGATGCTTATGAATATCCATTCTGATCATGATGGGGTTAAGCAGATTTTTCAGGTGATGACTCTGTGAATTTACCCATAGAATTACTTAATAAGGCCTCTCAAATGAAACCATACATTTTAAAGAAAATAACTGGTTCAAACGTCATTTCAAATTTATAAACCACATCTCCAGTGCCATTTCACACATGAAAAATCAGTAATAGAATCATTTGGAGGATTATTATTTCATACAAATTTTAACTTGGAATCTTTTTCTTGGACAGTGTTTGAAAATGGGATATAAAACTATCTTTCTGGAATAGTTGAGATGGAGCTCTGATGCACTAGGTAATCTCCATCCCTTTCAAACCAAAAAGCATGGTTTGAAAAGCACATATTGTGATCTCTCTTCCAAAACCATGTAGGGAACTCATTAACTGAAGCCTTGGTTGGTGTAATTACACAGTTGTGAAATAGTACACCTTATACGCTATTCTTCTGCACTTTGTAAGCAAGTCTTCACTTTATCAAACAACTGCGAATGTATAGCCATTACTTGAAAATAGCAGTTCCAGAATAAAGCAAGCTTCAGCACAAATGAAAAGTACAAGTAGTCATTCCCCTAGTACGGATTTGCTGTAAAATGTATTTGCAAGCAGTTCGACTTAGTGGAGGATTAAAAAAGAAAGAAAGAACCTCTAAACCAAATGAGAAGATTTAAAGGCAATGAACCATGATGGGTGATAATTTTGGCAAAATAAAATCTAACCTGCATACTTTAGCAAATTATGTTAAGTAGGGGTTGGTTAATTATGAATAATTCATTACTAAGCAAGAGAACAGAAAAAAAAATTGTTCCCTTATTTCGAGAGCACCTGAGATGTCTTTTCAATATGTGTTTTTTCTAAATAATCTGTAGTTTAAACTGTGAAATTGATTTTGCTTTCTTTATACACACCCACAAATACCATTTCACTTCTTAGCTGTCCATATTGGGATTATAATACTGTAGCATTGGTAGGCTTGTGCATTGAAATTTTAAATATCCACCATGTTGATTTTATTAGCTATTTTTTAACAGTGACATTTTGGCATTCCTTGTTAACAGTAGCCACGCTAATTGATGCTTAAACAGGGCATCTATGCTGATTCACATTTTTCTAAAATTGCTCCTCTCCCTAGAAATCTGGACGTTAGGTTAGCAGCTGCTTAACTTTTTCATTTTACTAAAAATAACATGTAGTGTCCATTGGGATGAAATAATGTTAACTTTAGAAATTTGAGTTGTAGCACATTCAAGTCAAAGTGCATGGCTATGTACCACACTGGCTTTGGATTCAGAGAGAATTAGCTTTAAATCCTGACTCTACTGCTTCCTGGTCATAGGGTCTTGAGCAACTTGATTTTAAGTTTTGATTAAAAGCTATCCATTCCTTTGGGGCTTGGCTTTTAAGAGAACTTTTAAAGATTGAGCATCTTATGGAACTCAAGCAATAGTCAGACCTCTTGCCAGATAATGTAAAGACACCAGAAATTTAGAAATTCAAACTACTGGGATATATCTGTTTTATTTTCTGTCTCTCTACAGACCAGTTCGTTCTATTTTGTAAAACATATGGAGGGCGGAAGAGAAGCACCCAAAAGGAGTGAAAGGGGCAGTTAACTATGTCATTATTATCTGGGAAGAAACATCAAAAAGTATCTACTACACATGACTACAGTGTCCTCATTTCCCAAATAGGAAGGCTCCGGCGGGGGGCGGGGATTAGTAGCAATTTGTATGAAGCATTTCTGAGCCAGCACACAGTAGGTACTTAATGAGCTTTATTCAGTCTTATTCTTGGCTAGAAAATATCAGAGCATCTTATATAAGCTCTTATATAAACTTTGTATAAATATAGAGCATTATTGCACAATCTGGCCTCCCAAGTTCACAGAATTCTTGATCTGATGAGGAAATATTCAGTCTAACAGGAGAAATAAAGATCATGCCTAATGAAGGGAATATAGTTAGTATTTGTTAATACTGTGAATACCCATCCCTCCAAGGGAGTCAAACTCCATACAAGATAACAAAGATGATGATGTAAGTACAAGATCTGATTCTCACCTCAATAGAGCATGGTTCTGTTGGATCACATGACATGTTATAAGTAGGTGAATGGCGCAGGGCCAATAGAAGGGATTGGGGGCATTGAGAAAAGGCCATAGTAGATATGTTCTTGCTTCCTGTTTTCATTTTGAAATTCAGTATTCATTCAGCTTTCCAGAAAGAGTACCCTTTTGGAAGAACAACCCATATATTTCAGTCTTATTCCACGTGCATGTGGAGGTGTGTTTTCTACCTGTTCCTACTCCAAGGACGGGTCTGTTGACTCAGGCCTCTTGAAATAGAGTGTTCATTCTCCTGGCCATGGGGATTGGTGCAGGAATGGGCATGGGACCCAAATGGAGCCAGTAAGACCCAATGAGACCTTGCAGGGGCTATCCTGAGAAAAGCGCTGTATTTTCAGCTGTGCTTCCACCCGGGAAAATATAGTTCTTACCTTACTGAAAACAACACAAGGCCTGAACATAAACCCAGCACAGAAAACAGGGAACCAAAAACCGGAGAGGACTTGAATCCTGATGAAGTTAATTTAGTCTCTGCATCAACCCTGGAGTGTGAAGACTGGTCTACCCCAGACTTCTCAATTACATGTGTCAATGTCTCTCTCATGTGTTTAAATAAATTAGATTACATTTTCTGTCAGTTGTATCCACATGTTTTCCCACAATCCAGAGCTTTCCCCAGCCCTGGTTTTCTCTTTTATGTGTCACACTAAATAGATACTAACTTTTCAGTGTGTTAGTTTTCTCCTTTGTAGAAGAAAAAAAAAAAAACAATATTTACTTTGAAGAGTGTATAAAGATTAGATGAGATAATAAAAGCATACATTTGTTCCAACACTATACTACAAAAATATCACAATACTTTATTTTGCTAACATAAATGAAATTTAACTGAAAGGTTCATTGACTATGGTGGGAAGATGCTAATATTGGTCCTGAATGGGGGCCTTTCTCCATCTTTAGCATGACATGCAATGTCCATAATACCTTGGAAGGAACCTCTGACCTTCGGTCCATTATGGTTTCCACCAGGATGCTTATTGTCAAAGCTCTTATGATCCATCAAAGGCAGGTATCACTACAGCCTCTTTGCCAAGTGGATATCAGTACCTTTTGATGCAGCTTCCAAGACAATGATATTAAATGTTGCAACCTCTGAGCCAATGAGTTCAGCCAAACAAGTCTCATTGCCTTCAAGGATATTTCCACACAGAACCCAATTACTACAGAATTTTTTGCCACATCCCTTTACCAAGTACCTGCTACCTTTCTCAAACCACTGCAGCCCTTGGGCATTTCCTCCATCTTTCAATTCAGCAGTTTCTTTGGACTCCTCCTGTCATTGAGAAGAAGAAGAGTAAAGGATTCTATTTTACCACAGCCATTCCACCCTAAGCCAAGAGTGTCCCATAGTCAGGTACCACAGTCACAACACGGTCACATACCTATACCACTCACGCCAAGCTCTCTGTACCTCTCTGAGCCTGAGCAAGGAAGGGGAGGTTGATAACCTTGAATGAGAACATTGAGCAAGGAGGGTGAAGAAGAGCTTTAGCAGCCTCCCTACCAGCTCCATAGGTCATGGAGCTGGAAGTTTTCTGCTCTCTGCTGCTCTAGATGAATAAAAGGGTAGATAAGGGAACCTGCTGGACTATTACAGAGTTTCAGTAAGGTTGAACTAAAAGGTGGGTAACAGAGTAGGTGTCCCTAGCTTCCATCAGGGATATTGGGGGCAGGTGACAGCTATTTCTCACCAACAAATTCAGGGTCACATTTTTCTCATCTCACACCCAGCCAGCTCCAAAATTCCAGTTCCAAAATGTGTGAAATATGAAGGTCTTACCTTTCTGGAAACTGAGTGAAGGTTTGCTAGCTGTATGAAGCTTTGGTAACTATGTCCTGTTCAAGATAGTAAAGTAATAGGCTAAGACTAGATTGAGCAAGGTTCTGGGGTGCAGTCTCTGTTGTTTGTTTATTTGTTTTTTTTTCTCACTTTGAAAAGCCCTCAAATAGCTTATGGTACTTTATGTAGTTGGGTTTTTTTTTTTTAGAGAGAGAGAGAATATTAAGCAGGCTCCACACCCAGCATGGAACCCAACACAGAGCTCAATCTCATAACCCTGAGATCATGACCTGAGCCGAAATCAAGAGTCAGATGCTTAACTGACTGAGCCTCCCAGGCGCCCCTGTGTAGTTTTTAAAAGACATTATTATACAAAAATATTTTTAAAATAGGGAAACCGAGCAGGAGCAATGAGCCTGGGATGGGGATAGGTATGCAGTGTGACTGTCAACCTCTCTCTAGGCCCCTGGTCACCTGTGAGAAGCCAAAGTCATCCATCTATAAAAGCAGAAGTTGACTCCTTCATTCCTCTTAACCAGATTTCTGGGATTTTCTGAACCTATATTCCAAACACAACACAGACAAAGACAGTCCTCGGCTATTAGAAAGACAAATCTATTTAGGAAAAATAAATACCCTTGGTTATGAGAAACAGAAAATATTGAGAAATATGAGAATATTAATTAGCATAACAGTGATCCATATTTACAAAGTCATAATAGTGCCAATACTAAACACTGATTAAAATTATGATATATTGTTTTAAAAGGATGATTGCATGATATTGGAGGTGCTGTGGAAGCCAAATGCTCATCATCTGTTGTAAGAGGTCAAATTAAATATCCAGAATTAATAAACTAAGAAAATTGAGGACAACACATTATTGTAAAATATGGGACTGTGAATAAAATAATTAAAAAACTGTGATAATTAAAAGTGGTTGTGCCCAGGAAGAGGATGTGTGAAAGAAGAATGTGCAGATAAGAGAATGCTCTTTTTTTCTTACAAGACTTATAGGGCTTATTTGACTTTTAAAAGAATGTGTTTGTCATACTATGAAAAATATTAAAATCAATTTTTAAATTACAAAGAACCCCCCAAAATAGTTCATGGTGGTGGTATTTTAAAATTTCCAAGTCAGCTTGATGCTAAGTCTATTTTTAAAAATGGATTTTGTGAAATTTTCATATTTCATATTTCAGATATCCTGAAATGCACCCCCTCTCCTACAGCAAAGCACCTAAATACTATATAAATTAGAGCCAACATACTTTGAAAAGCATTAGTGAGCTCACAAGAATGTAAAGGGAGTTCTCCATGACTTGCAACAATAACAACAAAATCCTCACGAAACAAACGAAAATGTAATAAATAATACAATAAAAGTGGAAAAGCCCACACAGAAGCCAGGGCCATCCTGAAGCGCACCCAACCCAAATGTGTAAAGCTTCACTGGTTGTCAGCCCCTCCGTGGAATAGGATTTGAACTTGACAAGTATGTGAGCTACAGCTGAGACAGTGCCCCCACCACATACACACTAAATCAGGTACTCAAAAATAACGATCTTCAACTGAAAGGAGGAATGCTTTCCAGGTGAACAACAGCGACAACAATAAAAGCTGTCCAGCTCTGTTGGAATTTGGTGGGAAAACTTAATATCCTTAATATGAATAATCTTCCCTCATAATTAACATCCATAGTCTTTCCCTCAAGGGGTCCTGGGATTTGAATTATATCATATACTCAGTCTATGAAACCCCAATCCAAGAAACAATATTAAAATGTTCCCAGGTCGGTCATGCCCCAGCTAGGGTTGCCAGATGAGGGAAATAGAATACAGGGTGCCCAGTTAAATTAAAATTATTTCTAGTTGCCTATGGGTAGATACGTCAAGATAAAAATAATTTGTGGTACATACTTATGCTAAAACACCATTTGTTGTTTATCTGAAATAGACTATAAGCATCTAAATTACACCTATCTTAATTTTATTTTCACAAGATTTAGTTCTCCTCAACACTTCCGTGTTTTGCAGAATTTGCTTATAAAATTTCTTGCAGTTACTGGCTGTGATCCATTTAAATTGTAACATATCTTGGCAGTGGTCCCACCCAACTTCTTTAGTCATTTTGTCCATTGAACATTCATTAATGAGAAAATGTGCTCAACATTACCACAGTGAGCTGGTATTCTGAACACATAGTGGGATAAAGTTAACAACTCTAAGAGTGGTTCTTCAATTTGTTTTTTTGAAGCACATAAAACCACCTTTATGGTATTAACTAGCTTTACCATTTTTCAGTATTACTCTGTATCTCATGATCAATGACTTAAAAATGTTGTCCAGTAATAAAACAAGATAGCTTTGTCATAAATTTGTATTTCCTTTCTTTTCAACACTACAGTGATTCCACATGTTCTCATGCTGGTGATTATTAAATAATATGTATGTAAAGAATTGAATTCTTAAAAAAATTGAATTCTTCAGGAGATGAAATCTGTTTCAAACAAATCTCATGGCAGGTGCTATAATAATTATTCATTTCAAGTTGGAATTTCTTGTCCTGTTCATAAATAGTAGTGTTCGTTTTACTAATAGCATAGATACTTAAAGAAATAAATTTTGGTCAGTTCTTTCTTTAACACATTCAACAAGTTCTTTTAATCAAGATACTACTTCAATAATACTGATTTTTCTTTCAATTTGCTGAAGACATATTGAGGACTATGAACAAGAAATAAGTAAGTTTCCCTCAGTGGGTTATTAAAAATGTTAACAAGAATTTGGGGGGCCTTTTCTTCAGAATTAAAGTATAATTTCAGTGCTTCAAATACGCGGAGATGTTCTTAACTGCATTTGTTAAAGAGAGCCAACAGGTTTTTGAATGTGAGAATTGAAGGATACTAATTGATCAGTTTAAACACTAAATGATGAAACCAGAGAAAGTCTTCATCACAGTTAGTTCAGTTGTCAATAGGAAGAACATCAAATACTGGTTCAGCAGCATAATGCAGAACATCGGAAAAATAACCAACACCTCCCATATAACCATTCATATTTGGCTTCACCTTTGAATAAATAATCTCTGCACCTTTACATAAACATCCAGCAAGAGTGTATTATATCCACTTAAAGGGGTACTTTTGTTTCTTATTAACTTCTAATTCAATAAGAGCTTCTGCAAAAAATGGCTGTTCTTTCTGAAGTCTCATCTGGAAGGGTTTTCCTTGTGATAGCCTTATAAGCAAGCCTTTTTCAGAAGAAAAATACTGCACAAGCGAAGGGAAATTTTTTCTGCATTGTGATAGATAGCTTGTATCTGTGGCTATCCCATAAAAAGGTGAGGTGTTTAAATCTTTGATAATCTCTGTAAAAGTAAATGGAGCTGTTGCATATTTTATTTTTGTAGTAGATTTCATTTTGACACTTGAAAATTTGCTCGCAATTTTGGAATCAGAAAATGCTCTGGTAGCAGTATATTCAGTCATGTGAGCTATAAAAACATGATATACATAGTGGATGGCCATTGCAGTTTCTGCTGTGATTATTTTATCTTTTGAATTTTGTTATTAATTACTTTTCTTTAGTACTAATTAAGGAAATCATACATCTCTCAGCTTACCTGTATTATATGTTGGCCTTTATCTGACTTTCCCTCATTTTTATATTGACTGAACAAGTACATCCTATACAAACAACTTTTAAAGCTCTTTTCCTGGGCTCCTGGTTGGTTCAGTTGGTTAAGTGTCTGCCTTCGACTCAGTTCATGATTCCAGGGTCCTGGGATCGAGTCCCATATCAGGGCTCCCTGCTCAGGAGAGAGTCTGCTTCTCCCTCTCTCTCTGCCCCTCCCCATCTGCTTACGCTCTCTCTCTCTCTAATAAATAAATAAAAATTTTTTTAAAAAGCTCTTTTCCCTTGTTTAGTAATTGTTGATTGTTAAAAAAATCGTCAAAAAATTCATACCTGCATTTTGACCAAGTTTTTGTTGTGTTTATAAATAAAAATTTGATAATATCAATCACTACAAGACTTGAAAAGACTGATATAATAATCTTGTCAGGATGTCATTGTGTCTGTCACTCACAAGTCCAATTAAAAACTAACCATAAACACAGGCGAACCATCGAAAGGCCTACAAACTCATAATAATCGGGCCTGATGGCTGATGCAGACTTCTTACTGGCTGTAGAGGAGAGCTGTATTTGTAAGGCACAGTCTATAATGAAGCCAGACTGCTTTCATGTAAATATTTTGGAAGCCTGGTTTTCAGGGGTTGGTGGGCTTTCAAAAGCTGAAGTGTTTGGGAATTGGTGGAATTTAGCTGGTAGTGTGGTCCGTGGAATAAGGTTCCTATTGATGCTGAACTTTCACAAGCATGAGGGTGTCCTGACTGGCTAAGTTTCATAGCCCGTGAGCTGATCAGCAGTTATCTCTGACTTGGGACTCTAGGCAAACAATAGTCTTCTTTTATTTCTTGAATACGAGACATAAGTACTTTTAAGTGTAATCTTCTCTCAATCCAACCGTAGGAGAGACCATCAGGTATTGTCCAGGTCTTCACGTATGGAGGTATGATTCTCAGCGACATCTCTTAAATCATTTAAGCACCACTAAAGATGTTTTAAAATATTTTTTATGCCTTTAATAATTTATTGAAAAAAAGTGAATATAGGACATTGAGGGTGTCCTGACAAACTCAATAAAGGGTATAAGGCAAAATCCTATAGAACGGGGGTATATATATATATATATATATGATATCCAGCAACCCAAGTAATAGGGCCAATATGAAGATAATGTTTGTGTATCTATAATTGTTTAACTGAAAGATTATAAAGGAAAATTAGAATAAAGTAGTGAAAAGTAGCACAGTGACAATGACATGCTTATAAAGAAGAGTTTGTTAACATCAAAGCATAAAAATAAACAGATTACAACAACTAGTTTTCAGAAGTAGCATTAAGCAAGTCAGTATTTGTAGTGTTATCACCCAAAGGAAACCTGCACTTGAAGTCAGGAAACCTTTGTGTCTCAGTTGGCAGGATAGATGTATTCTTAATTATATGTGTGTCTATATGTTTACATTATAATTAGCATCTACTTAAAGGAATCCCTTTTAAACACACAATGCATTGGTATAAATTCTCTCATAACTAATAATTGACATATATTAGAATAATCATAGATCAATATTCCTTAGAGGTCCATCTGTATGTTGCTTTCAGTGTATATATGATTTAATTTACTGTGTGATTTACATGAATCTTGTGTTTAGGCTTTTGGATTTTCCTTTTTACATCTTGAGAGATTTAAGCTTTCGAAGTTTCTGTACATACCTAAGAAAAAGGTAAAAACATGTAGTCAGACATGTGTACGTACCTACAAGTATCTATAGGTATTCATTTCTCCAGTAAAATTTTTACTTTTTGGTGTTGGTTTGACCCCCTCCCCCCGAATTCAGTGGTGAGTAGTGCAATCCTTGGTCAACACACACACACACACACACACAGAATATTCCCTCACTGTAAGAAACTTCTAGAATATATCTATTGGGTAGAGGGGTGCCAAGTAGCAAAACAACTAACATTTATTACAAGAACTTATCAGCAAATGCCAGGACTCAAGTTTTGTCCTTCTCACCCCCTGACCAGTTACATGGCACCACCTTCAATACTACCTTCTTCAAATTTTTAAAAACAGAAGAGCTATGTTGCTGCCCTTTTCTCTCCCTCTCCAGCAACTGAATTGATTTACTCATCTATTTAGAGTGTCTAAGGGGCAGCAGGAATCTATTTTGTTTAAGGGGAAAGAATGTTTACTTTATAAAAGGTTAAAGTGTCACTCCAGGACAATCCTTACACACCGCTGCCAAGTGAAAAATACCAGTATTTGGAATGTCAACTTGAGTCATGGCTCAGTTTGCTTCTTGAAATCCCAAACTGTTGTCCTTTCTTGCTTCCCAGAGCTTGCTGAATGTTGATCATCAAAATATAATAAAGGTATCTTTTCCTATATCCTCTGATAAAGGATTGTTTGGATGCTAAAGTGCTGGGCATTCTTGACCTTAAACATGCTGTGCATCTCAGAGGATTTAGCAGACAGTATAACCATACAACATTGTATTTCTTCAGTAAATGTGTCACTTTTTTTCCCCATGGTTGCTGTGATTTTTATACCAAAACCAGCAAGTGGTCAAGAGCTAAAATAGACTTACCAGTGTGGTCCTTCTGCAGAGATCTTTAATTTGTAGGATATCTATTCAGTGTGTTTGTGGGGTGGGGGGTGGTGAGAGGGGAGGTTGTGGTGGTCATTGTCAATTGATGTAAGAGAATTGCATAAATTAAAAAAATGGAGAGCTTGCTAAAATCTTAACTTTTAAGGCTTTGCTAACATTATATTGAGGCCTATTGCATAGCTTTTTGTTTGTTATTTGCAGGATAGTTATAGAGGGGTTGTTCCTCACAAATGACAAGGGTAAAGTAATGGAAAGAAGTTTTACATTGAACCCTTCACTGTCCTAACATATTTTGCAGAATTGAATTTGGTGCTGGTACTCAAAACTCTATCCACCCCAAATCCCTCTCCCCAGTTACTAGGTTCATAAAAACAAAGAAACAATATTTGATGAATGATTCTGTTTCTTGTGGCTCAAAGACATAACCACATTTGTAATACTTCTTTTGCTATGGAAATTAGGTCATGGATTTCCACGTGTCCATCTATCTTGGAAAAGCCAAATCCAGCTCTACAAACCCCATATGAACATTAGTAGTGTTAATAGCCTGCCCAGCTTCACAGAAGCAACTTTTGGGTGATGCATGATCACATTTATAATGTGCTCTAGCTCTTTCCTCTCTGGCTTACAAGAACAAGTGATGTCTAAATAGGTCAATGCTTGGCATTTCTTGAATTTTTCCCTCCTAAAGCAATTCACCATTATTTATGGAAAAAGTACATTAGCTAATCCAGTATAATTTATCAAAATCTGCACAATGAAATGGGCCTAGAAGATAGTCAGTAGTGAAAAACTGGATCCACCAATGTTCTTGATAGATACCGCCTCTCGCTTTGGCAGCTTTTGTGTTTTTGTGATTATTTGATTTATTAAAATATGTTAACCCAATGACTTGCGCAAGATCATATAATATTTTTTTGCAAAATAACACAATTGTTAAAAATCTTCAGACTCTTTGCAAACTTTGTTTCCCACCTTATATCCCATACTTGACTTGTAGATGTTATCTGTTGCTTATGTTCACAAATTTCCTTCCACAGGTTCAGTTTAGTATAAAAGACAACCAGCCCCAAAGTGTTGTTTTGTCAGTGATGAATGGCCAATATGGTTTCAGTGAGACTAAGGGAAAATGGGTGTAACTTTAGATCATTACTCCTACTTCGGAAATGCATCTTCTTAGACCACTCTAGTGAAATACATATTTTTCTCAGGGACTAAGAGAGTAGGGCCAATGATAAATGTATCAGGTGAAGGCCAGGAATCAGGAAAAAGAAATCTCACAATAAATGATGCTAATTCTCAGGATTCTCACATTGTCCAGACCCTTGGCTTAATGTCTGTTGTGGCACATCCATAAAGAATAGATAGTCGGGTGATAGACATTGGGGAGGGTATGTGCTATGGTGAGCGCTGTGAATTGTGCAAGACTGTTGAATCACAGACCTGTACCTTTGAAACAAATAATGCAATATATGTTAAGAAAAAAAAAAAAGAAGATAGCAGGAGGGGAAGGATGAAGGGGGGGAGATCGGAGGGGTAGACGAACCATGAGAGACGATGGACTCTGAGAAACAAACTGAGGGTTCTAGAGGGGAGGGGGGTCGGGGCATGGGTTAGCCTGGTGATGGGTATTAAAGGGGGCACGTTCTGCATGGAGCACTAGGTGTTATGCACAAACAATGAATCATGGAACACTACATCAAAAACTAATGATGTAATGTATGGTGATTAACATAACAATAAAAATTTTAAAAAAATCTTTAAAAAATGAAATTGAATGTATTTCCATTTTTTCTTAGTCATATTGAAGATGTACAAATCAAAAAAAGAGATTGTAAATTTGTCCCAAATAAAAACATGAAACTAATTCAAACGTTTAAACAAAATATTTCATAGATAGCATGGAATAAATAAAATACTAGAAATATAAGAGAAAGTGAAAAGAAATGATTATGTCCAAAACTTTGTCTCATTTGTACATAATAGAGTATTATATTGTTGTTGTTGTTATTTGCTCTTATTAAAAAAAAAATTATTGTAAAAAAAAAAATAGTCAATTGAAGCTCCTAAATACTGTGGAGCTGTTGATATCCTATGTAAACAAATAAGAACTTTCATTATTTAAACATTGATTTACAAATAAATGCATCTTAAAATAAATCCCACTATCTTTGCTCCACCTTCTCTTAAATCCATTCTTTCTACCATCCATTTATGTGATGCCATTCTTAGATGGCATTGTTTAGATTCAATGCCGTACCTGGCCAGCAAACAACCGTTTAATCTCCAGGCCACACTAGAGTTCTTAACTTAACCTATCATACTCACTTTTTAAAAATAGGATATGTCCACATTTAACTCAACTATAGATTGGTATATATTTTTCTTAAAATAGCATGTTGACCTTCAGGGAGGACCAGCAAGTTACAGTTAAGGTTATCCTGAGGAATGTTAATTAGCATTCACCAAGAAACCTAAGGAAGACAAAGATTGATCTTTGTACTTAGAGAGGAGTAGTTGGTTTAAACAGAATTTATAGCTATAATGTCCGATAACATTAGGACATTCTTCTGATTTAAAATTGTTTCTTTTTCAGTGGGAACATGCACTTGTTTAAAAGAAAGGAAATTGTTTTCCCTCGTTACAAATACTGCCATGTTATAAATCGGGCTTTGTTAAGTAGTGTCTTACTTCTGATCAATAATTATAAAGGACAAAATAAACAGAAACAGAAAGTATGAAAGAAAAGTTTTGGGGTGACTGGGTGGCTCAGTCGGTCAAGCTTCTGCCTTCAGCTCAGGTCATGATCCCGGGGTCCTGGGCTTGAGCTCGCATCGGGCTCCCCTGCTTGTGCTTTGTCTCTCTCTATCAAATAAATAAATAAATAAAATCTTTCAAAAAAAAGAAAGAAAAGTTTTTATAATACTATTAAGTGATGTTTGACTTCTAATATAAAGCCAGCATACACTATTCACACTCTGACATTAAGGAGTCACCAATGGGCAAAGGCTAGTTGGATAAATATAATCCAGTTCTGAACAGCCGAGAGAATGGATACGTACTGCTGAGATACTCAGGCAAGCAGATTCTGAATTTGCTACTACTCTTCTCCACCCCCACTACTCTGAGCACCAACCTGGAGCCATTTGAGAATTAGTCTCTATGCTTTTGATACACTTATAGCATGTGGGTCAAATTCCTTAGCCTGGAAGCAAAGTGATTCTCAATCATGTGTACATTACCTGTATAAAGCCCATATCACATTATTACTCCTTTCCATTAAGGTCGCATTCCAGCCACATCAAAGTTTTTACCATCTCCTGAATGTAGGGGAGATCATATGGAACCTTCCTGACCGTTGGCCTGCTATTTCCCCTGCTAGGAATTCCTTTCCTTTCTCTTTACCAGAAGAAAGCCTTTGTCTCGCCCATAAGCTGTTACCTTCTCTCTGAAGCCTAATTGTACCATTTCTTTGTGTTCCCATAGCAGCTGGGTAGAAATCTGTTCACAAGTTTTCTTCCTCAGTTAGACGATGAATTCCTCAAAAGAGAAACTTAATCAATCGTTGTCCCCATATTGCCTTGTGTTACTTGGCATTTATTGGTTCTGTTACACTTTGAGAAATGAATGAATGTTGCACCTATTTTATCTTGTTTTTAAATGCTGCTCTTTATGTGCAAGATTTCATCGTGAAGATATTTTACAACAGTCCAAAAATATTGGAAAAAGTAAGAGGATCAAAATTCTTGATTCCAGTGCATTGGATGGTCTTAAAATGTCATTTAGAAAGCCTTCATGCCTCATTTTTATTTGTTTCTAGCTTACTGAGATATAATTGACACATAACATTGTGAGAGTTTAAGGCGATGAGTTGACACGCATATATATTGGGAAAAGATTACCAAAATAATGTTAGTTAACACATCCATCACTTCACATAGATACTGTGTGTCGGGGGCAGGGGTGGGCAATGAGGAAAACAAGCCCAGGATGTTAAGCATGTTTCTTTATGTCCCTCAAGTAGGTAGAGATGGAGCTAGAATTAGAATTCAGGTTACTAGTCCTAGTCCAGAGCAATTTCAGACCTTTCTTAGGGTGTGTATTGAGAAATCATATTACCATCTCTGCCCATGTAGGGTTACCCTGCAATATTCACCTGAATTGAAAAAAATAGCATGGGTGAAAGATTGGGCTCTCTTCATGATGATCTCCCAAGAGTGTGTAGTTTCCTCTGTTTTTCCACTGCACCGTCATCTTTGGCTTCACTCATATTGGTTCAATAACTGGGAATCGAAAACCAGCAGCAGCAGCTACTGTTGAACACAAAATATCAATGCTATAGTCAGCTTTGGATCTGGGCCTGCAAAGAGCAGTGGCTCCCTGAGAAGATGTAATAGCACACTCTAACTTCCAATGTATAGAAACAAAAAGCTGAGATGTAGAGTGGCTTCTAGCACTTTGGGTAAGTCACAAATTCCATTTAGTATCAGATGAAAGCTATATACCTTTTCTCAGACCTAAAGTTGTTATTGGAATTCAATTATTGTACAAGTTAAATTTAACATAAAATTTCTGGGGGGTAGGTCTGTCCTTTAAAGTGCATCTGTAGTGAGTCTCAGTCTCTCTCCCTCTCTCTCTCTCTCTCTCACACACACACACACACACACTCGCTCACTCACTCATAAGCACATAGTCGTTTTGTGACCATAGTTGAGGCTTAGAAGTCTGTAACGAAAACTACATTGCATTCTATCCGTCTATGATTTTTATATAAAGATTGTACTTTCGCTAAGTATTTGCCAGTGTGAATCAAGGGGGTATTATTCTGAGAAGACAACTATTTAAATTTTTATGTCAGTAATGATTTTAAGAAATTGGAAATTTTAGGAAATAGCTATTTCTTTTCTAAACTAAATCTTAATTTTTCTTCTTCTATGATGTACATTTCTTGTTTCCTTTTCCTGAAAAATTGTTGATTCTTGATGCAATATTTTAACATCAAAAAGTGGATATTTATAAAGATCTGCAGTCTATACTTCATTTGTCAAGTAAGCAATTCATCTGTTTTCTGACTCCCAGGATATAGAACAACAAATAGTAAAATATCCAAAAATATTCCTCTGCTATGAGTATTTCTGGCTACAAAACTAGCTCATACATCATTTTACCTCCTAGAAGAAAACAGTAATGTGACAAAAAGTTTCAAATGCATAAGGCCTATGACATTTTACACTATAGCGTTCAGGGGAATGGACACATTACTGCACTACACTTTGACATGAATTTCTTGTGAAATTCAGGAATTTTGTTTAATTAGAAACTTAATTACAAGAGTTTGGGACATGTTGGAATCAAATTTTGAGGTATAACATACAGCTCTGTTGTGAAGTTCCCGGAGTGGACTTCTGGAGTCGTGGTGTAAGGGTGTTCTTTGTGCATTTTCACTGAAAGGTGCCAAGATGGGGTAGAATTATAATCAGATATGGAACCCGGGTACACATGTAAGGTATTTCATTTGGTGGATAAAAAGTAGCCAAGCTGAAGGAAATTCCATTTATACATCAATAATCTGGATCTTTCTGAGTTGCCTTAATTTTATTAAGTTTAAGACTATTTAGCTTTTACTTTGTCATTGTTCTTTGACTTGAAACAATCCATTCAGTTAGTTCTTAGGAACCAGAAAATAAATTTCTGCAACGATTTTACTAGCAAATATTGAAGATTTTTTTTGCTATGGGATACACACTTTTAGGATGTGAAAGCAGTGGAATATGCAGAACGAGATTAAACACACTGACTCTGTCTTGAGTCATGGCCAAGGAGGCTTATTTACTTCTGCAGTCAAGTGGCATCTTTATCAGGTAATCTTACGTTCAAGGACATCTCAAATCATGAACTCCAAAGGGCAGTGTTATATTGAGTATCTGGTGTTCCTTGAATAAAGGTGATGTGTTTATCTGTGGTGGTTATTGGAATTCAGTTATTCCACTAAGTATTCAGGTATGAGTCTGTTATGCTGAGCAGCTCTCAGGAAGTGTTGGGCTGAAGTTACTCTCAGATAGTCCTCCACGGAGAAGGACGAATCATGGGACATTTTGCTGTGCAAAAACACTGGTTGAGGTGTCCCTGTCCTCCCTTAAAGCCTTCATTTTTCAATTTGTCCAGCTGTAGGTCAGCTATTACATAACTGTAATCTATTGATGTGATCACACCTGTTGCTTTCTGCCTTAGGACAAGGCACAGACTATGAAGAGTAGCCTTGATATAATGCTTCACTGATCTGCTAGTCCCAGACTTAAAAAAAATAATGGCAAGTTGTATGGTTCTGCCTTTGATGACTTTTGACTATGGAAGAGTAACTTTGTCCATGCAAATTGTGTCTAGGTAGAATAAAGGAGGCAGGAAATCGTCATGCCTCAATAAATTGCCCCTAAATTTGGCCCATTATAAATCAATCCCTTTTGATAAAATAAATATTCTGAGAGGCATAATCCAAGGATATGGCATATCATTTATGTTTTAATATAAAATAGGACTGAATTAGATAATTTCCTCTGGAATTAGGAGCTGTGAAGAGGTAAGAGAGAACACAGAGCATCACAAGTCTGGAGAGAAAAAAATTCCTGGAGGAATATGAGGACTGAAGGAGGCGCCCGCGTGCTAACAGTAGTTGACCCAGGTGACAGCGTGATGCAGAGTCAGTCTGTCTTACAGTCTTCTCGTATGTTCAAGTCACAGGTGAGGACTGCTGGGATGATAGCAATCCCCCGTGCCAAACACTACAACTATCTTGTAGTTCACTATACAAAGCAAAAATTTAAAACTAAATCAGAAATGAGAGGCAATTAGCTGACCATGGCCAGTATCCCGACCTGTTTTTCTAATTCACACCTGTGTGCGTGTGCGTGAGCATGTGTGTTTGTGTGTGTTTAATAATGTCTAATTGTCAGATCCATGATGTTAGGGACATTGTCTTGATCAACCGCTGTGTGCTCAACACAAAACAATGTCACATACTAAAGAGTTAAAAATAGGGACGCCTGGGTAGCTCAGTCGGTTAAGCGTCTGCCTTCGGCTCAGGTCATGATCCCAGGGTCCTGGGATCGAGCCCCGCATCGGGCTCCCTGCTCCACGGGGAGCCTGCTTCTCCCTCTGCCTCTGTCTCTCTCTCTGTCTCTCATGAATAAATAAATAAAATCTTTAAAAAAGAAAAAAAATAAATAAATAAAAAATAAAGAGTTAAAAATATTTCATGAGTGATGAGACAGATCCATAAAAATGGCATTTCCTTATCTCTGTCTATGCTATGTGCTAATTTATACGGAGTCAGTTGTTGAAAGTCATACATGGTAGGTGGGTTCAAATCCTGAATCCACCGCTTCACTGGCTGTGTGAACTTACACAAGTTATTTGACTTCTTCGGATCTCAGTTTCTCAATTTATGTAGTGGGACTAGTCATCATTCCCATTTTAGATGAATAAGAGATGATGTGTGTAAAGTGTCTAGTGTCAAAGTACTCTCAGCATGTGGAAGTGATTACAGGTGTGTCGGTTTATAAAGTATTTTCTGATTAGCAAATCTCTGTGTGAGGAGTGTTTTGGTCTGAACGAACAGCAAACCTAGTGTATGGAAGGCAACTAGTTAAAGCCATATATGTTACTAAATTTTCAACTTGTTCATTCTAAAAGAGAGAGCCTCTGTGAAGGAGTATTTTTACTTGTATTTTCTGTCAGCAGTTACTAGGGAACTAACTCTTCTGGTAAATTTACAAAATTTCTTAAACACATTTAGTTCTCTCATCCCTCCCCAACCCCAATAAGAAGATATTCTAAGACATAAGAAGTCATGAGAGTCTTTTTTTATGATACCCTGGATTTAAATAGCTTCTTTCTTCTAAATTGCTCAGATTACTTCACATATTCCATTTATTCTTCTGATATCCTTCTAAAATTCCAATGATACAATCTGGTTTATCCTGATTTATCAATCTAATCCACTCAATTCTGTAATTTTTTTTCCATTTACTTTACCATTTTGACTTTGTTTTTCCTATTCTGTTTTTTCAGTTGAGTATCACTACAATTTTTTCTTCAGCTGATTAGATGCTAAAATTTAAAATTAAGGATCTTGTTAATGACATCATAGTCTACATGCTAGTGAATACAATTCATGCCTACCTAGAAATAACCTATGCAACCTTTCTAAGAAATAGTTAACAACAATATAAAACAAAATCTGGCTTTATGACATGAAAAAATTTGAAATTATTTAAAAATATTTGTTCTCATGTTTGGATGAATCCAATAATAAATTATACCAATTGTTTATGCTAAACCATAACAAAAAATACCTGACTAGTTTGATAGTAGATATACTAAGGCAGAGAGCATCCTCACAATAAAACCCACTTGTTAATCCCCAGATATAAGATCAATCCCTTATCCCATACTGAGTTTTATATAAACTGCCTCAGCAGCCATGGTGTTATTCTTAGAGAAGTTACAGCTGCTATAGACTGAATGTTTGTGCCCCCTCTCAGGTTCACATGTTGAAAGCTAATTCCCAGGGTGATGTTACGTGGAGGTGAGGTCTTTTGGAGGTGATTAGGTCATGAGGGTGGAGTCCTCATAAATGGGATCAGAGTCCTTACAAAAGAGACCTCAGAGTTCTGTTGCCCCTTTCACCACATGAGGACACCACATGAGGACACATTGGGAAGATCATTATCAGAAAACAGGAAGAGGATTCTCACCAGACACGGAATTTGCTGGTGACTTGATCTCGGATTTTCAGCCTCCAGAACTGGGAGACATATGTGTTTGTTGTTTAAGCCCCCCGAAGTACTGACAGTATGAATATACAGAAGGAAAATCAAGAATTTCAAAATAGGTCCTTCCCTGCCTGTATAGACAGTAATACAAGAGGATTCTTCTTTAATTTTGTCTTCATCATTGTTCCTGAGCACTCTCCTCCTTCTTCATGTACTTCAAGAAATGTTAAAGATGTCTCATACCATAGCTTCATTTAATGCTAATGTCCAGGTTGTAATGCCAGTGTCTTTAATAACATATTTGAGGGGAAAAAATGTTAACATCTCAAATAAACAGAGTTCCATAATAGCTGTGATGTGGTGGAAATGATCTAAACCACATGCAGTTTATCCAGTTATGAGAAGTGGTGGGTGATAGTAAAGTCAACTGTTAAGATTTTGTGTCTGTCATTATATTGTACTATAGGTCATTGGTGCCCACAGGAGCTATCAAAATGCTTAAGACTCTTTGTTCCTACTCCGATTGACCTCGGATGTCTGTTTTTTAAGTATTTATCTTCTCTGCTTATTGCAGTCTGCCTTCGCTCAGCCTTCTCCTCACCATCAGTTTGCTAACTGTCCCTGCTCCCCATTGTCACTGGCTAGTCTATAGGAGTCTCCCACTTTCTTGTGTTGTTCCAAATCATTCTTTTGTGAGATGGGAGATCAGCTTGATTTGTTAAAATTGACTATAGAATATAAGTAAGTAGAGTCAGAGTAAGAACTATGTGAGTGGGAAAAAGTAAAGAAAAACCCAGATACCTCCCTTGTTCCTAATCTAGAAACACTTAAAGAATATTGATATAAAATGACCCCTGGAATATAGACAATTTAACATGTCAGTTATGTTTATTGTTTTCTGTGTGGAGTTACTTCAAAGGATTTATAAAGAAGAATCAATAAAGAAGTAATGCATTTCTTTACAAACTGAACATTATTTAATACTGGAGGATTAGGGCAAAAAATGGTATCATCTATTGGTTTTGTACAAGTACGTTTGGCCATTTTAAAAAAGTAACTTTTTAACTGTTGGCAACAACAGCTATGAAAAATTTTTATATGAAAGCATGCCATTTTTGTATAAACATCGGGCATCTTATTTTGGGTGCAAGATGTTTTTATTGAAAGAAATGAAGTGATTTTACCCATTTGTGTTAAAAGCTGTGCAAGGTGTGCCATATCCTTAATTTTTTATTTGTTTCAAGCTACTTTTATTTTATTAGCCATTAAGCCAGGTTGGAACATAATTTTTTTTAGAATTGCACCCCTTGCAGGCACTTCTGAAAATAAATGTGTCAGCTTATTAAGATTTTTAGGCCTAAAACATCAATTACCGCAAATGCAACATCTGAGGGAGAGTTTTCTAGGATGTTGTAATCTGCACACAAATGCATGGGATGTTATACCAATGGTACAAAGATCACACGCTTATTTAGCAGTTGAAAGGCTTTTGCCTCAATGTCCCAGAAGGTATCTTATGTGGCACAGGAGATATGTTCTTGAAAAGTTGTATTAACATTGATTTATGGCAAATTCTAGTAACTGTGTGACTCTGGGACAATTACATCACCAGAACTGTTCAGTAAACACAGGTATGAAAATATTGAAACTCTGCCATCCTGGTAGAAAAAGTAGCCATAGCCTTAAACCCCCATGTTTTCCTGGCTGTCCCAGTTCTTTGTGGAAACCCTTGGATCTTCCCAAGATTCAGAAAATAAGGAGTAGGGGAGCTTTAGGACCCAGTTCTGGTGCTAAGGCCAGTTCCACTCTCATGGGTCAGTGCTGTACCACTCCTTGAATAGTTTGACTGTTACCTCTGCACGCCTCCTCTCTCATTCTAAGTTTTCTCCTTATAAATGAAAAAGTTAGACAAGATGGTGTTTTCTTATGATTAAAAAAAGGGGCAACATTTAAAATGTGAATTATATTTTCCTATTTAAAAATACATTTTGAGTGCCTATAATGCACAGGCTCTCTGAGAACAAAGCTATATAGCTTTTCTTCTCTCATCTCCTTCTCTCTCTAAATTAGAAAGGAAATAATCCTTTTACCTAGATTTCTTTAAAGGGGCAGTATCAGAATTAAAATGTGAATGTTATAACAAAACTCAAAGGTGTTCAAAAGAGGTGGAGATCATTTCTAACTGGAATATATAAGGAGGAGGAGAACAGAATAGAAAAATGTGAGACAGTTGGCTCTGTCCAATATAGTAGCCACTAGCCACAAGCAGCTATTGAGGACTTGAAATGTGGCTAGTGTAGTAGAGGAACTGAATTTTTAATTTTACCCATTTTAAGTTGAATTTTATTTATTTTTTATTTTTTTGAAGATTTTATTTATTTATTTGTCAGAGAAAGAGAGCGAGCAAGAGAGTACAAGCAGGGGGAGTGGCAGGCAGAGAGAAGTAGGCTCCCCGCTGAGCAAGGAGTCGGATATGTGACTCGATCCCGGGACTCTGGGATCATGATCTGAGCCTAAGGCAGCCGCTTAACCAACTGAGCCACCCAGGCATCCCTAAATTGAATTTTAAATAGCCACACAATAGTCTAGGGTAGAAGTAGGCATTGTGCCAGGAATCCTAGAGACGTGGCACATGTAGAACGGATCACTGATTTTAAGAAAGCTTAATGAGTTTATCAAGAGTTACCTCCTTCCTGGTTCACCTATTTTGCAGATCTAGATTTCCCTGTACTTTTCTGGATATAGCTCTAATCTTGGGAGACTGCCTCTAGCGATTCATTTTTCAAAGTGCAGGATGCTCCAATAATATAAATGTTGTATGTTCTCTGTACACGTGTGAGACTGTTGCTCTAAATGACGTTAAACCTACAAGAGAGAATTATTTTATTAATTTAGTCCCCCCCATACACAATTTTTCATCACTGTTTCTATGATGGTTACTGTGTGTTAAGTGCCTACAATGAAGTTCTGAATAGTCATGGCCTCTCATAAAACAGCTGTTTGTCATCGTAATTGGTTTAAACATTCACGTGCAGACATTGGTTCTGCTCATCAGTGCCTCTATTTATCTGTAGGACGTGTCACTGCATTCGTAAACACTTGGGCCTTTGCATGTATTCTTGGCTCCTTGTCATGATCAGGGTAGAAGGGTTCTAGCCATCTAGAAAACTCATTGGCAGAGATACCACAGACTGGGCAGGAAACAACTCAGGAGGTGGGTTGCTTGGCTCAGCAACAGCGATTCTGGGCACTGAATGTCAGATCAGCAGCCTGGTATGCTAGCCAGAATGTCTGATAGAGCATCATGGTCTCCACAAAGAGATCATTTAGATGAGATTTCATGAGCACTACTGCCAGGAAATCTGAGCAGTCTTAAGAGTTCCAACAGAGAGAGAGCTCATCAATTAAGAGAAACACGAGGACAACCAGTTGCCAACATGTACATTTTTTCTCTTTCAAGGATTTGTTCTTTAGCATATTTGCATTTGCATAGAACTGCAGAAAACAAAGACAGTTAATTTGAGATTACATGTGTTTCTATTTTTGTCGTGTAAGCAAATTGGACTGCATTTTTCCTTGCCAAAACTTGTCTTTAGAGGGGATTATTCTTTCATTGTACAGAATAGCTTTTGGATTTGGGCATAAATAGAAAGGTTTATAATTTCTGGTCACTAAGTATAGAAAGCCACTTGTTTTAGATTTGTTTTTCTAATTAAGAATGCTTTAAGTACCCTATTTTAAATTACTGATATTCCCAGAGAGGGGATGGTATAGAAGAGTAAACAGTGATAGATTTAATTCCTGGCTCTCTCCCTTACGAGTTTTGGGATCTTGGTCAAAATATTTAACCTCACTGAACCTAGTTCTGTCATCTATAAAATCAGAATAAGAAGTTTTATACAACCACTGTACTGTAATGCTTAAACGTGGTAACTATTTGTAAAATATAGTAAAAGCTAGTTTGCTTCTGTCATGCCTCAAGAATCCACAAGCCAGTCTTAAAATGCCTGATCTCTCAGCAAGATGGGAGTGTGAGAAATGAAAAGCCACCTTTAACACAACAAAAAGAGGCTCACCTCATTATAAAGACAAATTCCTTTGCAAATCTAACATTGTAAACCATATAACTTCATCGATAACCCTTTTGGCATGACACAGAGAAGTTTTGCAGAAATATGTCTTTCCACATCACTGTGAAAGAAAGATACATTTCCTTGGTGAAATTTGATTAATGGGATCCAATTTCCTTCTTTTTTGAAAGTACATGCATATTGCTCATTTCCCCTTGAAGAATATTAAATTTGGGGAGAGAATTCCTTTTGATTTGGTATCATGGGGGCTAGAGATATTATGGGGTTAGGTTAGAGAATTGTGAAACTTTGGGTCTCAAGAAAGCTTTAGCTGACTGAGACTAGTTCACCAAAAGAGGAAATAAGAACCATGTCTTTTGATCTTTAATTATTACTGTTCACCATTTATATTTCATCTGGAAAGAAGACTTTCTGTCATCTGAAAAACTGAAAACCTACACCAATAAGACCAATCACTTTGGCTTGGTTCCTTATGAGAGCATTTGAGCTCACTGTTTAACACACCATTTGATGTTTATCCTTTTGTATTTTCCTTGCAATCTGTATAGACTGCCCACTGTATAGGGTCATCTGCTAATGTACTCAAAAAGTGCAAAGTAGCTATTGCAGCTACCTCAAGGTAAAAGAATGAGGGTGTCTTAATTAGTCTGCAATTAAAAAAAAAGGTGCTGTAAATAAATTCAGTGAGTGTGAATTGAAAAGTAGACAGCTGGAAGTCTCATTAAGTGCATATTAGCTTGTATTAGGATACTGCAGATCTGTCTGCAGTGTTTCATTCTCACTGTGTGAAGGTATGTCTGCAGGAGGATAAAGACTAAATCCTTCAGCCTCCTTCTCTATTTTTTCATGATTATTATATACATACATACATATATATATATATATATATGTATATATATATATATATACAGGTTCCCCCCCATCTGAAAGCAGAGCATTCCTATGAAACATTTCCAAGCCAAAATGACGTAAAGCAAAAAGCAGTGACCATCAATTTATATGGAAAAATTTTTGAAACTTCCCAGGCCCCCCAAAAAGAACCCTTCTTAGACTTTTCTGATACCCTAAGACTCTTCGGGCTAACAGATGCACACAAAAAAATTGAGATAAAGCACAGGTGCTTACAGACATAATTCAAAGCTAAGGCAGCTTGATGCTGAGATATTGAGTGGAGTTCCTGGGCAGGAGTTTGGCCAGGCCGCTCTCCCTGCTCAGGGTGGGCACAGCCTATATAACAGGTCCCTGCAGAATAAACACTGAATGCTATTTTCACTTTTCACCTTTCTTCATAAAGGTGAAAATCCTTTTCAGATTTCTTTTGGTCAGCAAAAACAGACACTAATCTAGGTCTTTCAAAAAAGCAAAGTGGTTGGAACATAAGGTTTTGGGAAGTGGGGGAGACCTGTGTGTGTGTGTGTGTGTGTGTGTGTGTATTCTCATTTTATAAAACTGGTTACTGATGTATGCCATATAAGTATTTTTCTTTAATTATAGGAACATGGACAGATCTCCTTAGGTAAATTAAGAAAGTGATTATCAGAGGTTCCTCAACACTTCATTATGTTAAAAAGCCAGGGTCTTTTCTTTTAAAATGACTTTGAATGGTACTGCCTGATATTTTTTTTAAATGATAATTCTACCCAATTTTTAGACCAGACTGATGTCTTCAGAATTTGCACCTATGGAAAATCTGGTTTTTTGGGAGCTCTAATGGGTCATTGGGAAATAAAGAGAGCAGCCGAGTTCACATGGCAAAAGACAGTTACATAGTTGGGAGTTTAGAAAAATATCCATTTATTTATAGGCCTTACATCATTCACTCCTCCTTCCTTCCTTCCTCACTCTTCATCTTGCCATTTTAATTTTAACCATTGGGTTTGCAATTTCTTTTGGAAAGACACAGTACTGCAGACTCTTTGAGGAAGAATCTGAACTTTTTAATCCTCATCCATTGTGAAATTTTATTAATAACTGCTGTGTCTAGGAAGAAGACTGCTACACACTGTGTTTACATTGACTCAACTTTAGCTTTTTATTATCACACTCAAAAAATAGCTGTTAAGCCCTGTATTAGTCAGCATTCTCCAGGAAAATAGAATAGAATTTGTATAATATATATTCTGTTATGATAATATTCTGTTCTATATATATAAAGGAATTGGCTCTGCAGTGTGGGCTAGCAGGGAAAGAGCCCATGTTGTGGTTCAAATCCAAAGGCTGCCAGGCTGGAGAATTTCCTCTTGTGAAGGGTAGGTCAGTCTTTTGCTCTATTCAGTCTTTCGAGTGCTTGGATGAGGCACACCCACATTACAAAGGGGTAATCTGCTTTTCCTAAAGTGCACCAACTGAAATATGAATCTCATCCAAAACCATCCTCATAGAAACATTCAGAATAATGTTTGGCCAAATATCTGGGCCCCATGGCATAGCCGATTTGACACATAGAATTAACCATGACAGGACCCAAAAGATGAAGAAAAGGTAGAAAAAGTAGGAAAAAGTAAAGGGTACTTTTTCAGCAGAGATAAGCATTTTTTTTTATTCCACTTACACCCAGATTTTTTTAAAAATATGGCTGTTAAGCTTAGGAGAAACAAACAGGAAGACCAAAAACAGATTTGAGTTGGATGAGTGCATGTGGCTGGACAGGCTCTTTCTAATCCTCCTTGCTATTCCTCTCCTCTATGTACAAGTTTTAGAGAGTAAAGGGCATGATTTTACACTGTTTTAAACTTTTTTAATACATTTTTTTAACTTTTTAAAATTCCCTGGGTTATTCTCAGTCTCTCTCAAATTCTAGCCTTAGAATCAGTTGGGGGTGCCTTAACCTTTACGTGAAATAAAAAAACCATCATGAAGATGTAAATATTTTCCCCAAATGACTTGGAAATATTACAAACAGAAGAGGACAATGTTGTACACAGCAAAAAACAATTAAGCAGAAAAATGGTGAAAAGGGCACAGGACTGACATAAAAGTTTTGTAACTAACAAAAGAGGATTTTTATTTCATTTCTTTTGTAAGTTGCATGCATTGGAAGGAAGGAATGCAAGCTACACAGTGTTTAGTCAAGAAAATAGGTTCAATTATTACATCACCATACACCAAAAGCCATTGGGGGCTTTAGTGGTCATGTTCTGTAGGTTCTGGGACCTGAGATTGGAAAAAGGTAGTATAAATTATTAGACTTACGGATGACAGAAAGTGTAGACATTCTCTTATTCATGGAATTCTACATGTGGTACCACTGGAGAACAGACAAATTACATGATTCCAACTCGGAAGGAACATTCTACTGGGCAAAATAAAACATATGTCTGCAAGCTGCAATTTGATGACACTTCTCATTAAAGATCAGTCTTCAGATTTGGAGTTTAAGCTATGATTGTGAGTTAAAAACTGAAAAACAAGAAGTCCCTTTGTGGAAAATACTGATAAACTCTCAGACCAAATACTGGCAATTCCTTCCATAGTGTCGACAGTGTCTGAGTGTTTACTTGATACAGTAAGAATTTGTCTCATTGCAAGGCGTCTTATCATTTCACAATGTGGCAAGAAGGGTGAAAGAAGGGACTGCCAACAAGGCCCATTGACTAGGAGTTTTGGATAGAAACCTGAAAGAAAGGGGGCGGAGCAAGATGGCGGAGGAGTAGGAGACCTGGATTTCGTCTCCTCTAAGGAATTCAGCTGGATAGGGATCAAACCATTCTGAACACCTACAAACTCAACAGGAGATCGAAGAAAAGAAGAGCAACAACTCTCTGAACAGAAAAGCGACCACTTTCTGGAAGGTAGGACATGCGGAGAAGGGAATCCAAGGCGATATTCGGGAGGATAGACGGCGGGGGAGGGGCCTCCGGCGGCCGCTTCTGGCAAGTGATAGAGCCACGGAGCACAAAATCAGAACTTTTAAAAGTCTGCTCCGCCGAGGGGCGTCACTCTGGTGGCTAAGTGGGGGGGTGGAACCCTCCGGGACAGTGTGGTCTCAGGACCCTCAGGGTCACAGAAAGACCAGGGGTGCCTGAGTGTGGCAGAGCTCCCAGGTAACAGAGCAGGGAAGCCGGCTGCAGAGGTGGAGCCCAGGCGCGGGCTCTCAGCTCAGGGTTGCCATAAACTGTGATCCGCGGCACAGTCGGGCCACTGCTCCTCCAGCAGGGACCCAACAAGCGGCAGATCCGGGGAGACTCACCTTCCTCCCCCGGGGGGAGCCACACAGGAGTGCACCCCAGGGATCTGCTGGGTTTGGAGACTCCACCCGGGGTCGGGTGCCGAGATAGAAATGCGCGGTCACAGGCCGGGTGAGCACGGAGTGCAGCCGGAGACCGGGGAGACGGGAGTGACTGACGGCTTTTCTCTGGGGGCTCACTGAGAAGCGGGGCCCCGAGTTCTCGGCTCCTCCGCGGCAGAGATTGGGAGGCCGCCATTTTCACTCTCCGCCTCCAAAGCTGTACGGAAAGCTCGCAGGGAACAAAAGCCCTGGAGAGCAAACCCGAGCAGATTACTTAGTCTGGACCAGGCAAG
The DNA here is from genome assembly GCF_002201575.2 of Neomonachus schauinslandi. Lineage (NCBI taxonomy): Eukaryota > Metazoa > Chordata > Mammalia > Carnivora > Phocidae > Neomonachus > Neomonachus schauinslandi. Next base: position 52,177,507 of record NC_058415.1, on the reverse strand, counting down.
GGCGGGGCAATTCTGCCTCCGGCAAAGACATTTGGAAACCACGGCAACAGGCCCCTCCCCAGAAGATCAGTGAGAACAGCCAGCCAAGACCAAGTTTACCGATCAATGAGAACGGCAGAACTCCAGCTCTAGGGGACTACTGCACATAGAATTCATGGCTTTTTTACCATGATTCTTTAGTCTTTCAAAGTTAATTTTTTTTTAACTGTCTTTTCTTCTTTTTTTTTCTTTTTGAATTCTTCTTTTCCCCTTTTTCAACCAACATCTTATCAATCCCTTTTTTAAAAAAAAACATTTTTATTTTTCATTTTTAGCGTCATATTCTATCCCTTCATAGCAGTTACCCGTATTCTTGGCTTATATATATATAAGTTGTTCTCTCTTTAAAATTTTGAGATAGTTTCTTCTAACAGATTAAAATATACCCTAAATCTCTAGTATATGGTGTTTTCTATTCCCTTGCCTGATCATATTCTCTCCCTTTTTTTTTCTTTTTTTAAATCCTCTTCTTTCTTTTTTCAAACAACTTCTTATCAAGTCCTTTTATAAAATTTTTTATAATTGCCATCTTCACAGTCATATTCCATCCCTTCATCATATCAACCCTTATTTTTGTACATATATAAGCTTTTCTTTCTTTAAAATTTTGGGAGGCACTTTCTTCTAACAGACCAAAATACACCCCAAATCTAGTGTGTGGCACTGAGCTATATACCAGCCTGATCATATTTGATCACATTCTGGTTTTTTGTTGTTGTTGTTGTTGTTTTGCTTTGTTTATTTTTGTTTTTATCTTTATCTTTTTCTTTTTTTTCTTTTTTCTCTCTTTCCCTTTCTTTTCCCACTGCTTCAGGTCTTTTCTGATTTGTTTAGAGTATATTTTCTGGGGACGTTGTTACTCTGCTAGCATTTTGTTATCTCATTAATCTATTCTCCTCTGGACAAAATGACAAGACAGAAAAAATCACCTCAACAAAAAGAACAAGAGGTAGTACCGACTGCCAGGGACCTACTCAATACGGACATTAGTACGATGTCAGATCTAGAGTTCAGAATCATCACTTTAAAGATACTAGCTGGGCTTGAAAAAAATATGGAAGTTATTAGAGAAACCCTTTCTGGAAAAGTAAAAGAATTAAAATCCAACCAAGTAGAAATCAAAAAGGCTATTAATGAGGTGCAATCAAAAATGGGGGCACTAACTGCTAGAATAAATGAGGCAGGAGAGAGAATCAGTAATATAGAAGACCAAATGATGGAAAATAAAGAAGCTGAGAAAAAAAGAGATAAACAACTACTGGATCACGAGGGCAGAATTCGAGAGATAAGCGATACCATAAGATGAAACAACATTAGAATAATTGGGATCCCAGAAGAAGAAGAAAGAGAGAGAGGGGCAGAAGGTATAATGGAGCAAATTATAGCAGAGAACTTCCCTAATTTGGGAAAGGAAACAGGCATGAAAATCCAGGAAGCACAGAGAACCCCTCTCAAAATCAATAAAAATAGGTCAACACCCCGACATCTAATAGTAAAACTTACGAGTCTCAGAGACAAAGAGAAAATCCTGAAAGCAGCTCGGGAGAAGAGATATGTAACCTACAAGGGTAGAAACATTAGATTGGCAACAGACCTATCCACAGAGACCTGGCAGGCCAGAAAGGACTGGCAGGATATATTCAGAGCACTAAATGAGAAAAATATGCAGCCAAGAATACTCTATCCAGCTAGGCTGTCATTGAAAATTGAAGGAGAGATAAAAAGCTTCCAGGACAAACAAAAACTAAAGGAATTTGCAAACACAAAACCAGCCCTACAGGAAATCTTGAAAGGGGTCCTCTAAGCAAAGAGAGAGCCTAAAAGCAACATAGACCAGAAAGGAACACAGACAATATATGGTAACAGTCATCTTACAGGCAATACAATGGCATGAAATTCCTATCTTTCAATAGTTACCCTGAATGTAAATGGGCTCAATGCCCCAATCAAAACACAGAGGCTATCAGACTGGATTAAAAAACAAGACCCATTGATATGCTGTCTGCAAGAGACTCATTTTAGAACCAAAGACACCCCCAGATTGAAAGTGAGGGGGTGGAAAACAATTTACCATGCTAATGGACACCAAAAGAAAGCTGGGGTGGCAATCCTTATATCAGACAAATTAGATTTTAAACCAAAGACTGTACTAAGAGATGAGGAAGGACACTAATATCCTACTTAAAGGGTCTATCCAACAAGAAGATCTAACGATTGTAAATATCTATGCCCCTAACATGGGAGCAGCCAATTATATAAGGCAATTAATAAGAAAAGCAAAGAAACACATCGACAACAATACAATAATAGTGGGGGACTTTAACACCCCCCTCACTGAAATGGACAGATCATCTAAGCAAAGATCAAGAAGGAAATAAAGACTTTAAAAGATACACTGGACCAAATGGACTTCACAGACATATTCAGAACATTCCACCCCAAAGCAACGGAATACACATTCTTCTCTAGTGCCCATGGAACATTCTCCAGAATAGATCACATCCTATGTCATAAATCAGGTCTCAACCGGTACCAAAAGATTGGGATCATTCCCTGCCTATTTTCAGACCACAATGCTTTGAAACTAGAACTCAATCACAAGAGGAAAGTCGGAAAGAACTCAAATACATGGAGGCTAAAGAGCATCCTACTGAAGAATGAATGGGTCAACCAGGAAATTAAAGAAGAATTAAAAAAATACATGGAAACCAATGAAAATGAAAACACAACTATTCAAAATCTTTGGGATGCAGCAAAGGCAGTCCTAAGAGAAAAGTATATAGCAATACAAGCCTTTCTCAAAAAGCAAGAAAGGTCTCAAGTACACAACCTAACCCTACACCTAAAGGAGCTGGAGAAAGAAGAGCAAATAAAGCCTAAACCCAGCAGGAGAAGAGAAATCATAAAGATCAGAGCAGAAATCAATGAAATAGAAACTAAAAGAACAGTAGAACAGATCAACGACACTAGGAGCTGGTTCTTTGAAAGAATTAACAAGATTGATAAACCCCTGGCCAGACTTATCAAAAAGAGAAGAGAAATGACCCAAATCAACAAAATCATGAATGAAAGAGGAGAGATCAGAACCAACACCAAAGAAATACAAACAATTCTAAGAACATATTATGAGCAACTCTATGCCAGCAAATTAGATAACCTAGAAGAAATGGAGGCATTCCTAGAGATGTATCAACTACCAAAACTGAACCAGGAAGAAATAGAAAACCTGAACAGACCTATAACCACTAAGGAAATTGAAGCAGTCATCAAAAATCTCCCAAAAAACAAAAGCCCAAGGCCAGATGGCTTCCCAGGGGAATTCTACCAAACATTTCAAGAAGAATTAATACCTATTCTTCTGAAACTGTTCCAAAAAACAGAAATGGAAGGAAAACTTCCAAACTCATTTTATGAGGCCAGCATTACCTTGATCCCAAAACCAGACAAAGACCCCATCACAAAGGAGAATTACAGACCAATATCCCTGATGAACATGGATGCAAAAATTCTCACCAAAATACTAGCCAATAGGATCCAACAGTACATTAAAAGGATTATTCACCACGACCAAGTGGGATTTATCCCTGGGCTGCAAGGTTGGTTCAACATCCGCAAATCAATCAACGTGATACAATACATTAACAAAAGAAAGAACAAGAATCATATGATCCTCTCAATAGATGCAGAAAAAGCTTTTGACAAAGTACAGCATCCTTTCTTGATCAAAACTCCTCAGAGTATAGGGATCGAGGGTACATACCTCAATATCATAAAAGCCATCTATGAAAAACCTACAGCGAATATCATTCTCAATGGGGAAAAACTGAGAGCTTTCCCCCTAAGGTCAGGAATGCGTCAGGGATGTCCTCTATCACCACTGCTATTCAACATAGTATTGGAAGTCCTAGCCACAGCAATCAGACAACAAAAAGAAATCAAAGGCATCCAAATTGGCAAAGAAGAAGTCAAACTCTCACTCTTTGCAGATGATATGATACTTTATGTGGAAAACCCAAAAGACTCCACTCCAAAACTGCTAGAACTCATACAGTAATTCAGTCAAGTGGCAGGATATAAAATCAATGCACAGAAATCAGTGGCATTCCTATACACCAGCAACAAGACAGAAGAAAGAGAAATTAAGGAGTCGATCCCATTTACAATTGCACCCAAAACCATAAGATACCTAGGAATAAATCTAACCAAAGAGACAAAGGATCTGTACTCAGAAAACTATAAAATACTCATGAAAGAAATTGAGGAAGACACAAAGAAATGGAAAAACGTTCCATGCTCATGGATTGGAAGAACAAATATTGTGAAGATGTCAATGCTACCTAGAGCAATCTACACATTCAATGCAATCCCCATCAAAATACCACCCACTTTTTTCAAAGAAATGGAACAAATCATCCTAAAATTTGTATGGAACCAGAAAAGACCCCGCATAGCCAGAGGAATATTGAAAAAGAAAAGTAAAGGTGCGGCATCACAATTCCGGACTTCCAGCTCTATTACAAAGCTGTCATCATGAAGACAGCATGGTACTGGCACAAAAACAGACACATAGATCAATGGAACAGAATAGAGAGCCCAGACATGGACCCTCAACTCTATGGTTAACTCATCTTCTACAAAGCAGGAAAGAATGTCCAATGGAACAAAGACAGTCTCTTCAACAAATGGTGTTGGGAAAATTGGATAGCCACATGCAGAAGAATGAAACTGGACCATTTCCTTACACCACACACAAAAATAGACTCCAAATGGTTGAAAGACCTAAATGTGAGACAGGAGTCCATCAAAATCCTAAAGGAGAACACAGGCAGCAACCTCTTTGACCTCAGCCGAAGCAACTTCTTCCTAGAAACATCGCCAAAGGCAAGGGAAGCAAGGGCAAAAATGACCTCTTGGGACTTCATCAAGATAAAAAGCTTTTGCACAGCAAAAGAAACAGTCAACAAAACCAAAAGACAACCGACAGAATGGGAGAAGATATGTGCAAATGACATATCAGATAAAGGGCTAGTATCCAAAATCTATAAAGAACTCATCAAACTCAACACCCAAAGAACAAAGAATCCAATCAAGAAATGGGCAGAAGACATGAACAGACATTTTCCCAAAGAAGACATCCAAATGGCCAACAGACACATGAAAAAGTGCTCAATATCGCTTGGCATCAGGGAAATCCAAATTAAAACCTCAATGAGATACCACCTCACACCAGTCAGAATGGCTAAAATTAACAAGTCAGGAAACCACAGATGTTGGTGGGGATGTGGAGAAAGGGGAACCCTCCTACACTGTTGGTGGGAATGCAAGCTGGTGCAGCCACTCTGGAAAACTGTATGGAGGTTCCTCAAAAAGTTGAAAATAGAGCTACCATATGATCCAGCAATTGCACTACTGGGTATTTACCCCAAAGATACAAAAGTAGGGATCCGAAGGGGTACGTGCACCCCGATGTTTATAGCAGCAATGTCCACAATAGCCAAACTGTGGAAAGAGCCAAGATGTCCATCCACAGATGAATGGATAAAGAAGAGGTGGTATATATATACAATGGAATATTATGCAGCCATCAAAAGGAATGAGATCTTGCCATTTGCAATGACGTGGATGGAACTGGAGGGTATTATGTTGAGTGAAATAAGTCCAACAGAGAAAGACATGTATCATATGATCTCACTGATACGAGGAATTCTTAATTGCAGGAAACAAACTGAGGGTTGCTGGAGTGGGGGGTGGGGTGGGAGGGATGGGGTGACTGGGTGATAGACACTGGGGAGGGTATGTGCTCTGGTAAGCGCTGTGAATTGTGCAAGACTGTTGAATCTCAGATCTGTACCTCTGAAACAAATAATGCAATATATGTTAAGAAAAAAAGAAGAAGAAGAAGGTAGCGGGAGGGGAAGAATGAAGCGGGGGAAATCGGAGGGGTAGACGAACCATGAGAAACGAAGGACTCTGAAAAACAAACTGAGGGTTCTAGAGGTGAGGGGGGTGGGATGATGGGTTAGCCTGGTGGTGGGTATTGAGGAGGGCACATTCTGCATGGAGCACTGGGTGTTATGCACAAACAATGAATCATGGAACACTTCATCTAAAACTAATGATGTAATGTATGGGGATTAACATAAGAATAAAAAAAAAAGAATTTGTCTCATTGCAAACTGAGACACACATATACATATATGTATATATATATGCGTATATATATGTACATATATGTATATATGCACACACATATATATACACACACACATCTAAGGAAGTAAACAACTTAGTGAATATAACCAAACCTTATATTTAACAGCAGCCAACTGAATTATTCTTTCAAAAAATAAGAAATATATGCATGGATTTCTTAAAATACTATAGATATGAGAGTATATACATATGGCAAATATGTTACCTATTTCTTTTAATCTGTTTACTTTTAGAGCATTGGGGTTTTTTTTGTTGTTGTTGTTGTTGTTTTAAAGATTTTATTTATTTGACAGACAGAGACACAGCGAGAGAGGGAACACAAGCAGGGGGAGTGGGAGAGGGGGAAGCAGGCTTCCCGCTGAACATGGAGCCCCACATGGGGCTTGATCCCAGGACCTTGGGACCATGACCTGAGCAGAAGGCAGACGCTTAATTACTGAGCCGCCCAGGTGCCCTAGGGCATTGTTTTTAATTCAGTCATCATCAAATTTTTTTTTATTTATTTATGTGGGTCCCTCACTGGGGAATACTACTTTTAGTCATCCAATAATGGGCTAATGGATAAAGACATATAGACCCACAGGAAAAAGAAAAAGGAGGAGGTCACAATTACAACGTTTTTGAAGCTAGAAAGTAGGTAATTAAAATTTAGGGGTTTTTTTGTTTGTTTTTTGTTTTTTTATCTAACGTGACAGGTAGTATAGAAAGGCAAGAATCATCCCAATTTCATTACAGTATTCCCCTGCGAAATTTAGCAGTGGTCCTACCAGGTAATTCTGACAGTAGCTATAAAACTACTGCTAAAAACACAGAATTAGTTTCAAGTCTCTTATGAACAGTTAGGCTTCCACAGTGTTTTCCCTGTACTACCAAGTAAGGTCACTGCTCCATACTTCACCCAGTAGAAGAAAAGAGGTTTATTCCCTAGAGAAGATACAACAGAATTTTTCTGGCCTGGAGGAGACCAGGACACAGAGAGAATACCAAACCAAAATCAGGGGATAAATACACTAAATGTTGAAACACCTCCCCTTGCCTTTAACTCTCCTCCCACTCAGATCCCTGGCAGAACTCTAGCAGCCAAATACCATTCAGACAGGAGAAGGGAAGAATCTTCTCTAGGGAATCTGCCCCACCTAAAAGACCTAATGAAAATGACAGCAAGAGTTCCTCAACTAGAACCAATAAACTAGATTATAGTGAAGACTGGAATTGAAGTCCACTCTTAAATATTAGTGCAACCACAAGGTTATTAGATGTTTGAATTAAGTATTTTATATCAAACAAACAAAAACAAATAGAAAAAATAACTTCGAGAAAAAGATATTATGCACAAAAATAAAACTTCAAAATACCTGTGATAAATACCCTCAAAGATATGAGAAAAGGTTTTGTATCCCTGAAACAAGAACAGAGAATTCTTTTAAATGTTGGAAATTAAAATATGATAGTATAAGTGAAAAAAAAATCCAATAAAAGGTTTGAGGGATAAAGTTGAGAAACTATTCCAGAATGAAAAACAAAATGTCAAAGATGGAAGTTAGGAGAAGAAAAATAAACGGGAATTTGAAAACCAGTAGAGAAGGTCCAACATTTTAAAAATAGGTATGCCAGAAGTAGAAAACAGAAATACAGGATAAGAAATTACCCAAAAAATGTGATGAAAAGTTCCCAGAATAGAAAAACATATGTTTCCATATTGAATAGACACATCACATTCCCAGTACTGTGGATGGAAAAAGACCCACATTAAGGCACATCAAGAAAAGGCCATACTCGGGGAATAGGGAACATCTTCAAACTTTCAGAGGGAACATTAATATGAGATAAAATAGAATAGTAATACAGGAATCTAGTAAACAATGGACCAAGTCTTTATGCTTCTGATGAGACAAGTTAACAGCCTAGAAATCTATGACCAAATGTGTGAGGGTACATGAAAGACTTATCTGCCATGCATTCATTTTCAAAAAGCTGCTGGAAAATGTTCTCCACTCAAATTAGGGAGTAAAACAAGGAAGAGGACAGACCTAGGAAACAGGGATCCAACAAAGAAGAAAGGGGGAGAGAATTACCAATCACAAGATGATAGCCATGGAGCAGGTTTAGAGAGCACCCAGAACAAATTAGAACAGGATGACTTTTATGAGGAGGGATTTCTTTAACAGGATAAATTTATAATATATTACATATTTGAATGTATTAAGAGGAGTTTTATCCCAGTGGGGTAGGGGTGGGGGCGCTTAGTGATTATTACTAGAAAACTAAGAAAATAATGATAGCACAAACAACAGAATTAAAAAAAAAAAAAACCTTGCCACAATATGCTGAAAAGAACCAATATTTGAATAAAAGGAAAAATAGTTGTAATATCTGACATTTCTCTGCTGTGTATAATGTTTACTTCCACATGGCAGTGTAAACACTGAATATTGACCCAATCCATAATGAGGAGAAAAGGGACCTGCATGTGTGTCAGGGACAAGGCCTCTTAGGGTAGTGCTGAATGAGAGATACATTTATATTTTTTAAGCTAGAATGTCAATACACAATATCTAAACTGTCCTTCACCCCCAAAATATCCAGAAGTAGCAATAAAATCATACTATGGAATGATATACATACAAATACCAATAGAATCATGTAAAATATTTGAAATTGGTTGCCTCTGGGAAGGAGAAAAAAATGTGTGGTTAGAGTGCAATCTCTAAGATTGCTTTGGGTGGCGTGGACATTTAAAAAAATATTAATTCTTCCAATCCATGAACATGGTATATCTTTCTATTTGTGTCATCTTCAATTTCTTTCATCAATGCTTAAAGTTTTTAGAATACAGGTCTTTTACCTCCTTGCTCAAATTTATCCCTAGGCATTTTCTTCTTTTTGATACTATTGTAAATGGGGTTGTTTTCTTAATTTCTATTTCTGATAGCTCATTATTAGTGTATAGAAATGCAACTAATTTCTGTATGTAATATTATATCTTTCAACTTTACTGAATTCATTTATTAGTTCTAATATTTTTTTGGTGGGGTCTTTAGGGTTTTCTGTATGTAGTATCATGCCATCTGCAAATAGTAACAATTTTACTTCTTCCTTACAAATTTGGATGCTCTTTTTCTTGTCTGATTGCTGCATCTAGGATTTCCAGTACAATATTGAATAAAGTGGTGAGAGTGGATATACTTGCTTTGTTCCTGGTCTTAGAGGAAACACTTTTAGTTTTTCACTTTTAACTATGACGTTAGCTGAGGGCTTTTCATATATGGACTTTATTATGTTAGGTATGTTCCCTCTAAATCTACTTTGTTGAGAGTTTTTATCATGAGCAAATGTTATATTTTGTCAAATGCTTTTTCTGCATCTATTATGATAATCATATGGTTTTTATCCTTCCTCTTGCTAATTTGAGTTTTAAACAGATTGATTTGTGAATATTGAACCACCCTTGTATCCTTGGAATTAACTTCACTTGATTGTGTTGTATGATCCTTTTAATATATTGTTGAATTCAGTTTAGTATTTTTCTTGAGAATTTTTAAATCCATGTTCATCAGGGATATTGACCTATAGTTTTCTTTTTTTGTTGCATCTTTGTCTGGTTTTGATATCAGGGTAATGCTGACCTCATAGAAGGAATTTGGAAGTTTCCTTCCTCTTTTTTTTTTTTTTGGAATAGTTTGAGAAGAATGGGTATTAACTCTTTAAATATTTGGTAGAATCCCCTGTGAAGCCTTATGGTCCTGGGCTTTGTTGGGAGTTTTTTGATTACTAATTTAATTTTGTTAATAGTAACTGGTCAGTTCAAATTTTCAATTTCTTCCTGATTCAGTTTTGGAAGATTGTATGATTCTAGAATTTAACCATTTTTTCTAGGTTGTCCAATTTGCTGGCAGATAATTCTTTATAGTGTATTGTAATTTTTTATAATTCTGTGGTGTCAGTTCTTATTTCTCCTGCTTCATTTTTCATGTTACTTATTTGAGTACTATCTCATTTTTTTTTTTGATGAGTCTGGCTAAAGGCTTATCAATTTTGTGATAGAGAATTATCTCATAGTTTCATTGACCTTATTTATTTATTTAGTCTCTCTTCATTTATTTTCACTCTAATATTTATTACTTCTTTTCTTCTACTAGCTTTGGGCTTTGTTCTTTTCCTAGCATTTTATGTGTACGGTTAGTTTGTTTATGTGAGATTTTTCTTGTTTCTTGAGGTACATCCATATTGCTATAAATTTCCCTCTTAGAACTGATTTTGCCATATCCCAAAGATTTTGGATGATTGTGTTTTCATTTTCATTTGTCTCCATGTATTTTTTTTTTAATTTACTCTTTGCTTTTTTCATTGGCCCATTCATTGTTTAGTAGCATGTTGCTTGGCCTCCATGTGTTTGTGCTTTTCCATTTTTTTGGTAGCTGATTTCTAGTTTCATATCACTGTGGTCATAAAAGAGGCTTGATATGATTTCAGTCTTTTTAAATTTGTTGAGACTTGTTTTGTGGCCTACCAGGTGATCTATCTTGGAGAATGTTTCATGTGCATTGAGAAGAATGTGTATTCTACTGTTCCTGAATGAAATGTTCTGTATATATCTGTTAGGTTTAGCTGGTCTAATGTGGTTTAACCATTGTTTCCTTGTTGATTTTCTGCCTGGATAATCTAGCCATTGATATAAGTGGAGTTTTAAAGTCCTCTACTATTACTGTGTTACTATAAATTTCTCTCTTTATGCCTGTTAATATTTGCTTTATGCATTTAGATGCTCCTGTATAGGGTGCATAGATACTTATAGACATTTACAATTGTTGTACCTGTTTGTTGGATTGATCCCTTTATCATTATGCAATGCTTTTCTTTGTCTCTCACTACAGTCTTTGTCTTAAGGTCTATTTAGTCTAATATAAGTATTGTTGCCATGGCTTTTTTCCCTCACTTCCCTATGCATGGAATATCTTTTCCATCCCTTCACTTTCTGTCTGTATGTGTCTCTCAGTCTGAAGTGAGTCTCTTGTAGGCATCATATAGATGAGTCTTTTTTTTTTAATCCATTCAATCACCTTTTTTTTTTGGAACATTTTGTCCATTTACACTTAAAGTAATTATGAATAGGTATATACTTATTGTCATTTTGTTAATTGTTTTCTGGTTGTTTTTGAAGTTCTCTGTTTCTGTATTGTTGTTGTTGCCCTTCTTCTTCTTCTCCTTCTCCTCTCCTCCTCCTCCTTCTTCTTCTTCCTCTTCTTCTTCCTCCTCTTCTTCTCCCCCTCCCCTCCTACTCTTCCCCCTCCCTGTCCTCCTCTTATGCCTCCTCTTCTTCTCCTCCTCCTCCTCTTCTTCTTCTTCTTCTTCTTCCTCTTTTTCTTTTCTTCTTCTCCTCTTGTTCTCTTCCCCTGTGGTTTGATGTTTTTCTTTAGTGTATGCTTGAATTCCTATTTATTTATTTATTTATTTATTTATTGTGTGTGTGTGTGTGTATCTATTATAGGTTTTTCATTTTGGGTTACCATTAGGTTCATATATAACATCTTGTGTGTATAGCAGTCTATAGTAAGTTGATGGTCACTTAAACTCAAACATACCATAAAAGCACTGAATTCCCCTCCTCCATGTTTTATCTATATGATGCCGCATTTTGCACTTTTTAATTTTGGTATTCTTTGGCTACTTTTTGTAGATATAGTTGATTTTACTACTTTTGTGTTTTAGCCTCCATGTGGGCTTTATAAGTCATTAATCTACTACCTTTAATATTTGTTTTTGTCTATGAATTTTTTTCCTTTCATAATTTTCTTACTTATAGTAATGGTCTTTTGCTGCCACTTAAAAAATTCTCTTTAATATTTCTTGTAAGGCTGGTTTAGTGGTGATGAACTCCTTTAACTTTTGTTTGTCTGGAAACTCTCTCCTCCAATTCTAAATGATGATCTTGCTGGGTAGAGTATTCTTGGTTGTAGTTTTTTTCCTTTTAGCACTTTGAATATATAATGCCAATTTCATCTGGTTTTCAAAGTTTCTGCTGAAGAACCAGCTGATAGCCTTTGGGGTTTCCCTTGTATGTAAGTGTTTTCTTTTCATTTGCTATTTTTAAGATTCTCTATCATTACTTGGTGTGGATCTCCTTGGGTTCATCTTGTTAATGGTTCTCTGTGCTTCCTGGACCTGGATGTCTATTCCCTTCCCCAGATTAGGGAAGTTTTCAGCTACTATTCCTTCAGATAAGTTTTCTGTTCCCTCCTCTCTCCTCCTTCTGAGATCCTTACAATGTGAATGTTATTGCACTTGATGATGTCACACAGGTTCCTTAACCTATTTTCAATTTTTACTTGTTTCTTTTTGCTGTTAAGCTTGATTACTTTCTATTACCCTGACTTTCAGTTCACTGATCCATTCCTCTGCATCTTCTAATCTGCTATTGATTCCCTCTAGTGTATTTTTCATTTCAGTTATTGAGTTCTTCAGCTCTGTTGCTACAGGCACAGTGAAGGGGAGAGCTTGCTCCCTGCACAGCCAACTAAGAGGCCTAGCTACAGGAATTCAGATGCGCTGGTGGGTGTGTGTGTCGAGATTATCATGGCAGGATTCATTTTGGAGTAGTGCTGGTCCTGTTGGTCAGTGCTGCCTGCCAGGTGTGGCAGGGCTAAAGCCACTTGGGAGGGATTCCTGTCATTGCAGGTTGGGTGAGGCAGGTCTTCAGGTGAACACTGGGGCAGGGCATGTGGTACTATCAAAGTAGATAAATAGTGTTAGAACTGGCTCCCATAAGCATCTGGCTGTCTAGGCTGGGAGAGGGCAAGGAATATGGTACCCTCCAGCCATTTGTTTCCAGAGAAATGTTCTGCAGATCCCTGCCCCTCCAACATGCATTCTAAGATTAGTCAATAAATCTTCATATATACCCCAGATGCTTTTCATACTGCTGGTTCTGTGCTGTGTCTTGGGCTGAGTTATTTAGCTTGTTGGCTCTTTAGAGTTTGGAGACTCTTTCTTATAGCCTTTCTGCTGTCCCAGAATTAAGTCCCACTGTTTCCAAAGCGAGATGTTATGGGACTTGTCTTTCCAGTGCTCAGGGGTCTCCAGTGTGGGGTCTGATACCCTTGCTCCTCTGTGCTTGTGCTGTTCCTCCTATTTGTGGTAAGTCACATTGTGGGTTTGGTTTCCCACTGCATCTCCACCCCTCCTACTCTTTTTGATGTGGCCTTCTCTCTATGACCAGCTGTGGAGGATCTGTTCTGCCAGTCTTCTGGTCATTTTCTGGATTAGTCACATGAGTGTAGTTGTAGCCTTGGTGTGTCTGTAGCACAAGGTGACCTCAGGATACTCCTCCTCTGCCATCTTCTTCCATGTCTACATTTTTGAGCAATTCCTTCAGATAGTTAGTTTGCTATAATACATGATCACATTTTCCTCCCTCCGTCTTAGTATTGCAAATAATTAGATTATTCTTGAATCAGAAATCCAATATAATGTTCAGATATTATTTATTTGTTTACTTATTTATGTTAAGTAAATAAGTGATTCACTGTAGGAATCACCAGTCCAAAACCTTGTTTTAGGAATTTCCCCTCAAATAAGAGTAGACGCCAGTATTCACATCTGTTCTACATGACAGTGCTCTACCCAAACCTAGCTGATCACAAGATGGACACCTAACTCAAATGTAAAATTCAGATTTGAGGGATGAGGAGGCTGGAATTTTGAAACTCTGACAAGTTTATCATGATTATCTAAAGGAAAGTTTTATTAACATCTCTAGTTGAGGTTGCCTGCTTTTCCTAGGACTTGCTATTTATTGTGTTCTACAATATGCCCTACCTTTGTCTAATAAGTTTCCTGTTTGGCTTAAGGTGGCCAAAGTCTGATTTTGTTACTGGTAACTGAAAGAACTGTAACATATTAATATAGAGTACTTGACTCAAATTTATTTAACTGCTTAGAAATGCATTGGCTCTCTTCACCCAATTTTCTTCAAAGGCAGTGTAGGTAGATCCATTGATTTTAGCTTCGTTTACTCAACATTTTGTTCTTTTCAGTTTTTTAACCTTGTTTTCTGTTTACTAAGCTCAGTTTCCTCCCCATGCCTATTTGTTATGAGTAATATTCCATATTCTACTCTTGAAACAAGATCTGTATAAATTCTAGTTGATATTATATTTCATTTCACAACCATTTGTCTATTTAACGGAAGGCTCTTCTTATCTCCTCATTTTATCTTCTTAAATTCCATTTGCCACTTATAGTAAATAAAATATGTTCCTTTAAAAAGAAAAGGCTCCTCATCCTTTCTTAAAGAAACCAAAGTTGTTTACATGGCTTAGTTTTGAAAGTGATAATTTAGTGTTTCCATTAAGAGTAAAATTGCACTGGGGAGGGTATGTGCTATGGTGAGCGCTGTGAATTGTGCAAGACTGTTGAATCACAGATCTGTACCTCTGAAACAAATAATATATGTTAACAATATATGTTTAAAAAAAAAGAAGATAACAGGAGGGGAAGAATGAAGGGGGGCAATCGGAGGGGGAGATGAACCATGAGAGACGATGGACTCTGAAAAACAAACTGAGGCTTCTAGAGGGGAGCGGGATGGGAGGATGGGTTAGCCTGGTGATGGGTATTAAAGAGGGCACGTTCTGCATGGAGCACTGGATGTTATATGCAAACAATGAATCATGGAACACTACATCAAAAACTAAGGATGTAATATATGGTGATTAACATAGCATAATAATAAGAAAAGAGTAAAGTTGCTATCTCTAGCTAATATATTTTTTTCCCTCCTGTTGTTGGAACTCTGATTTTGAAATTTATATCAGAGTTGTGGAAATGGAACATTCTACAGGATCTCTTCCCAAATTGTTTTTATTAAATGAAATTACTAAACTTCTCCACATATAAATGTTTCTGTAACTTTATCTACCAAAACTTGCCAAAGAGGAAGAAAGAAAAGGAAGGGTATAGAAGAGATAGATGCCTGCTTTGTTCCTTATTCATGAAGCAATTAGAGAAGGGAAACTCTTGATTTTATACATAAACTAATTGGAAACTAGTTTACCACTTCCCTCCAGGTCCTACCAACAAGCAGTGGAGTATGTAGAGAAAATGAGGGTATGTTAAGTATCTAAAGATCACAGTATTTATCTTTCTTTTTCTAGAAAGGCTTCACTTGGAGTTATTTGATTGGTTCAGTTTACTCCACCAATTTTCCCCAATTTTTCCTGAAGTTGTGATATACTTGATGGAGATTAGATTGTATGACCCTAAATACAATTTAGGGTGAAGATAAAAGTCCTTGAGAGTTTGCACATGGAGATTTGACCTCATTATCATTCTGCCTACCTAACTGAACTTATCTACTGAAGTCATATTTATGTCAAATGAAAACTAATGGTTCTGAAGGTCTTTTCCCTTTTCACATTTCCCTTAATTGAGCACTATATTTTACTTTTGGTTAAGAACAGATTGGTTCAATTTGATGGATTAAAATTTCATCTTTCACCATTTATATCAGCTTAAACTTTAAGAGTTTAGTGCCTCAGTTTTCTTATCTGTAAAATGAGAATGATGTTAATTGTAGTACTTATTACATAGGTTTCTTATAAGGATAAAATGAGCTAATATGTGAAAAGTATTTAGCATAATGGTGATTATAATAAGTACATATCAGTAACTATGTTGGTTATTGTAATTTATATTATTTTTAATCAAATACATCTTTTTGGTCCTATAATCACCATCTTAACTGAAGATTTCTCTGCTCAACCCTTGACCAATTGCAAAAGTCCTCACACTGAAGTTCAGATCTGACATTTCCTATAGGAAACCATGTGGCATAGTGTTTTATGGATTCTTTTAAAAATCAGACACAATCTGAATTTTGGCTCTCCCACTTTTTACTTAGTGACACTGGGAAAGTTATTTATCTTTGATAAATCCCAGTTAACCAATGTGTTAAGTGTAAAGGTTCTTAGGGAGACTTAATACATGGTAAGTGTGCCTAGCACAGAGTAGGAGAGTTTTGGGGACATCTCTAAGTGTATCCCTCTCTCATTATGATAGAATTCAAATACTTCAGGTGGCATTTAAGACCACCAAAACTTTTCTTTCCTTTTCTGCTCTTCCTTTACCTTCACTGCACTCTCTGCCCTCCCTACACATGATGAGTAAATAGTTCTTTGATATGTTAAACCAGCCAATCCCCTGATTTTTTTTTACTTTAACTTGTTATCCTTTTGCTCTGCCTTACACATACACTTTCTCCATCCCAAGCCTAAAATGTTTTCCAGACTTAATTTGCAGATCTCTTGCTTTTGCTTCCTTTCAAAAGTTGTAAATTGGTAATCCTCTGGCAGATATGTTTTATTGGGCCCATACAATTTTTTTTAATTGACTAGGAATGTGTTTAGGTGAGGTAAGAAACCCACAAGGCACTGCGATAACCATTACTTTTTCACATATTTAGGTCTCCTACCTAGCCCCTGAAGTCATTGGGTTTATCACTGGAACTCCCTCTCTTAATTAAAGTTAACGTAAATGAATCACTGCCTTGTCTGCCTCCCCTCAATTCAATTAAAATCTTTATTGGACCCTTTATACCATCTGACATCAGGCAGAAAAAGTGAGTTTAGAGGTAAGACAGAATTGATTTTAATCTCTGCAGCTAATAATTGAATAACTTTTAACAAGACTCCCTTGCTTATCTATAAAATGCAGAAAATAATTTTCATATGCAAATAACAATTCTCTTAGGATTATTTTGGGAATGACATAAAAGAACATATATAAAATAATCAACACAGTTCCTGATCCAGAGTGAATGATCTATAGATATTAATAACCCTTCTGGACCTGTTTTTGTAATTTGGCAAGTGCAGACATTGAGATTAGATAATCATCTATAGCCTCCTTACAGCTCAAAAACAGTAGGTGATCTCAAGGTTATATTTTCAGTATTCTCTATTATGTTTTCTTCTCATAATTAATATAATAGGATATATAATATAATATGTGTCTCTGTTCTTTATATTATATTTTTATATTCAATGTGTTTCTGTATACTACCTTGTGACATTTCTAATGCCATAATAATAATGCAGTTTCCTACTCTTCTCCTGCCCTAACAGTTTCTGGATTATTTGTGGAGAGAAAGAAAGAAAGATATTAACATAGGTGGGAGTGTCTGCTACAGGCTCCCTGCTAGGTCCTTTGGCAAATACAACGGACTCTTCTTGGTGGAAGGAGTTGTTGATGGAGACAGGTGCATAAGTATATTAAGTAGGTGGTTGACTTCAGAGCAGAGTCTGGAATATCAGTGCGGTTTACAGAGAACAGTGCAGAGACACAGTTAACCCAGTGCCAACTGAGCAGAAGTCACTCCAGAGGGCTGTCACTGCATTGGATCTAAGATTTCTAGATACAGTTGTGTTTTTATTTGTGAAGTCTCTGGATTACAGAGCAGGCAACTATATTTGATCAAAATGAGCTTGTCAAAATCATGCCATCATCAGCAATTATTAAATTTTCTTTTGTTAGGATAATTGTTTTTATAATTAAAAAATCAAGATAGTATCAAGTTTAAGCATGTCACCCTCCTCCCACATTTTTTCCCACATCCTAATATATGATGATTAATTTGAAATTAGTGAAGTGACACCACTTTTAATGATTAAAAACAAAAAATATATTTTATTTAAAATGAATGTTCTGCATTGTTTCAAGCATGTTTAATATCTTATGTGCAGAATGTTATATAAAAAGCAAGTGGGCTTATACTAAATATGGAAAAATTAAGTAGGAAACTTTATTCATACAAGTACATATTTCATTGTTAATACATTTTTTTGTCACCATTTCTGGGTTTAAACAAAAAAAATCCATAAAAATTCTGAGGCACACAAACCAAATATGTGTTGCTCAGTCCCAAGTGGCCTCAGTTCACTAAATTATTCAGTGCTCTACATAAATGTGTCAGATTTATTCACAAGGCATAAATGAAGAGATCCAGTGCTTGATAATCCAGAACTGTCTTTTTAATAATGAATAAAATATTTTAAAGACACGGGAAGAAGGATAACAAGTGGTCCTTAAAACTTTCTCTCAGCTTCAGAGCTGTACCATTCTACATTTAGATATAAAGTAGATTTATGAGAATTTGGAGATAAGCTAAGTAAAACATAGGTTTAAATAGACATTTATTGGACTGATCAAGTTGTAAGTGGGAAACATAGAGGCTTATTAAATCTGCTAAAGACCCTTGGGTAACTTGGATTCTTTGAAGTCTTATATTTGCCTTCTGTCTTTATGTCCAATTGTCATTTCCCAATGTAAGAAATATATCATTTGACCCACTGTTTGTGTTTTAGAAGGTTCTCTTCTCTTCTAAAGATCATCTACCCCAGAATGGTTGGCAAAGGACACATTTTCTCAAAATTGCCCTGAAGCGTGCTTCTCCCCTGGTGCTTGCTCCTAACAGCTGTGTGTGTGTGTGTGTGTGCGCGCGCGCTCTCTCTCTCTCTGCACTTGGCATTCTCATCCTGCTCCCTTCTGCCCTCCTTTCCTGGACAATGCTCTCCTCCTTCAGACTCTGACACACAGGAGAGTGGCAGAGCTTCCTGAAGCTTTAAGAATGTTTTCTCCAAGTGTGTGGTATCAGTGCCTATCAGCACAGATGAGCAGCAAAGACGCTAATCCCCGAACTCATCACTGCTCCCACGACTCAGAATCCAGAAGGATCATAGCTTATTATCTATATTCTCAACAAGGGCTTTAAATGATTCTTACACTAAAGAGAACTCTTTGGGGCTAATCAGTCACAATGGGGGAGAGGATCAGCTATAATGAAATAAAATGTAAAAAACTTAAATTTGATTCTTCGGCTTCATTGTCCTGATGTTTTCTGGATGTCCATGGCAAAAAAATTGCTCAGAGGACTGCTTTCTCTGTAGGCCTCAGGTAGACACAGGGACATGCTCAGGCCAGATCCTGCTTCAAGGAAGGCCTTGCTGTTCAGCGGCTAGGAGAGCTATCTATCAGCAGATGGCTTGCAGCTGCCACATCGTTCGGGATCTACCTCAGCTGGAAAGGGCACCTTGCTCTCCTTCTTACCCTTCAGCACCTGGTGACCAAGTGAGACGGGTATGGTCTTTTCAGCCTGTTGCAAGACTACTCACAGGCACTATCTGCTCCAGGGTTCCTTGCCTGAGGCTTGTTGCCAGTATTACAGTTTGACTTCTTCCCTTGCCTAATCCTGCTTCTTACCCTTCTCTTACCAGACGTCGATTCCTGATAAACATTTTCCACCCCAAACTCAGTTTTGGCATCTGCTTCCAGAGAAGCCAAACTGTAACAGTTTCAGCCATGATAATATTGTTCAGCTTTTCTCTCTTTTCTGAAAAGAGCCTACCTCAGGTCCCCAGGCCTCTCTCAAACCACAAACATATATCCAATATTACTCTTATTTTAGAATACGTGAAATTTTAACTTTTAACTGGAACCAAGATTCAGCTCTGGGACTGGTTTTCTGTAAGAACACATTAAGTATGTTCTCTCTAATTTCAACTTGGTTGTCTACTCCCTGAAATGATTTATGCTGTACCCCAAGGAGATGCAGTCAGTTTTGACTTTAATGAGCATATTTGGGCATTTTGTTTCAAAAAGGTGAGACCGTTTCTGTTGCTTCGCCAACGCTATTACTTTGTTTTTTGCATAATTAATGGACATGGCATCCCAGACCTCTTAATGGTTTTGAAAACTGGATAACAAAACATCTGAAATTTTCTTCCCTATCCTGAAAGTCAACTCGATATAAAAATTGCCTTTGTTTTTTTCTGTCCGTGATGTTTTCCTGAGAATCTATTCTGCCAGTGGATGCTGTTCTGAAAATTGAGTTTCTGATTAATTAAACCATCCTCATAAGGACCTGTTAATTTCACCAAAGCACAAAAACCTGTGATAGAAAATGTATCCCTCCTCCTGGAGAGAAGTGCTTGTTTTTCCTCTCACTGTTCAGCCGTGGTGCTCTAAGTCTCGAAAGATTACAAAGTTCTTTCCAGGATTCTCAGGTAAGTTAACCACTAACCTCCTTTGCGGACATTCTGGATATTATCTTAGATAATGGAATGAAATGAGTTTCTTTGGGGAAATAGTGCACAGTTTGAATTGTTTTATTTTCTTCCTACTGCATTACATCAGTGTTAGCAACTACGTTTTTATTACTCCTTTTTTCTCATTTTGGCGTTATCTTGTAATACTTTCTACTTGTTTGAATGCTATCAGGAATCTGTTCAAATAATTTACTCTAACAAGTCTATTGGTGTGACTTGGCACTTAGGTTAGGGAAATAAAGCCATTAGAAGAATAAAAGACTGTTTTAAACTGAAACATGAAAAAAACCCACAAAACTTAATGAGAATTCAGAGCTCGGTTCGATAGGTTAAGTAGGTGTCCACCTGGGCAAGACTCCTGTCTATGACATTACAATGACAAGAAACACACAAACTGGAACACTTTGTGATAGCAAAACAGACCTCATCTTGCCCAAATATAGATTTAACCTGATTTTTAAACTATACACTAGATGGCATAATTATGGCATCTGTACATTTTTATTACCTAAGTCCTAGTGGCTGAGATCATTCCTTCATTAAACAAACAGATAAAAATTGTTACTGAGACTGATAATGGCATTGAAATGGTTTCTCTGTAGTATGTGGAAGAAATAGGCAGAGGACTGAAAAATGGTTTAAAAAGTGAGTTCATCATGACTATAGCCATATGAGATAGTTACAGGAAAAGAAAGAAGGTAAGAGTCTGTGTTTCCAGTCTTACCAAACTTTTCAGAGTTGTGCTATTTCTTTTTTTTCTTTCTTTTCTTTTTTAATTTAAATTTTAGTTAACATACAGTGCAATATTGGTTTCTGGAGTAGAATTCAGTGATTCATCACTTACTTACAATACCCCGTGCTCATCACAAGTGCCCTCTTTATTTTTTTTATTTTTTTATTATGTTATGTTAGTCACCATACAGTACATCATTAGTTTTTGATGAAGTGTTCTGTGATTCATTGTTTGTATGTAACACCCAGTGCTCCATGCAGTATGTGCCCTCTTTAATACCCATCACCCATCTAACCCACCCCCACCCACCTCCATCAGCCCTCAGTTTGATCTCTATCTTTAAGAGTCTCTTATTGTTTATTTCCCTCTCTCCTTTTTTTCCCCTTCCCTTAGGTTCATATGTTTTGTTTCTTAAATTCCAAATATGGTTTAAATTGTGGTATTTGTCTTTCTCCAAGTGACTTTGCTTAGCATAATACACTCTAGCTCCATCTACATTGTTGCAAATGGCAAGATTTCAATTTTTGATGGCTGAGTATATACAGTATATACTTTTTTTCTGTAAGTATATACACAAATTCCATTGTGTATATATGCCACATCTTCTTTATCCATTCATCAGTTGACAGGAATTTGAGCTCTCTTCATAGTTTGGCTATTGTTAATGCTGCTTTAAACATCGAGGTGCATGTACCCCCTCAAATCTGTATTTTTGTATCCTTTGGGTAAATACCTAGTAGTGCAATTGCTGGGTTGTAGGGTAGTTCTATTTTTAACTTTTTGAGAAACTTCCGTATTGTTTTCCAGAGTGGCTGCACCAGTTTGCATCCCCACCGATGCTGTAAGAGGGTTCCCCTTTCTCCACATCTTTGCCAACACCTATTGTTTCTTGTGTTAATTTTAGCCATTCTGACAGGTGTGAGGTGGTATCTCATTGTGGTTTTGATTTGCATTTTCCTGGTGATGAGTAATGTTGAGCATCTTTTCATCTGTCAGCCATCTGTATGTCTTCTTTGGAAAAGTGTCTATTTATGTCTTCTGCCCATTTCTTAACTGGATTATTTGTTTTTTTGGGTGTTGAGTTTGATAAGTTCTTTATAGATTTTGGATACTAACCCTTTATCAGATATGTCATTTGCAAATATCTTCTCCCATTCCATATGCTGCTTTTTAGTTTTGTTGATTGTTTCCTTTGCTTGTGCTACTTCTTTTAAATTGGAATCTCTTCCCCCCATATACAGTATCACCCTAGCTTTCTGTCTAGAAACATGGCCAAATTTTGCAGCATTACTGACTAAGAGAAAACAATGAGGAAGAAAATGCGTCAAGAATCCTGTTGAAGTAAATCAGCTAGTGGAGCCTGTGGGGTCTCTTATTGTTTACCAGCTGCTTCTACGCTATCTGCTGAACCTGTACTAATTTTACAGCTAGAGTTGAATTAACAATTCACATTGCATGCTCACCAGATGCTATTGAGGGATGTGGAAGAGACGGCAACACAATCACACTGGAAACAGAACTTGAAGATCACCTTGTCCTTTTGATATCAGGGACTCAGCTAAACAAGATGACTGATTTATCTATGCACCTAATGCCATTATTAAATAAGCAAAGATGAGAACACAAGCATGATACTGCACAACAGTGTTATCAGATTGAGTCACCGTACGTGTAATTTCACAGTCACATTGTCTAGCTCCAACAGGTGGCAATGTCTGGCAGGTGGTAGTGAGGATTTCTTTACAAGGTTCACAGTTTCTTGCGAATTCTTCCCTTCTTTTTTCTTTTTCTAAAATTCTGTGTGTGTGTGTGTGCATGTACGCAATCATATTCATATAAGATGTGCTCTTCTATATTTTGAGGCTAAATCTTTAATTACATATAGATTCAGAATTGTACTAACTCACTGATAATTTTTTTTCTGTAAGTATTCATTCAACATTCAACAAACATTTCTTAGCATGTATGTGTCAGGTAATATTCTAGACACTTAGGATATATTGATCAATGCAGCAGAAAATAAAATGCTCACCATTATGTAGTTTACATACTCTTAATAACCCACCTTATCAATATATTTTACTGAAACTCAATCGTGTCTCATTTTAATATTGCTACATAACATTTTTTAGGTTGGTATGATCTGGAGTATCTTCTTTTTTATATCTTTAATTTCAACCTTACTGGGAAAAACTTTATATTTAGCCATGTCTTCTTGTAAGCATGTTATACCTTTAAAAAATACAATTGGAAAATCTCTAACTTTAAATAGGGAGGTTTTATCCACCTGTATTTTTGAGAATAATAATATATTTGGATATATTCAGAATATATATTCTGAATATATATCCACAGAAAACACTGTGTTTTCTGTAGTATGCTTTTTTTCCCTATACTATGCTTTCTTTGCTTCCTTTTAATTATTTTCCCATTCTTTTTTGTTAATCAAGTGTTCTTTATATTCTTTGCTCCCTCTATTAATTTGAAGTTATGCATTGTTTTTATTCTTTTAGTATTAGTCTTAAATTTAATGGTTAATTACTTGTCTTAACAAATACCTTTCTTCACCCTGTCCAATCTTTAAAATTTTTTTTTTAAGATTTTATTTATTGAGAGAGAGAATGAGATAGAGAGAGCATGAGGGGGGTAGGGTCAGAGGGAGAAGCAGACTCCCTGCCGAGCAGGGAGGCCGATGCGGGACTCGATCCTGGGACTCCAGGATCATGACCTGAGCCGAAGGCAGCTGCCCAACCAACTGAGCCACCCAGGTGCCCACACCCTGTCTAATCTTAATAAATATCTCTGTTGTCCTCCCCCAAATACAAAGACCTTAAACCTTTTAAACGCAACCCTGCTCCCATCTTTCATGTCCGTATTTGAATTTAAGACCTCAAACTTAGTCATTATTATCAATGCTTTGTATAGCCAACACATTCATTAATTTCCTTCCTCACTATTATATTTCATACTCTCCATTTTTTTCTGAGTTAAATTTTGTTTTCTTGAAGTATTTCTATTAATACTTCTTTCAGTGGTTATCTGTGAGTAGTAAATCCTTTCTGCCTTTGACTGAAATTGTCCATTTTGCCCTCACTCTTCATTGAAAGTCCAATTGGATAGGCAATTCTAGCATGACTGATACTTACTTTCAACACCTTAAATGTACTCTTCCTTTGTCTTCTCTTCTCCATTGTGGTTGATTGTAAGGCTGTTACCATATAGTAGGCTTTAAACTTTAGGAATTTTAGGGGGTTTGTCTTTTACATTTAGGAAGTGGGTTTTTTTAATATATATTTATTTTAGAGAGAGAGAGCGCATGTGCAGTGGGGAGAGGCAGAGGTAGATGGAGAGAGAAACTAACTTTGTTTTATAACTCAGCCTTGATACTGTGGTTCATAGTCTATTCAAATTCTGTCGAGTTCATTGCTTGTTGGTGAGATCTTGGCTAGATCTTGATTTAGAGGCTTTATTTAAAACAGTTTTTCACTGAATTAGAACACACTGAAAATATTCAGCAGTTAAGCCAATCTCAGTGAGTTCTGCAGTGACCCATGCAACTACCCTCTGTCTACCTCTGTTGCTTGTGCATGATTTGCTTATTCAAGTTTCTCCCAAATGACTGGCTTTGGGCAAAGGGAAGTATTCGCTCATGCATTACTGCTCAGCTATACTAGATGTATACTGACAGCTATATTTTTGCAATGACCTCACTTTTGCTTTTAACGTAACTGGAAAATATTGAAAATTGCTTGGATAAAATTGTGACTACACTTAAAATATTTCCTTGAAGAAACATAGTGTTTATCTGTATAAGGAGTAAGAATCCCTAACCAATGAATATCTGTGGAGGAAGGCAGAAATAAAAAGAATTCTAACAAAAAATAAGAATTATATAAAATTGGATTATCTCACCTCTAAAGTCTCCTCGCCATACTTAGGCACAGACAGTTAAAAATCTGCTGTTGGCAATGTTTATTTTTAGACTCTGGTGACTGTTCTTTCAGAACAGAGTTTGCTCCCTTACTTGCATTTGGTGCCTAGTCAAGAACAACCCAAACCTCTGAGTCCTAAGTGACCAGATAATAAATAAATAATTAAAATAAATAAATAAAAATTGCCTTATCATTTAAAATAAAAATAATAAAAGGAAATAAACTCCATCAAATTCCTTGGCCAAGGAAGACATCCTTTGTGCAGGGATGTTTTGCTTAGCTGAGGTTAGAGGTCCCATCTTCTTTCTGCAAAAGCATTAAAAACCAAGGAGTAGAGTTTAGATCCCCCTCTGAAATTTCAACAGACTATCATTATATCAGTGATTGTTCCTCTTCTGGATTTGGATTCCCCCTTTGTTTCTACACCTGTAGATGTCCTTTTTATCTTATTGAGTGCAACTCTCTAGCTCTGTGTGTTTGTATGCATGTGTGTATATGGACTTGGTATCACTCAGCATTTCTTTGTAGCAGAAAGGGAGTCTTTTTGAAAAACCGTGCCATATTGCTGCTGAAGTCCCTGAACATTTTCTATATGTAATTTTTTTAATAAATGAAGAGATAGGTACAGATTTTGTTTTAAACTGTGACAATATATATCAGGCTTCATTTACTCAGCATCCCATAAATGGCTTCTGGAATTTTAAACCTCTCTTCCAAGTTGTGAACCACTTTGTTACGTGTGCGTGTCAGTGCACTTTTCTAGTTAGAGAGTTTGTAGCTTTCATTAGAATATCAATATAATCCATGAATCCTGCAAAAGTCTAAGAAATATTGAATATAATTTTGAAAATGTGCTTTCCTCCTTCAAACTAGATTATGCCTATTACCCATTAATTTAGTATTCTCAAATGGCATGCTTTCCAAAGGGACCAAGCATTCCATTGTATGAATATGATGAAATTCACATTAAAATTTCTGAATTATTGGATTTTAGATTTTTTTCTGTGTTCAGTGAAAAATGCAGTGAACGTTCTTGAAAATAAATATATAAGCCAATATCCAACCATTTCCATGTGGCAATTTCTTTAGAGTGGATATTTTTGGTCAATAGTAAAAATCATTGTTAAAGTTTTAGATACATAATGCCACTTTTGTTACATTTATGCTTTTTTTTTTTTTAAGATTTTATTTATTTATTTGACAGAGAGAGACACAGCGAGAGAGGGAACACAAGCAGGGGGAGTGGGAGAGGGAGAAGCAGGCTCCCCGCAGAGCAGGGAGCCCGATGTGGGACTCGATCCCAGGACCCTGGGATCATGACCTGAGCCGAAGGCAGTTGCTCAACCGACTGAGCCACCCAGGCGCCCTACATTTATGCTTCTTAAAAAAAATGTCGCGTGTACTAATTTTTAATTTTACTCAATCCATATAAAATAATGGAATAGCTTTAAAAAATTTCGATAGAACACCAGAAAAATAAGTAAATAAGTAAAGTTTTAATCAGCTGCAGAGCTGAGATTTAAATATATACAGATATTTTTCTGCAATGGTACAACATTAATTCCTACTTCTTTGTTCTAACTTTCTATATTTAATACAGTAAAATTATTTAATGGCTTTTTTTTTGTTTGCTAATTTTTTAGTACTTTAGGGCTTTTAAGTAAAGCAAACGTTATAATAAGTACGCAGTATTGTATAAAAAACAAGACAGGCAATTAAATCAGTTTTCTTAGAAAGACCATAAAACAAAAACGACAAGATTATGGAGTATTAGTGAGAAATGGGAAAATCAAGAAAGAATCGATATAAAAAGTGTTAGTTGTCAAATAAGAGAAAGAAAAATCCCAGATGATCCGGAAAAGACTTTTGGGAATAACCCTAACATGTTTTTGATCAAATCAGTGAACCAACTCTAGTATCAAGGCAAGGAACTATAGTAGACTGAATGCTTGGATCCAGACCTTCTTCCCTCCCTGCATCCATACCCTTGCCTATCATTTGAAGAGTGAATTTTCTACCCCTTAACCTTGGGCTTAACCATGTGATTTGTTTGCCCAATGATATGTAAATAGAAACCAGTTTGCCAGTCTCAAGTGTAGCCTTTAAGAAACTTAGTGATCCACAAACTCCTGGGCAAGAGATACATGCTTCTTTGTTGTGTGACATGAATATTTTGTAGTTGTTTGATGTGTAGCATTATTGTGGCAATATCTAATTAATAGAGAGACACAGTTGTTTTTTTGTTTTGTATTGTTTTTACTGATAATGTTTCAAGTACCAACTTCATATGGTTTTACCTAAGTCAGAGGAGCATAGGCAGATAGCACAAGAAACAAATCAAGCAAAGGAAGCAATTGATTCAGCATAGTATTATGGAAAATGAATTCATACAGCATTAATAACCTGAAATGTTGGGGCGCCTGGGTGGCTCAGTTGGTTAAGCGGCTGCCTTCGGCTCAGGTCATGATCCCAGGGTCTGGGATCGAGCCCTGCATCGGGCTCCTTGCTCAGATGAGAAAACAGAGGTACAGAATCTCTGTTAAAAAGCTTGTGGCTTCTGCTTATATAAGAAATTAGAATGAGAGTCTCAGCTCTCAGCTCCGTATCTTGCCACTTATACTTGCCTCATTTTGCCTCCAATAAGGACTCTTATTGGAACATTACCAGTTTGTAAAATGAGGTAAAAAGCTCTCAAAACAGTTAAAAAACCATTTTTATGCTTTTAGATACCAATAACTGCAATTTTAACATGCTATTTTATTTGTTCAGCTGTTAGGCTGTAATATTTTCCAAATAAAAATGAATAATTCAGTACTTTTTAAAGTTTTGTATTGGAAATGGTCCAGGATTTTCATACACTAAAGCTATTTTTTTTTCACCCTTGAGGACTTGAACTAAATTACCTTTATATCACCCTGCAAATTTCAAGACCTGGCCCTTAGTGTATGGCAAAATCAGAATTGTTTGTTCAGAAATGTTAATGTAAATAAAGTGAATGACATTTGGAAACTCAATATATATTGTAGCAGTAATTTGCTGATAATTATTTTTATATAAATATTTATGATCTTTTTCTTTGTATTTTGACCAAGTCAAAGAAAACTATAGATACTTAAATAAGATAACTCTTTCAAAATGCAAGTTCTCTTTATGCAAAAATTTTGGAGAATACATGCAAATTTTCTTCTGTCTGCGTTTCAACAAGACTGTGAAAGCAGATGATGCAAATTGTTAGACATAATTAGGAAAAGAGAATACTGGTTTTTGGAAAAGGGAAAAAACTAGATAAAGCAGAATGGTGGATTATAGGCTTGAAACTTTGCAGAGGGTGGGGCAGGGCAGGGTAAGGATGATATAGGAAAAATAGTCAATGCCTTAGAACTTCTAGGATTGTGTGGGATGGAAGCAGTCAAGGTTGCTCTAAAAGAGACTTTGGGTATGTGTTTTGATAAGGCTTTACTATGAGGAAGCTAATTATCATTTTGAATTTTGTGGAGAAAGCTTCAGAAATATTTGCTCAAGGGCTTTTATTGTTTTTTTGGAATTTAACTTAGCATTCTGTATTTTTATTTGCTAATGCTGGCAACCCTAGTCACTGTGCATCTCTGAGAACATGGCAGGACTTAACACATGGGAATTATGCAGAATGGTATGAAGACATTGTGAAAAAGGACCAGGTGCAGAAAAGGATGCTTTTTAATATGTGCTTAACATACAATAAAGTATACACATATGGAAGAATTGAAATTTTGGACAAAGGGAAATCAACAGAAGTTTCTCATGATCAGAACATGGCAGAGGGAAGTCAATAGTGAAAGCTTCAATATTACTGATGTAAAATGTATATGTCGTTGATGTTGTCTTTATGTAACGTGTTACTGATTTTTATTTTAGTAATTGAAAACTGTATTAAGCCTTTTCACAGGTGTACTCCTTTAATCCCATTTTCCCATGAAATCTTAAATCATCCCAGTTGTCATTCTTTTCACATAGCAGTTTTTGGGAAGGTACTCTTTAAAGTTAACTGTATAGTGTTAATTGGGTCAACCTGTGCATGGGGCCTTTATTTTTACTCTGATAGGAAATGGGCAAATAAACATATTAATGAAGACATCACACTTTGTTGTTGTTGTTGTTGGGGCAAAGCATTCAATTTTAGATGGTTTTTATTTGAGCCAAACTGTATTGTACATTTTGTGTAAAATCTGCCAAGTGCAGTTATTGCCTGAGGGGTGATTTGCTCAAAATGGAATGGCAGATGGTACATCGTGATGTATTGCTTTAATCTAAAATATTCTGCATTATCTTCATCATCATCTTCATCACCATCATTGTATTTTTAAACTTGTCTGGAATTGTCTGATCAAGAGCCATTGTTCACAGTATTTTCTCATGTGGGATGCCATCTTCACCTGCTTTTCCCAACTAGATTTCAGCTCACTTTTCAATGGTCATTTCAAGTGTTCCGTGGACCCTCTTTTATTTCCCAGAACTCCAGGATCATTTCCTCTAGGCATAATCATAGAACGTTAGAGCTGAAAAATGCCATGCCAAGTTTAATCCTCTCATTTTAAAGAGGAAGAAATTGATGCCCAGAGAGGTTAACTAATGGAGTCAAGATTGAACAGTTAGGAGAAGAAAGGGAAAAGAGGATTAAAATATATATATATATATATATATATATATAAAATCATATCAGTAAACTGAGTTGCTAGAATAGAATGGTGAATAAATTTATTTGCAATCAATCTTAATTGTTGCCTGAAGGGATAGTTTAGGTAGGACTTTGAAGCCTTTGGAATGCCTGCCATTTTGAATTAGAGATGTCTAACTTAACTGTACCCTATGACATTGTACATTGTTGGTCATGAAGCATAAATTAAGGGCTAAAACACATAATCCATTGAGCCATGTGTGAAAGACAGTGTTTTAGACTCTTGGCATGTTTCACATTTAAAATGCCAAATTGCTTAATTGTGTATAAACTGAGCCTTAAATTAGTAATACAATATGTGGAAGATAATGGATTTAATCCTGGTCTCTCCAATGCTAAATTCCATTCTCGATAAATAAGTGTTTATTAATAATTGGAATAGACTTGTGTTAATTATATATTATATTACCCTCTTCCCTATAACTCCACTTGTATTATTAGAAGGAGAATAGGTCATTACAATGGGTAAGATCTCCTTCATTGCCAGACAGAAGCCCGATGGACTCAACTTGGAGTTCCTGAAAGAAAGGAACAAGAGGGACCTCCAAAAACTATTCCCCTGATTTAGAATTACTCTGAGTGTTACTGAGGCTAAATCCAGAAAGAATACCAAGGGATTATTCCTGCTAATAATTGGAACAACACCTAAAACTTAGCAGTTGAGAAAAATGAAGAAATTATGTTTGTATTTTAAAGTAGGCATTGATTTGTTTGAGAAAATAATGATGGTTTTTTTTCATGGCTTGACTAAATAATATCATATGAAATATATTTATATACATATATCTTTGCCTAAAATAATGGAGCCTTGACATTTTTCTTTGTATTTAGTAGATAGTAGGCCAAATTTTATTGTCTCCTACAGAGTTACTCGTAATACAATTCAAGGATAATTATGTAGTACACCCCCCACAGCTCCCTTTAATGCAAAGACATCCTGGAGTGTTTTTCCTTTCCCACAAAGTGTAAGCAGTGTTCAATTAGAGAGCATGCCCCAGTGAAAAGATAAAAGTTGAGATCTGAATGAATCTGTTGACTCTACCATATCAGATTCCAGCTGAGAAAGAATTATAAATTGGCCTGTGTAATAACTAAACTAGAATGTGTGGATTTTTATGTTGGTGCTGAGGATTTTGTTATTGTTTTCTGTTTCTGTAAGTAGACCATAGACCTTCAGTCCATCACACATAGAAGCTCAACTCTGAAAGGTAGCATCTGACAAGCACCCATGTTCTATTTTGTGGATTTTTTTTACACTGCAAGTCATCATGCGGCAACTTTTAAATCATTTTGGCATTTAACAGAAAACCAAAGTAATTTTCTTAGAAGTCCAATGAAATCTGTCTCTAGTGTGTTAAAATCTAACATCAGGATCTTATCCTGGGTTGAGCAGAGAAGAGGGTTGTATTTTCCCATAGATATGAGCCGTCCACTGCTGAGAGATTATGTGGAGCATACGTGACATCAGGATGGAGAAGAAAGTAGTCCTAGAAATGAATTGGATATTTTTGATATTATTTTCTAATGACTAGTTTGGAGCTAATAAGATACAAACAACCCTAGGAGGAAGAATTCATTTGTTTAAGTTCATTTACAGCGAGATATAGATGGTCCATATAAGATCTTATGTTTATTAAGACATTCTCAATTTAATCAACAACAAATATTTAGTGAGCACTCATTCTGTTCCAGGTACTATGCAGATACTAAAGATACTGGAACAAACGTGACACAAGTCCCTGCCCTCTAGGAGGTTACAGTTTAAGAGGAAGGAATGAGAAGTAAGGAGATGAATACCTTTCCAAGTAACGGTGCTCTGACAGAGGTAAGCACACAGTGTTAAGGGACCATAGAGCAAGGGCACATAGCCCAGACGAGGGCAATGAGGGGAACAGAGAAGTCTTCCTAGAGGACCTGCCTCAGGCTTATGGCCCAGTGATATGTAAAATAGGAATGTCAAGAGTACCTGAAGAAAGTGGATCTTGGAAAGACATGGTGAAGGAAAGAGGAATGGGAGGCTGAGTATGTGAATGAAAATCTGCAGAAGCCAATTGAAGTCAGGAAATAGTGGCTCACTGAGGACGTGGACCTTGTCTGTCTTCTTCACCTCTGCATCTTCTGAATTTCAAAGAATAGCTCGCACACAGTGGACAATGAATAAATATTTGTGCAATGAATTAAATAATGCTTATGAGTACAGATCTAAACAGAGGAAGAGAGGAGGTTATGGGGAAGTGTAAGGAGTATTATACAAGCAATCAAAATCCGAATCTGGTTCCAGCCTTATAATTGTTTAACTGTCATAGATTCTCTGGGGGCCGAATTTGTTCACCTGTATAATGAGAAGGTAGATGACACAGTCTCTAAGGTCCCTTGGTATGTGGAGTGTATAAGATGATTCTACTTCTGTGAAAAAAGATCATGGGCTATTATTATGCTTCTAGAAGATTATTTCTAAGTGACTTTACAGAATGATTTAGAGTTAATTTTTCAACAACATAGTATTTTAATATAATAACATAAAATTTAACAGAATAAAAAGGAAGTTGATTTGTTCTTCAAACTGCATTATAATGGGCACATATTTTGATTGCTCCCAGGAGACAAACATTAATTTTAATTTTTAGGAAAGCTGCTGGAATCTTTTTGAGTAATAAGCAATTCAGAGTAATTCATTTATAAGATACAATAATAAGCTCAGAGGTATTTATTACACTGTAAAACAAAAATAAGCCTAATTGGAAAGGTTAGGCAGGACACCATGGATCCTGTCAGATGTGACATACAGCAAATGAAGCAGCCTAAGAATCCAGGGATGTCTATCCACATTGGTAGGATGACATTTGGCCAGAGGTCTGCTCTCAGAAACACAGGTATATCTGCTTATTCATATTAAAAGAAAGCCCTGAAATTCATTGAGTTTTATTTAGAATGTTAGTTTTGATAGAAGTGAGTCCAGAAAGGCTAATAAATATCCTAAGGTTTGGCAATGAGAAGATGAAAACTATCCTGAGTACCCTGTAGGTGCTCTTCTATGGCTCTGGATGCTGCTATTGAGAAAGCAGCCAGATGCCAGTCTGTTACTTGACTCATTGTGAATAGTGGACCTTTCAGGCTGGGTGCTCAAAGGATTATTCTTTATCTTTAAAGTCTTATAATTGTACTAGTATATGTCTTGATGTTCTGAGTAACTTTTTTTTCTTCATAAGATCGTGTGTCTTTCCAATATCAGTATTTAAAATTTTATCATTGTATCACTTATTTTGTTATTTTAATAGGTTTATTGAGATGCAATTTATAAACCATGAAGTTCATCAGTTTACAGTGGACAATCCAATGGCTTTTTAAAAAATATAGAGTTCTGTAGCTATTAACACAGACTTATTTTGGAAAATTTCATTATCCCAAAATGAAGCCTTTACCCATTAGCAGTCACTCCCATTTCCCCCTCCCATGTGTCACTAATCTATTTCTTTATAAATTTGCTATTCTGGACATTTCATATAAATAGGATTATGCAATATGTGACCTTTTATGACTGTGTGGCAAGAAGAAATTTCTGAGATCTGTCTCCTCTGGATTCCCCTGGCCATTTCCTATCATTTTTTTCTTTGATCCCCTGCTGGGATAGCTTTCCATTTGATTTCAGTCTTTTACAAAGGGGTTCAAACTTATTATACAATTATCTCTTTCTGAAACTGAATATTTACTGTTTATTTCTGAGAATTATCAGCCCTAGATCCCTTCCACACTCCCCATGTGTCCTCGTCTATTGTCATAGAGGTTTTGTCTTAGTTGCTTTATTAGTTTCCTTAGGGCTGCTATAACAGATTACCACAAAATGGATTGCTTAGAAAACAAAAATGTATTATCTAACCCTTTTGGAGGCTAGAGGTACAAAACTAAGCTTCAGACATAGCCAAACTCCCTCCGATGAATCTAGGGAAAGATCCTTCCTTGCCACCTCTAGGTTCTGGTGGTTGCCAGCAATCTTTGGCATGCCTTGGCTTGTGGCTACATAATTATAATCTCTGCCTCCATCTTCATATGGATGTCTTCTCTCTATACATATCTGTATCCAAACTTCCATCTTCTTAGTAGACATCAGAATAGGATCCACCCTAATCCAGTATGCCCTTATTTTAACTTGATTACGTCTACAAAGACCCTATTTTCAAATAAATTTACATTTACACATTCCTGGGGGATGTGATTTTTTTCAGAGACACTATTAAACCCAATATAGTTATATATGTCTCTGCTTGCATGAAATTTGAGGATTCTACTCTCTTTCTACAAGGTCAATGTTTATAATTTATGGAGATCCCCCTCCTTCTTATTAGTCATGCTACAGTTCTCACCAGGATAAATGGTAAGATGCATAACCTAACTGCCTGCCACAGACCTACCATATTCTTTCCTCAGATTTTGACACAAAAGTTGAGTGGCTCTCAGACTTCATCTATAGGGGCTCATACATCTATAGGGTTGGCATTCTAATTAGGAACACTTTCTATACACAGTTGGCCCCCTGTAGCATTCAACTAAAAGATAATCTTTCATACTCTACAGTTTTGAGAACAGTAAGAAGGAAAGCTAGCTTTCTTAAATATTGTCTGCTGAATTTTAGAGCTGATGTTTCTAATGCCTCCTTAGTTATCAAGAATTAGAGTAGTTGTCTCTTGCTTTGAACATCCCAAGTAATTTTAAATTTAGACTATTTTAAGATATGTCAAAAGAGCTTAAAATGGAATGATGTTATTATCAAAACAAATAATTCATAGGATTAGTATTCTCCCAAATTTTAGGCCACTTAACTTTCCAAGGAGAGGACAAGATCATTTATTTGAAAGGAATTTGAATGTGAGGGTTTAAACATTTTACACACATATAACCATTGAGAATAGAGGAGGTGGAAATCCAAAATGCACAGGTAAAAAGGAACCAAAGGGTGATACAGGTGCTATTGTGTGGAATGCCTTCAATGCTAACATTTTCTATATTATTGTTTGTTGTGATTATACCCTAGAGCACAAGTGAAGGAGACTTAATGGAAAAAGTTGAAAAATGTTTTTCTCTCCATGCTTCTGGTTACCAGATATAAAAATATATAACACTTCCTTAGTATAGGAGCTGTTAGTTGATCTGTCTAATTAGATTCCTGATCATTAGTGGAATGCCATAATTTATTAATTTCATAAATGTTTATTGAATGCCTCTTGGGTTCTAGGCACTCATCTAAATGCTGGGGAAACAGTAGTGAGTAAGAGAAACCAAATGCCTGCCCTTAGGGAACTTGCATTCTAGTGAGTGAGATGCAGGTCAACAATAAGTATTAAAATATCAGGTAATGGTTGATACTTTAAAAAGAAAAGCAAAATGAATAATGTCTGAAGACCTAATGTATACAGCATGGTGACTATAGTTGATAACACTGTATTGTATCATTGAAATTTCTGGAAAGTAGAACTTAAGTGGTAACACACTCATACACACATATATATACTTAAATTTATATATATATTTATATATACTTACACAGCGTAAATGTAGTGAAGGATATGTTAACTAACTAGATTAACTATGTGGGAGGATACCTTTTACAATATATATATATTATCAGATCATTATGATATACACTTTATATATCTTATAATTTTGTCAATTATGCCTCAATAAAGCCAAAAAAAAGAATTTCAAAGAAAGTGAAGAAAAAAGACAAAATTAAGGACATGGAGGATGAGAGGAGATTATTTTAGCTAGGGCAGTTTTAGGAGACCTCTCTGAAGGGGTACTAATTAAACAGACTAAATAATGTGAAGAAGTAAACTATGCAAAGAATTGAGGGGAAAAAAATTCCAATTCCAGAGTAATATTTTAAAGGATAGTAAAAATGCAAAGACTGCTGGAATGAATTGGGTAAAGGAGACAACAGGGTCAGATGATAGTTGTGAGCCATGTTAGGACTTCTAAGACCATGGTAAGTTTGGATTTATTTTAAGTGTGATGGAAATCTACTGATGGTTTTGAACGGAGTATGGTATAACCTGATTCCTTCAGCTGCTAGGTAAAGGATGAAGTATAGGAGACAGTGGTAGAATCAAGGAGGACAGTTAGGAGGCTAATATAGGAACCTAGACAACAGAAAATACTAGTGTGGACTAGAATGTTAGGCTGCAGATAAAGAGATGTTGGGATAGAAGA
Source organism: Neomonachus schauinslandi (assembly GCF_002201575.2). Taxonomy (NCBI): domain Eukaryota; kingdom Metazoa; phylum Chordata; class Mammalia; order Carnivora; family Phocidae; genus Neomonachus; species Neomonachus schauinslandi. The sequence continues at coordinate 52,141,573 of NC_058415.1, read as the reverse complement.
ATCAAAAATTGTATTTTAATCATATTGGGTTTAGATGAGTGTTAGATATCAAAGTGGGTATATGTAGTGGGGCTGTGCCTTGGTGGCTCAGTCAGTTGAGCATCTGACTCTTGATATCAGCTCAGGTCATGATCTCAGGGTCATGAGATTGAGTCCTGTGTCAGGCTCTGTGCTCAATGCGGAGTCGGCTTGAGATTCTCTTTCTTCTCTACCCCTCCCCATGCTTATGCTCTAAATAAATAAATAAATAAATAAATAAATAAATAAATAAATAAAATTTTTAAAAAAGTAGTGGGAGAAGTGTATGGGTATCTCTAGAGGTAAGAGGAGAAAAAATAGGAGTAATAATAATAGACTATATTTTATACACATATATACATATATATGCATTATGGAGTATACATTATAACTGTAATATATGTATATATAATACATTATAATGTATATCACATTTGTATAGTATGTGTGTATATACCCATATGCGTGTCACTTAATGAGATCATGTAGGAGGTAATTATAAATAGAGAAGGAAAAATATCTGAGGAACACTGTGACTCTCCAACAATTAAAGTTCAAAAGCAACATAGAGAGCCAGCCAAAGAAACTGAAAATCTAGGTCATTTAGTTTTAGGGAAATAAGGAGCTTAGACAGTCCTAAAACACAAAAGAAGAAAATGCATCAGCAAGGAGAAAATGATCATTTGTGTCAACCATTGCTGAGATGAAAACTGAGAACTGACCATTAGATTTGACAGGATGGAAGTTTTACTGGTGACTCTGCCAAGAACAGTTTCCCAGGAGGACAAAAGTCTGATCAGAGTGGGTTAAAGGCAGAATGGGAATATTCTGGGTAGCGTGACAAAGTACATTTTGTTATACTCTCTTGGTTCTTATATATAGGAAAGTTAGATAAAACCTGAAAAGAGAAAGCAAAGACATAGCTGGACTATAAATACAAAACAAAACAAAAACCCTCCATGGGCTAGAAAGGAAACAGTATGGTGATTAAGGAACCAGGCCTGGCCGTGTGGCCTGGAAGCAGGCAGTGGGCAGACCATGGCTCACCTCCTATAGAGTAAAAGAGATAAAAACATGCCAGTTGTGGTACCTTTTAGGAAAACATGAAGTTAGGGAATTTGGGAAGAGTGTGACAGCTTGGTCACCAGACTAGTTAACTGGGTACCCAGAGCAGGGGATGAAGGTGTGATAAACCTGTTAGAGTGGAAGGAATGAGAAGAGATGCACCAAGAGAGAAAAATGGACAAAATTCCTCACCTCAAAAATCAAACTTGCAAATCAGTATTTAATAAGAAATGAATAAATCCTCTAAGAAATGTAGCAAACAAAATCAATATTTAGAATATGGATGTACTTCCAATGAACTTAATTATATGGAACAATCTGACAAAGACTCCAAAATAAGTATCCTTGTGTGCTCAAAATGAAAATGGATTTTTCACTTAAAATGTAAAAATAAGAAAATATTAAATACACAACTATAAATTAAAGTGGACAGGACAATATATAAAAAGACCAATCAGAAATTTTGGAAATAGAATCTTAATAGCTACCAGAAAGGACAAATTACCTTTGGATCAGTGGCAGTAGACTTACTGTGATTGCATGTCTTTCACCAGTAGCATTAGGTGATAGGAAATGAAGGAGCAGTACCCTCAATGTGCCCAGGGAAAGAAAAGAGCAGATACAGTTATATACCCAGCTAAACACTTTTATGAGATTAGGCCAAAAAAGGATATTTTAAGAGTTTACCACTCAGACCTTCATTAAATACATTTTAACAGTATCCTAAAAAATATAATTCAGCAATGAAGTAGGACATAAAGAATAACAAGTGAGATTTGTCCTCACTTAGCAAAGATGAGTCAACCTAGAAGATCTTGTAACAGTTTAAAGGGATGGATCCATATCTTTTCAATATGTACAGTAAAAAATCATTCAACAAAATCCAGTAAATATTCAAAACAAGTTCTTAATAGAGTAGTAAAAGAGAATTTCTTTACCTATAAAACTTTACCTTATTATGATTATTAATAAAATTTCAGAAATACTTTTAAAATCAGAACCCAGACAGATGCCTGCCACTTCTACTTCTGGCCAATATTCTGCTTAAGATTCTAGCAAATGAAATAAGAAATCAGAAAAGAAGAGGTATAAGAATTAAAGAGGCTTAGGTAAAACTTTTTTTTTTTCCTATATGATGCAATGTGTATATTGAAAATCCAAAAGACTTTACAAACTCTTAGACCTAATAATAGAGGGGAAAAACATAAAAATATTGTGGGATACAAAATCAAAATATAAAAATCAATAGCATTCTTATTTGTAACTTAAAAAACAACTGGAAAATGAACCTTACCTAAACCTCACCCTTTATACAAAAATAAATGTATAAAACATAAAACCATAAGCTATCACAAAAAAACAGAAAATTCTTGGGGTCTAGGGCAAGGCAAAAAGTTCTTAGACTTGGCACCCAAAGCGAATGTTCTATGAAACTTTACAAATTTGACCCCATCAAAATTAAAAAGTATTGCTCTGCAAAAAGTCCCCTTGAAGAGTGTGGAAAAGACAAGCTACAGACTTGGCTTATAAACAGTTTTTTCTTCACGACATCTTAGGTGCAGTGAGGATCTACAGTGCAAGTAACACTTCTTATCTGGCAGTGCTATCATTCTACAACTTCATTTATGGGGCTATAACCTTTTGTAGCATCCTGAGTTTTCATAAACATGATTCAAAAAGTTTGATGGGAACAACCACATCCCTTTAAACTGTTAAACATGAGAAAGGAGTAATTTCTTAAGTAGAGCACAAAGTGTTCCATAAATGCTTTAACATCTCAGAAGCTATACATAGCTTAGCATTTCCAAAAAGGCGAGTCCTAACTGAATAATGGCGTATCAGTGACCCTAGCTCTTTACTGACCTTAAACACTTATTGAAGAGCTGAGGGAAATAAACGAGAAAAGTAAGAGGTCTTGGGACAATGTTCTTTAAAAGGGCAAAGTGTTTATAGGATTCACTAGTCTAGGAAAAGTATAAAGTACAGCACAAATCAAGCAAATGCATGTAAGCGTTTCATTAATTGGAGGTACAAATAAGTGTACACAAGCCAGGTAGTCTTCAGATATTGTTTTGAATGTTGGAAACAGAGCAAGGAATGAGGAAACCTGAGTTTTCTTCTTGATGTAACTGTTGGAAGCCTGGATTAATTCACTCCATCTCTCAAATTCCTTTTCCCATTTTTCAAATGAGGTGCGGTCCTTGGGGTACCTCTGAAATCCTGTCCAAGGGTGAATGTCTCTGAGGTCCGCCTGCTGGCCATAGAAGTGAAATGACTCTCTGTCTCCTACACCACACTTTGGGACCCTATTGGTTATGCCAATGACACTGCTAAGAGTAATACAGAGTGACACCCAAATAAGATCCTGGAATCCAATTGGCTTTGCTATTCTCATTTCTAGAGTGCTATGTTTCTAACAAATTTAAAAGTTCTTCAATTTATAAATTGCACCCCTGAAGCAAAGTGAATCAAAGTACTTGTGGCATTTGAATCTCTATACCTTGGGAATGATTTATTGTGTTTGAATTTTCATTGTGTTTCTATTGGGGGGAAATAGGCTTCTGGGTAAACATTTCCACAGTGTGAAAATATGCTCCAGAATATGCCAAGAAATTCTAATATTGCTTGAAAATTATTATTGCTCCATTAAGGATCCCTGAATTTCTGAATATTCAATATAACCATGTGATTAATTTATACCTCCTCAACTCTAGATGACTGCTTTCCAAATGCTCTTTAATTCAGTACATTTACAAAATAATTAAAATGCAATTTACCAGGTTTTAAGAGTGTTTGCAATAGATGTTCATAAATGTTTCAGGTAGCACTACTTTCTGGGTTTTTCCTAATAGTGTCTTCCTCCCCTCCAATCCTTTTAATTCAACACTTAACAGGTATAGCAATTCTCATAAATAAACATGTGAATTGATTGAAAGAAGTGATTAAATGGCATTCAGAGGTTAGTACTCTAGCATTTATTTCCTAGAAAGTCTATTAAATGGTTTCAATTAAAAAGGAGGGGGCGCTCACAACTCTGAAATGAGGGTCTTTGAATTAGTGTTCTATTAAAGATGTGGCTCCCTTAGAAGGGGTAGTGGTTGTGGTGAAGGTTGAGGGGGAAGAAAGAACGGAAGGATTAAGTCACACCACTTAGAATCCTTTGTCTGTAGAAAAGACCTTTCCATCTGATTAAGTGAAGATGAATGAATGAAGAATCCCAGTGTTCTTATTTAATCAGCTTAATCACCTTGAAAAATTGAGGTAGTTATTCTGCCTACCGGGCATGAAGGGCCTAAGTGATATTTGCCAAGCTGTGTTAACGCCTTGATAATCAAGTTGTACCTTTTGCCGTAGATCCAGGCTGACAACGTATGTCCTTAACATACTCACTTTACTTTGAAATTACTCTAAATTGGCATCGTTACTGAAACTTCAGAAAGGAAGAAGATGACCTAGGAACAGGTCTTACTGTTTTTAATGTTTTCAAGCATCTTCCAGAATCTGACAGAGAAAGAGGGTATCTATGTGTCATGTGATCCAGTCCTGAGGCCTAACTGAGGGTTGAAACTGAGATCTTATTGCTTGGGATGAAATGTTTATTTTGTTTTATTTTATTTTATCTTATTTTATTTTATGAGAGAGAGAAGGGGGAGGGGCAGAGGGAGAGGGAGAGAGAGTCTTAAGCAAGCTCCATACCCAGGATGGAGCCCAATGTGGGGCTCAGCCTCATAACCCTGAGATCATGACCTGAGCTGAAACCAAGAGTCAGACACTTACCCAGCTGAGCTATCCAGGTGCCCCTTTATTTTGTTTTGTTTTTTTTTTTTTAAAGTAATCACTCTGCCCAACATGGGGCTTGAACTCATGACCCCAAGATCAAGAGTCACATGCTCTTCCGACTCACCCAGCCAGGTGCCCCTGAAATGTTTTTTTTTTTTTTTTAATAATAGTAACATCAGTGGTGTCAATAACAACAAATTAATGATGACGGCATCAGATATTCCTCAGTGGCTTTTATTCATTGTTTTTCTTTAATTCTTAATCATTTCTATGAAGTAGATACTATTATTATACCTCATTAGATTTGAGAAGTAGCTTGCAGAATTTAAGTATCTTCCCCAGGGTCCCCTGGTTGGGAGGAAGTGGAGCCCTGAGGAATGCACACCCAGGACCAGTGCCTCTGGAACCCCTGCGGCTCCATTATTACCCAAGAATGACTAGGTCAGCAGGACGTTGTATTCCTTCTGTCTTATCTCCAAAACCATCAACTGAAACTTAAATCTAGTTTCTGTTCTCTTCTCTATGAAGACAGTAAAGTATCACAGAGTCGTTTTGAATGATCCTAATAGAGGAAGTCTTTCCCATTTTGGAGAAGATGAAGTAAACATATGAATTTTATTATACCTGCATTTACAAAGTTTTTTTTTTTCTTTTTAAGATTTTATTTATTTGAGAGAGAGAGCAGGAACAAGGGGAGGGGCAGAGGGAGAGAGAGAAGCAGACTCCCCACTGAGCTACCTGTGGCTTCATTCCAGGACCCCGAGATCGTGACCTGAGCTGAAGTCACCCAGGCTCCCTACAAAGTTATATCATTTTATAAACATCATATATTTTATCAACCTCTGTTTTTTCTCAAAAATACTATATTGGTTATCCCTTCCAAAGTATTAGTAGCTTATGAATAAGATACACATAAAGAAGAAAAATATACTCTTTGCATATAAATTTTATGGGAAAATTTTCCGAAGTGTTCACAAAACAATGTTAGCAAAAGTAGGATAATCTAGCACTTTTGTTTAACAATATCTAAATATTATAAGAAAAAAATTTTAACAAAATATCTCATTGTAGAACTCAAGTGACAAGCAGAAATATATTTACTCAAATGCTCCCCGACATTGACTAAAAAATACAAATTATCTATAGCGACAGTGCATTTTCTATAATTGTGTTTTTGCATGTACTCAAATAGAAGGGAGATCACAGAAATATCCAGAATCTAAGGATGTATGGGTGCATCCTGAAAAAAATCATGTGCTGTGCCATTCTTATAGGAAATGCTGTGAATTTTAAGGACCATACTAAGTACATTTTAATTTAAAAATTAAAGCCTGGGTGGCTCAGTCAGTTGAGTGCCTGACTCTTAATTTCAGCTCAGGTCATGATCTCAGGGTCATGAGATCAAGCCCACCGTGGGGCTCTGCACTTAGCAAGGAGTCTGCTTAAAGATTCTCTCCTTCTGCCCCTCCCCCACGCTCTCTCTCTCTCTCTCCCCCTCTCTAAAAATAAATAAATCTTTAAAAAATATATTCATTTTGAGACATTGTAGCAGTTTAAGCTGGAGTTAACCCAGTATAGTTATTGCATAAACACAAATTGATTGATTGATTGATTGGCAGAGAAGATGGGAATACCTGTATCTGCCAAGTTTTATTCGCCTGTTTGCAACAAATAAAGTTTGTATATGGAGATTAAAGCTAGAATATTTCATAAGAGTTACATATATTAACATATATGTATTATATATGTAATATATATTATGTATATGTATATTATGTATGTATACATATACATATGTATATATGTAATATTACATATTAATAACTATGTTTAAGAAAGTCTTCTAGTGAATTCTGTCAATTTCCACAAATAGGTTTAATGTTTTCACATTTCCAAGCCATAATAAACAGTTGAGCACTTTAAAGTATAGAGCTGTAAGTTGCCTGAGGACAAGAGTCAGCTCCCTGTCACACTGCAGGCTGAACAAATGTCACTACATTAATATCAGTTATAATTGTGAAGTATCACAACTGTGAACTGACTCTAATGCTATTTGTTTTATTTCTTTGCAAAAATATTTAGGTTTTGTTAAAATATCAGAGTAACCACAATCTAGACTATACATCTATTAGTATGCTAGGACTGTCATAACAAAAACTACAGACTGGGTGGTTCAAACAAACATACATATTCTCTCAATTCTGAACGCTAAAGGTCCAAGATCAAGGTGCTATCAGGGTTGGTTTCCAATGAGGCCTATTCCTGGATTGTAGATGGCAATTTTCTCATTGTATCCTTACATGACCTCTCCTCTGTGTTCATGAGGACACAGAGAGATCTCTGGTGTCTCTTCTTATTCTTATAAGGGTACCAGTCCTATCAGATTAAGGCCCACCCTTATGACCTCATTTAAACTTAATTATTTCCTTCTATGCCCTATCTGCAAATACAATCGCATTAGGGGTTAGGACTCCAACATATGAATTTTGATAGAACACTATTCAGTCCATAATAATACTTATGAAGCCATATTTGCTTTTAAGCATCCTCAGTGGTGATGAAGATTGTAAACCACTGACTTGAAGAATATTCAACTAGGAAAATATTTCAGTCAACAATTCAAAAGGTGATCAATAGTCAGATCTTTAAAAATTTTTTTTTTAAGATTTTTATTTATTTGTGAGAGAGAGAATGAGAGATAGAGAGCATGAGAGGGAGAAGGGTCAGAGGGAGAAGCAGACTCCCTGCTGAGCAGGGAGCCTGATGTGGGACTCGATCCCGGGACTCCAGGATCATGACCTGAGCCGAAGGCAGTCGCTTAACCAACTGAGCCACCCAGGCGCCCAATAGTCAGATCTTTAATCGAAAAGTAGTACGCCAATAGGAGATAGAGTAGTAGGAAGTAGTTTTAAACCATAAAGATTGTAGCAGAATGGCTGAATTCCATTATCTAAAGTGCTTTGTGTAAGGGAGGGAATATAAAACCTCAGTTCCAGAGGTAGTAGCCTATTGGAAGTGCAACCAGGGGAAATAAAGGCAGACTCACTTTTTAGGATTGGGATGAATCTCACTCAGAGGAGCAAGCAAGAACCTAAGGTAAAATAGGGCCAGAGTGAGGCTGATTTAGACCAAAGCTGGTGAGTTTTAGGTTGAAAGAAGTACAAGGACATTGTCACGAACTCTGTGCTAGATTCTTGGCACAGTACTTCATGTAGTTCAGACAATTGCATAGTCATCACTTGCATACTATGGGTAACATCTGTACTCAGGTAGGGTAGGAAACTAACCCAAAGGGTGTACATGTAGTAAGTCAACAAAGGTAAGGAGCAAACCTTGTTTTCTCTCTGTTACATTTCATGATCTGTCCACACTATAAATAGGGTTTTCTATATTAAATACAAAGGGAAAGACATAGAAGGTCTTACAACTATGCCCCTTCCCTGAAGAAAAGTAGTCAAATAACCATTTGTGTACTAGTCAAATGAAGAAGAAGATATAGTCTGGAATAGATTTTGGGGATTAATAAATGACCAACTCCAGTAGTTAGATGAACATAAATGCAAAAAGGCAAGGAAGCCATTACACATAAGGACTAGACTTAAAAAGAAAACCCACTAATAAAGCAAGAGAGTGCAGTTGACCCTTGATCAAAGTGGAGATTAGGAGCACCAAATCCCCCTCTCCATGCCGTTAAAAATTCACATATAAGTTTCTTAAAATTAGTTAATTAATTTTTTATTTAGAGAGAGAGTGCATATGCATGTGCAAGCGGGAGGGGGGCAGAGGGGGAGGGAGAGGGAGAATCTTAAGCAGACTCTAGGCTCAGCACAGAGCCCAACTCGGGGCTTGATCTCATGATCAAAATCAAGAGTTGGACGCTTAACTAACTGAGCCACCCAGGTGCCCCTCACATATAACTTTTGACTCCCTCACAACTTAACTACTAATAGCCTACTGGTGACCAGAACTGGTAACTACTGTCAGCCTACTGATAACAATCAATTTACATGTATTTTATGTTATATGTATGATATACTGTATTCTTATAATAAATTAAGCTGAAGAAAAGAAAATGTTATTAAGAAAATCATAAAGAAGAGAAAACACATTCACAATACTGTATGTATATTTATTGGAAAAAAAAATCCACATGTAAGTGGGCCCACGCAGTTCAAACCCATATTGTTCAAATGTCAACTGTATAAGACAGAGACAAAAGTGGGGTCAGCAAAATAAATAAAGAAGATAGGAAGGTAGGAAGAGTTTTGGTTCTACAGTTTCCTTTAGTACTTACCACATGCCCGAAGGTGACATCCTAAAGTGCAGCTAGAAGTCATCTGAGTAAAAGGTCACTCAACCATTGAGCCCCATGGAATGGCACCTGCAAACAAGCACTCAAATTCTCTTTTCTAATGTTGATAATGATATATCAAAGCTATAATCTGCTGTCTTACAAATGGATGTAATGAAATTCTTGGAATTTTAACAGATGGACAAAGCAAGAGACTAAAGCATCAGAAAGGAAGATTTCTATATTGATAGTTTCATGTCAATACTATTTAGATTCATAAATTAGTGCTTTAAGAAAGCCACATGTACTTTTGTAAATTCTAAGTCATTTATAGAGATTTGCAATGAGCCTAGGGTACCTCACACACATGTAACCTGCCCACTAAGAAGAAACTGATTTTGAAGACCTATTATTTTTATTTTCAAATATGACAAAATATTAGAAAAGCTGGCTTTACAATGACACTGTCTTCACTGTCATGCTAGTTTTGCTGTAAGCCACAAAATAAAATACTAAAATTATTTAGAAAAAATAAAAACTTGCCCGTGCTACAGTTTTTTTTTTAATTCTTTTTTTCCTGTATTGGACTCGCATTATAATAATTCAGTCTGTGTAGTACATCAAAGCCTTTTGGAGTCCTCCATCTTGAATATAGCAACTGTTATCACTTAAATGTGTATTCCTTCAGATGTTTTCCAAACAAATGTCAACATACATAAGTATAAATAAGGACATATATGTATTGTTTAAACAAAGCTTGGATCACATTTATACATGGTCCTGAAACTTGACCTTTTCTTTACTAGGATATCTTGGCCATCTTTTGCTGTCAATATATATTGTTATACATCTTTATTGGAGTGGGGGAAAATGAGGAATTTAGTTTTCACATGCAAGTCTGAAATGTCTATTAGATGTCCAAGTGGGATGCTAAGTAGGATGTATAATCCTGGAGCTTAGGAGAGAGAACCACTGAATTTGCTTCAGGATGAAAAAGTTGAGTTGTTCTGCACCAATCCAGTTCCCATTGCTACGGGGTTTCTTACAGCAGACTGGGGAATATGCCCTGCCCTCCTGAAGGCTTTGGCATAGATAAGGAAGACTATTTGGTAGGAAGGGATAATTTCTTATTGCAAGGAGAGGTGAGGGGTTTTTTGGGTTTTTTGGGTTTTTTTGGTTTTTAACAACTGCTCATTGTTCTCCAAAATGCAGTAAGATTTGTTCCTGATTCCTACTGAGCTCTCCAGGATAAAAGGCCTCAGTCAGCCAGAGGTGTCATCCATGGGGCATCTCTTTTAGAATACCTCTTAAGCTATATGTCTTTGCTGCCTATCCAGGCCTTGATGCTCAAGATTCTTCAACTGCTAAATGTGGAAACAAGATCTAAACTAAGTGTGTTTTTTTTAAATTCCAAATCCTGTGAACTTTCCATTACACAGAGCTTTCTAGTTTTTTTTTGTAGCTCTTTTGAATTTTATAATAGTATAGAAAAATAAAATCGAATCAATCAAAATCAGTTGCCTAATGGCTCTAGAGAAGATGATTTAATGAATCTGCTAGAGTTGGTTATTGTGGGGAGGAATACCTTTGAAAGTGATCAACATGACAATTTTTCTTACACTCTGAGCCATCCATATAGCATAAACACCCAGACAACAATTATGGTGCCTGGGAATGAACCTTTTTACAGACATTAGTGTAAGCAGACTTTTTTATGTGTGGTGTAAATGAGTAAATCATTGTTTAAAATGAGTGAAGAAGGTATCCAGGATATGTGAGATTTTTTTGGAGGGGGAGCTCTAAAAGTCCTCAATTAAAACTGGAAGGTCATCTCCACAATTTTAGGATGTCACTCCATTAATCATTCCTTAGAACTTATTCTTACAGTTGAACATATTCAGTATAAGATAATACATCTAACAAAGAAACTGAGCTTCCAAGTTATGACTTGCCTGAAGTAGGTTTGTTAGTAAAGTGTGAAGCAGTTCAAACTGAGCCTCAGTTTTCTTGAATGTAAAATGGAAAGTTATAATTACTTGAGATGGAGCATTGCTGTGATAATCACATATGACTATGCCATATAGATAAAACACCTTGAAATCTGGATATTGTTACTCGTATTGTTATTATTAATGAAGAGAGGAATTTATCCACTGGCCAGTGCAACTACTGAAGTTGGGTTGCTACACCTAGAGATATAATAGAAAATAACAGAAATATCCTTGCATAAGAATAATTCCTTTTCCGTTAGAAGATAGGAGGAATACTATTTAATTGGTGTCATCACTGATTTTGGATAATTGCTAGTTGCAACAGATGGCTGTTTTTCTCCCCAAGAAAATCTGCCTCTTCTCTGTTACTAACCTGAAAAAGTAAAATTGGAAATATATAAATCACTAAAAAATATGTGATACATAATACAGGAGTAAGTTAAATAGAAACCACACTGGGTCAATATATATAGAATCTGAAAATTAAGTTAAGCCGATCTTCCCTAGTATTAGGCTCAGAATTAGAGTTTACTAATGCAGATTATATTTTAGTTGCTCAATGTAGCAATTGTTAGCCTAAGGTCAAAAATAGAAACATGAATGTTCAGTGGGGGACAAAAAGCCTTCCATTTCTCCTGAATAGTCATTTATAATTTCTAATTATAACTTGACCTGTTTCTAAAAAAAAAACATTGTAGTGGCTTCCAATTCAGTGTGTTATTGGTCATGAATTAAGATCTTAATGAAGCAGACATTCAGCTTATCAAAACCTAGAAAACTCTTACAATGTTATAAACAATATCTAGCAAATTTGCTCATAGCTTTCTTACCTCCTGCTTGTCCTTAAATATTGTCAATAAAGATGAAACCAAAGCTGCTGAGGAACATTTTGTTTACTTTTTTGCCTTTGGCCCTGCCTGAAAGTCAACATCTGTGTCTTGAGAGTCTCCTTTGTTCCATGAAAAATGTTTCATATTTTCCCCCTTAGCTTATGCTTTCTAGATTGTTTCTAGCAATGTTTTTTGCTCAGTATGTGTGGCGAAATTATTATAGCTGCTTATTTAACTAATACGGTTGTTTCTGTTGCTTCTTCCACGACTAGTATGGTTTTTATTTGTTCATTACAGTATTCTAAGTTCCTCTTACATTGTCCCACATCTAGTTAAATAATTTGGTTTCTCATCTCCACTAACTTGAATCCTTCCTTCCATTTGCTTTGGTCTTCTAGGTGTCCTCTAATGCTCATGACATTTGGCTCCCTGCATCCTCTTCCAAGCCATTATTCCAATCTTGACTTTCCTGGGAAGACCTTCTCACTTCACTTGAGCTTACATCACATCATTCTTCTGTCAGTTCTCGATCTCATTTCCCAGCCCAGTTATAAGCTGACTTAGGGTACTGACAATGATGTGATTTTTTTTACAATGACTGTTTTTACTATGTGGCACATATCAGGTGCATAATAAATATGTGAAAAATTATTTCTATTTTATCCGTTTTTGTGATGGAACTAAAAGCTTTTTTTCCCTTTTTTTTTTTTAGGGAAAATGTAATGGAAAAATATAGTAGCAAAAGAACAGTGGGACTAGAAACAGATGAAAGAACACTTTTCAAACAACCACATTAGAACTGTGCCAATGTAAACATGGCCCAGTAGGGGTTTATTTTTTATCTTCCCAGTTTAGAAGCCTTCTGTGTGCACTGGTTACTTCTACACTTTTTTTGGAGTAGGCCTCTTGTGAAAGCATTATGCCACACTGTGTCTTATATACCATGAAAAGTTGCATTTTCTACTTATGTTGCTATATTTTTGGACAGAGCAATATATCTAAATTAAAAATTCTAGTGGAAAGGGGGACACTAAATAGAAATCCAACACAATGTTTTAAATGGTAAAAAATACTACACAGACTAAATATATGAGTATATGGGGAAAATATAGATAAGTAATGGAGGATCTTTTTTTTTTTTTTTGCACTATTCTGAACACTGTCTTACCCTTTTTGAGGTTGTCATTAAGAAAATAAGCTTTTTCGGGGCGCCTGGGTGGCTCAGTCGTTAAGCGTCTGCCTTCGGCTCAGGTCGTGATCCCAGGGTTCTGGGATCGAGCCCCACATCGGGCTCCCTGCTTGGCGGGAAGCCTGCTTCTCCCTCTCCCACTCCCCCTGCTTGTGTTCCCTCTCTCGCTATGTCTCTCTCTGTCAAATAAATAAATAAAATCTTTAAAAAAAAAAAAGAAAAGAAGCTTTTTCCTAAAAATGTATTTTGAAATATAATTTTTAAAATCAGAATAAATTACTGGACTATATGCATTTTTGACCTGTCCTTTGATGATAGGTTCTTTCTGTTGTTTGGAGTCTTGTTCTCTTCTTCACTTCTGGAGCTTGAAATTCAGAGAGGAAGTAAGAAAACTCTGTGGTAAATTTCAGGAGAACCCCAAAGTTAAATTCACAGCCAGCCCACCTTCGCTTGTTCTGCCTTTCCTGATGTCTTATATAATCGTTAATATTTCTGATTTTTTTGTGTGTGGTGTTTCTGCCTTTCTTTTGTCTGTCCCATTCTACTGCATCACAGTGTTCCCAACTATTAATCCTGCTTGTGATTACCATTTTGCCCCACACCCAGGGAAGATGTGGCAGGTGGCAGTTGGAAGTGTTATTATGGAAGACCTTTATTAACTCTTTCTTAATCTATACCTTATTAATACCAAATGATCTCTGGGTTCAATGAGTAATATCTAACATTCATTTGTCTTATATAAAGGCAAATATTAACCCATTTTTTATATGGCACTTAAGTTTTACTTTATGAAAAACCGACTTTTAAGAAAATCAGATTTATTTACTGAACATTTTCTCTCATGAGCTCTGTTCCCATAAATATGACAGAAATAATGAAAGAAGCCTTTTGACTCTAAATAGAAATGTACTGCATTCCCATATGCCATCACCCTAGAGGTGATACTAGGTGGACCATTATACATGATACATAAAGGTGTGTTCCAGATGGAAACACCAAGAGACTTTTAAAAACTACATGCTCTGCAAAATGTTGATTTCAGGATTGCCCTTACCAATTACAGTGGCATCTTTTAAATTAGGTATTTTATGGAACTCTTAATTTTTTTATGTACATTAAATGTATTTTTATAATGTATTTATGAACTATTATGTTGATTGGCTCATTTTGGAGACTTACAAAATTTATAATCAGAGCAGCTTAGAAGTGACTTTAATGGACCCAAGATAATGCAAAAGGTGTTTCTTTCCATATTGGTTAACAGTAACAGCCTGTTGTTTGAGTCAAATTTGTAAAAATTACACCTTAATATGCAAATCCATTTTTTCATTACTGATGCAAAGAAAGCCAACGGGATAGCAAACACTAACATTTTGCCTTTAAGTGCTCACAGACATAAAATAAATGAGGCATAGCTATTGATTGTCTTTGGCCTACATTATCTGCACAGAAACTATTAAGGAGGCTTTTCCATCTTCCTTTCATGCCTCATTTTCTCATACTATCTAATGAAGAGCTTCACTTAAACTATAATGTGCTACTCTCCCGAAAGTATATTTTTATGGCACTAAAAAGCAATACTTGTGTATCAAGGACTGTTTTTACTGCTACATTTATTGGCTTGTTGCACTGTATAAAATTATAAAATATCCTAGATCTGGGTGGTATTAAAAGTTCTTAATTAATTTCTGATTTTAAAGTTTATTTTGTCAATCCAAACATGGTGTATAACAGATATCACTAGACTATTGACAAAATTGTGAGAAATTCTTCTAAGCCCATAGAAAATAGATATTTTATAATTTATCATTGCATATACCTTTAAGAAGGGTTTGTTGTGAGGTTCAGGTGATAACTGTTTGTAAAAGTTATTTTTATTTTTGGACACACTGAGTTTAGTTAGGGTCCCTCTCAGAGACTAATGAATGAGAATTTGGATGGAAAACTTGGAATTTCATTAGGAAGTTCTGGGCTGGAAATAATAGTATGTGAGTCTTTAATTGTTGAAACCAAAGGAATGAATGAGATCATTTGGGAAGGTGGTGTGGCAAGAGAGAAGTCAAAAGTAGAATCCTGAAAATATTGATATTTAAGGAGTGGAGAATAAACAATTACCTGTGAGATCACATAGAAATCTAAGGAGGAAAAAACATGGAAAAAGAATGTAAGATGCCACAAGAATGACTTTTTTTTGGGGGGGTGCTTCTCTCATCCTTCCTCCCTTCGTCCCTTCCACCTTCTTCCCTCCTTCCCTCCCTCCCTCCCTTCTGCCCTTCCTTCCTCCCTCCTTTCCTCCCTTCCTCCCTCCTTCGTTTCCTTCCTTCTCTCCCTCTCTCCTTCCTCTCTTTCTGTTTTTGCCAATTGACCAGAAAACTTATATCTTACTTTTATTTGCATTGCCATGCTTACTTATAAGTTTATATGTTTATTGGCAGTTTGCTTTTCTTCTGTAAATTTGCATGCATTCTAAATCCATTATATTCTAAATCCGTAGGGAAATAGATATACATTTCTAGTAAATAAGTTTACCAAGTATCAGCTACTAAGAATATTAACTGTATGTAGGGTGTGGATTTGTCTGTCTCTTAGGCTATGTGTCTTGTAAACACAACACAGGTAGACAGTTGGATTTTCTTTGCTTTTCCTCCCCCAAATTGATAGCCTTTGGTTTTTAATAGGAAACTTAACAAATTCACATTCATATTGCAGTGATCACTATTTCTGGACTGCTTTTGGCATGTTAGCTTAGATTTTTTTTTTTTTAAACTTGCTATGCTTACTTTTAATTTCTCTTTTCCCACTTGGCTTTGTTGGATTAATGGAATGTTCTTGCTCTATTTATTTTTATGAGTTCACAATTTATTCATCCTATTTCCACACTTTAGTGGTGGCGATTCTGAAAATTTTGCTGAACTTTGAAAAGTTTTATCTTTCTACCAACATCTGGAATTATTTAGCATCTATATCCACATTCAAACAAATCAGGGAACTTAGCATGCTTTCTCTTTCACCTGCCCCTGCTTTATCTTTAGTTGAAATAAATACATCCTGATTGCTAACAATTTGTACGATGCTTCAAGTATATTTTCCAAAAAGTATAGTGATGACAAATTTGTTCACCAATGTTGCTTGAATCTTATACATTTGTGTATTTTTGAGTATTTTTTTCATTATTCTAGAATGTATACTTTAAAAGTTTTTTCAGTTGGTAAATAGAATATTATAGAACAGGAGCAAGATGGTGGAGGAGTAGGAGACCAGGATTTTGTCTGGTCCCAGGAATTCAGCTGGATAGGGATCAAAACATTCTGAACACCTACAAACTCAACAGAAGATCGAAGAAAAGAATAGTAACAACTCTCTGAACAGAAAAGTGAGCACTTTCTGGAAGACAAAATGACAAGAGGGAAAAAATCATCTCAACAAAAAGAAGAAGAGGCAGTACTGACGGCCAGGGACCTACTCAATACGGACATTAGTACGATGTCAGATCTAGAGTTCAGAATCATCACTTTAAAGATAACAGCTGGGCTTGAAAAAAGCATGGAAGTTATTAGAGAAACCCTTTCTGGAGAAATAAAAGAATCTAACCAAGTCGAAATCAAAAAGGCTATTAATGAGGTGCAATAAAAAATGGAGGCTCTAACTGCTAGGATAAATGAGGCAGAAGAGAGAATCAGTGATATAGAAGACCAAATGATGGAAAATAAAGAAGCTGAGAAAAAGGGAGATAAACAACTACTGGAACACGAGGGCAGAATTCGAGAGATAAGTGATACCATAAGAGGAAACAACATTAGAATAATTGGGATCCCAGAAGAAGAAGAAAGAGAGAGGGGGGCAGAAGGTATATTGGAGCAAATGATAGCGAGAACTTCCCTAATTTGGGGAAAGAAACAGGCATCAAAATCCAGGAGGCACAGAGAACCCCTCTCAAAGTCAAGAAAAAAAGGTCAACACCCCGACATCTAATAGTAAAACTTACAAGTCTCAGAGACAAACAGAAAATCCTGAAAGCAGCTCGGGAGAAGAGATATGTAACCTACAATGGTACAAACATTAGATTGGCAACAGACCTATCCACAGAGACCTGGCAGGCCAGAAAGGACTGGCAGGATATATTCAGAGCACTAAACAAGAAAAATATGCAGCCAAGAATACTCTATCCAGCTAGGCTGTCATTGAAAATTGAAGGAGTGATAAAGGGCTTCCAGGACAAACAAAAACTAAAGGAATATGCTAACACGAAACCAGCCCTCCAAAAATATTGAAAGGGGTCCTCTAAGCAAAGAGAGAGCCTAAAAGTAACATAGACCAGAAAGGACCACAGACAACATGCAGTAACAGTCACCTTACAGGCAATACAATGGCACTAAATTCATATCTTTCAAAGGTTACCCTGAATGTAAATGGGCTAAATGCCCCAATCAAAAGACATGGGCTATCAGATTGAATAAAAAAACAAGACCCATCGATATGCTGTCTGCAAGAGACTCACTTTAGACCCAAAGACACCCGCAGATTGAAAATGAGGGGGTGGAAAACCATTTCCCATGCTAATGCACACCAAAAGAAAGCTGGGGTGGTAATCCTTCTATCAGACAAATTAGATTTTAAACCAAAGACTGTAATAAGAGATGAGGAAGGACACTATATCCTACTTAAAGGATCTATCCAACAAGAAGACCTAAGAATTGTAAATATCTATAACCCTAACATGGGAGCAGCCAATTATATAAGGCAATTAATAACAAAAGCAAAGAAACACATTGACAACAATACAGTAATAGTGGGGGACTTTAACACCCCCCTCACTGAAATGAACAGATCATCTAAGCAGAGTATCAACAAGGAAATAAAGACTTTAAATGACACACTGGACCAAGTGGACTTCACAGATATATTCAGAACATTCCATCCCAAAGCCACAGAATATACATTCTTCTCTAGTGCCCATGGAACATTCTCCAGAATAGATCACATTCTAAGTCATAAATCAGGTCTCAACTGGTACCAAAAGATTGGGATCATTCCCTGCCTATTTTCAGACCACAATGCTTTGAAACTAGAACTCAATCACAAGAGGAAACTCAGAAAGAACTCAAATACATGGAGGCTAAAGAGCATCCTACTAAAGAATGAACGGGTCAACCAGGAAATTAAAGAAGAATTAAAAAAAAATTCATGGAAACAAATGAAAATGAAAACACAACTATTCAAAATCTTTGGGATGCAGTAAAGGCAGACCTAAGAGGAAAGTATATACCGATACAAGCCTTTCTCAAGAAACAAGGAAGGTCTCAGGTACACAACCTAACCCTACACCTAAAGGAGCTGGAGAAAGAACAGCAAATAAAGCCAAAACCCAGTAGGAGAAGAGAAATAAAGATCAGAGCAGAAATCAATGAAATAGAAACTAAAGGAACAGTAGAACAGATCAATGAAACTAGGAGCTGGTTCTTTGAAAGAATTAACAAGTTTGATAAACCCCTGGCCAGACTTATCAAAAAGAGAAGAGAAATGACCCAAATCGACAAAATCATGAATGAAAGAGGAGAGATCAGAACCAACACCAAAGAAATACAAACAATTAGAAGAACATATTATGAGCAACTCTATGCCAGCAAATTAGATAATCTGGAAGAAATGGATGCATTCCTAGAGATGTATCAACTACCAAAACTGAACCCGGAAAAAATAGAAAACCTGAACAGACCCATAACCACTAAGGAAATTGAAGCAGTCATCAAAAATCTCCCAACAAACAAGAGCCCAGGGCCAGATGGCTTCCCAGGGGAATTCTACAAAACATTTCAAGAAGAATTAATACCTATTCTTCTAAAACTGTTCCAAAAAACAGAAATGGAAGGAAAACTTCCAAACTCGTTTTATGAGGCCACCATTACCTTGATCCCAAAACCAGACAAAAACCCCATCAAAAAGGAGAATTACAGACCAACATCCTTGATGAACATGGATGCAAAAATTCTCAGCAAAATACTAGCCAATAGGATCCAACAGTACATTAAAAGGATTATTCACCACGACCAAGTGGGATTTATCCCTGGGCTGCAAGGTTGGTTCAACATCCGCAAATCAATCAACGTGATAAAATACATTAATAAAAGAAAGAACAAGAACCATATGATCCTCTCAATAGATGCAGAAAAAGCATTTGACAAAGTACAGCATCTTTCTTGATCAAAACTCTTCAGAGTATAGGGATAGAGGGTACATGCCTCAATATCATAAAAGCCATCTTTGAAAAACCTACAGCAACTATCATTCTCAGTGGGGAAAAACTGAGAGCTTTCCCCCTAAGGTCAGGAATGCGGCAGGGATGCCCACGATCACCACTACTATTCAACATAGTATTAGAAGTCCTAGCCACAGCAATCAGACAACAAAAAGAAATCAAAGGCATCCAAATCGGCAAAGAAGAAGTCAAACTCTCACTCTTTGCAGATGATATGATACTTTATGTGGAAAACCCCAAAGACTCCACCCCAAAACTGCTAGAACTCCTACAGGAATTCAGTAAAGTGGCAGGATATAAAATCAAGGCACAGAAATCAGTGGCATTCCTATACATCAACAACAAGACAGAAGAAAGAAAAATTAAGGAGTCGATCCCATTTACAATTGCACCCAAACCCATAAGATACCTAGGAATAAATCTAACCAAAGAGGCAAAGAATCTGTACTCAGAAACCTATCAAATACTCATGAAAGTAATTGAGGAAGACACAAAGAAATGGAAAAACGTTCTATGCTCATGGATTGGAAGAACAAATATTGTGAAGATGTCAATGCTACCTAGAGCAATCTACACATTCAGTGCAATCCCCATCAAAATACCATCCACTTTTTTCAAAGAAATGGAACAAATCATCCTAAAATTTGTATGGAACCAGAAAAGACCCCGCATAGCCAGAGGAATGTTGAAAGAGAAAAGCAGAATGGTGGTATCAGAATTCTGGACTTCCAGCTCTATTACAAAGCTGTCATCATCAAGACAGTGTGGTACTGGTGCAAAAACAGACACATAGATCAATGGAACAGAATAGAGAGCCCAGACATGGACCCTCAACTCTATGGTCAACTCATCTTTGACAAAGCAGGAAAGAATGTCCAATGGAACAAAGACAGTCTCTTCAACAAATGGTGTTGGGAAAATTGGACAGCCCCATGCAGAAGAATGAAACTGGACCATTTCCTGACACCACACACAAAAATAGACTCCAAATGGTTGAAAGACCTCAATGTGAGACAGTAGTCCATCAACATCCTAAAGGAGAACACAGGCAGCAACCTCTTCGACCTCAGCCACAGCAACTTCTTCCTAGGAACATCGCCAAAGTCAAGGGAAGCAAGGGCAAAAATGACCTCTTGGGACTTCATCAAGATAAAAAGCTTTTGCACAGCAAAAGAAACAGTCAACAAAATCAAAAGACAACCGACAGAATGGGAGAAGATATTTGCAAATGACATATCAGATAAAGGGCTAGTATCCAAAATCTATAAAGAACTCATCAAACTCAACACCCAAAGAACAAAGAATCCAATCAAGAAATGGGCAGAAGACATGAACAGACATTTTTCCAAAGAAGACATCCAAATGGCCAACAGACACATGAAAAAGTGCTCAAGATCGCTTGGCATCAGGGAAATCCATATCAAAACCTCAATGAGATATCACCTCACACTAGTCAGAATGGCTAAAATTAACAAGTCAGGAAATGACAGATGTTGGTGAGGATGCAGAGAAAGGGGAACTCTCCTACACTGTTGGTGGGAATGCAAGCTGGTGCAGCCACTCTGGAAAACAGTATGGAGGTTCCTCAAAAAGTTGAAAATAGAAGTACCCTACAACCCAGCAATTGCACTACTGGGTATTTGCCCCAAAGATACAAATGTAGGGATCCCTAGGGGGACGTGCACCTCAATGTTTATAGCAGCAATGTCCAGAATAGCCAAACTGTGGAAAGAGCCAAGATGTCCATCGAGAGATGAATGGATAAAGAAGAGGTAGTATATGTATACAATGGAATATTATGCAGCCATCAAAAGGAATGAGATCTTGCCATTTGCAATGACGTGGATGGAACTGGAGGGTGTTATGCTGAGTGAAATAAGTCAAACAGAGAAAGACATGTATCATATGAGCTCACTGATATGAGGAATTCTTAATCTCCGGAAACAAACTGATGGTTGCTGGAGTGGGGGGTGGGGTGGGAGGGATGGGGTGGCTGGGAGATAGACATTGGGGAGGGTATGTGCTATGGTGAGCGCTGTGAATTGTGTAAGACTGTTGAATCACAGACCTGTACCTCTGAAACAAATAATACATTATATGTTGAAAAGAAAAGAAGAAGAAGAAAGAAGAACAAGAAGAAGAAAGAAGAAAGAAGAAGAAGAAGAAAGCAGAAGGGGAAGAACGAAGCGGGGGAAATTGGAGGGGGAGATGAACAATGAGAGACTATGGACTCTGAAAAACAAACTGAGGGTTCTAGAGGTGAGGGGGTTGGGGGAATGGGTTAGCCTGGTGATGGGTATTAAATAGGGCACATTCTGCATGGAGCACTGGGTGTTATACGCAGACAATGAATCATGGAACACTACATCAAAACTAATGATGTAATGTATGTTGATTAAATAACATAATAAAAAATAAATTAAAAACTGAATATATAACATATTTTAATTTTCTCTACTACTTACATGCTGTTTTGCTGGGTATGGGATCTAGGTTTTTTTAGACATTGCACTATTATCTTCAATCTTCCACTGTGACTTCTAAAATGACATACACTGATCTGATCCTCATTTCTTTGGATATAACCTGTTTTTCTTGTAGCTTTTTATAATTTGGTTTCTGAAATATGGCCCCATTTCTCTTTTTCTTATTCTTTTTGCACAGCATTCAGTGACTTCCTTTCTATTTGCAGTCATCTTATTTATTTTTTCATTTTGGGAATCTTGTGTGTCTTCTATTTTATGTAAAAGATACTCTCATCTTCTCTGTAATACATCTCTGGAAATTCTATTAAATGAGTGTTGGAATGTTCTGCCCCTTAACCCTTCCATTTTACTTTTCATTTCTTTATTTTATTGTAGTGCATTCTTAAAAAAAAATGTCTTGCCTCAGTCTTTCAACCAATCTGACTTCAGTTTAAATTCAATTGTCTATTTAGCTCACGTAAAAAAATATAGCCATTTCTGTTTTCTTCAGAAATTGTTTTAAAATTTGTTTTTATGGATATAATGGTATCTTTAATCTTGAGGATCCTAATAAAACTAATGGTTTTGGTTTTCCTCAAATGTCAGGGATTCACTGGTTTCTGTAGAGGAATACAGGTTGTGATTATAGGGGCATGCATTCAGTAATAGAAAGGAGGACATGATGTGTAGTAAGATGAGATGTGTTGATAGTGGGTTTTCTTGGTGTGGAGGCCCCCATCTTCACTTGAATCCATGAGTTAGTTACCTGAGGCACAACTCTCTTTCTCCAGTTTATGTCCATCTCTGATAGTCTTCTAGTCAAAACACCTACCCAGTGGCTCCATTCAGGGTTTCATATAAGAGTAAGGATGGTGTAAGAAGAAATGAGGAAAAGGAGCAGATAGCTTCTAAAGGGTTAGAATAGGAGACAGAGGATGCCAGTTAGGGGGGAAAGCAATACCAAGAAAAGTCTCTGCTCTCACAGTTTAGTGTTCTAGTCTGGGATCATTTTCATTTACTGTCAACAAAAAGAAGTTTCTAGAAGATGACATACTTCATGCCACCTCTGTGGCTGTGCAGCTAGAGCATCCAGTGGGGACATAGAGAGTTATCTACTCTTCTCTGGGCAATCTAGAAAACCTTCATGAAAGAGGATTGTAGGGGAGAGACATTTTACAAGCATGTGTATAAATGTCCCATCTGTAATGTGGTAGCTCTTCAGTGAGAATGAGATGAAAGAATGCCATTTGTTTAACATCTAACTTGGCTATGTACTATGTGTATGCTAGGTGCTTTTATGATGTTATACCATTTAGTTTTCAGAAATGTATCCTCATCATTTTATACTTGAAGAAAACCAAGATTAGTAAGTTAAAGAATTTATCCAAAGTCCTTCAACTGGTAAATGATAAATCTGGGTTTGAACCTATTATGTAAAAATAAAATATAGATAATTTTTATCAGCCATTTGAATTGAATTCATTGCAATAGAACAAGAAATTTGCCTCATCTGTGTATGAGCAGGAGCCAAGGGAAACATATTGATCATTGACTGGCAGGCTTTCCCAAGACAGGACTTTATCAGGTACCTCTCATATACATATTGAATAATAAGATGGAAATAATATTCAGAATCTTAAGGTAGAGCTGACTGAGATCTTTCTACTTACTGATTCTCTGTGTTCTACTTCTGTGCTTTAGAAAGCAAGCAAGCTGTCTTCTACACCAAGGCTACAAAATGGCATCTCAGTTCCTCCTCTGCATTTCCAACTTCCCTCTGATTCCTTATCTCTTGCTTAGAAAAGAAGGTAACAATTATAGCAGTTGTAAAATATTGGAGGAGAACAGCTTCTCTTCAGGATATGGTTAAATGAACCAAAAGCTTCTTTCTTGTGAAAGGTACACACAAACATTATTGATATAGGTTGTCTATATCTTTTCTTTAGTTAGTCTTCTTTCTGAGATTTAAAGACAAAAACACTCCAAAAATCTTTAAGTAAAATAATATAAGTCCTGGGATCTTTGGGTATTCCTAGATCAGTATTCTTTTTATCCAGTCATTGTCATATACCTGTATGCTCTTATATCTCCCATGTATTAGACATCCAATGATCAGGTTAACCTAAATATCTGTTAATTTTCATTCTAAATCAAACACCCCATGAATCCATAATTCTAGGACTTAATAGATTTTTGTCATATATTTGTTGGATAAGTGATTTTTTTTCCCAAATAAGTCACATATAAACCGTGTATATTACTAACTTTTTTTTACTCTGGAACAGCTAGGGAAGTCTTGGAGAAGGGATAGAGAATATATACCACATTTACCAATATATTGCCAAAAATTAATTACTGTATCTTTTTTTAAAGAAGATTTTCTTTTTTGAGAGAGAGAGACAGAGCATGAGTGGGGGGCGGGTAAGAAGGAGGGGTAGAGGGAGAAGCAGACTCCCTGCTGAGCAGAGAGCCCAACATGGGGTTCCATCCCAGGACCCCAGGATCATGGCCTAAGCCAAAGGCAGACACTTAACCAACTGAGCCACCCAGGGGTCCCTATTATTGTACCTTCATTAGAAGGCTATGGTATGCTTAGCTGGGTATCTACTCAATATCCATCCTCAGTTGTCATCTTTACTGACAGAACCCCAATATTCATTTTGGAAGCAATATGTCAGCTATAAATACTTCTCTGGATCCTCTGGGAATGAAAAGGTGGCCATGTGTAGCATTCTGGTGAAAGAAATGTAGGTGGAAATAGTAACTCCAAGAATAAAAAGGCAAAAATACTAACTCCAAAGCCTTATAAATAGGACTCCTTTGCCCTTTTCCCTTTGATAATTCCCTTTCTGGCTATTTAGAAATGTGAACCATTGCCTGAAAATATAATAGAACAAAGACCACAAAATAAAGACTATGAATCAGGAGGACCAGGGATTGTCCTGTTCTTAAAGACATGCATCTCTGAACATCGCAACCATCCCAGGAATTTGAGAACAATAAATCCCTCTCTGATAGAGTTGTTTGAGTTTTCTATTATTGGTAGCTAGACCAGTACAGTGGGTTAATACGTAAATTTATAAAACCAGGCAAGCTACAGTTATTTTTAGGATAATTACTCAATGTTGAAGTAATTCACCACTTGTTTCTTTTAGAGAAGTCCTTTGAAGTTTAGCATTTATTTTGTTCTTTTCTCCAGGTCTGGTGGAGGACGTTTCCAAGCATTCAGTGCAGTAGCAATATTTAACAGTCCCTCTAGGTGCTGCTTGGAATTCAGAGGCTCATTGCTCATTGATGATTAGTTCAAACCATACCATGCATTTTTCTCCAAAGGAGGGAATAATCAACAGCTCTCAATATTTCAGAAATTAATAGAAGTTTGGAAGAGCCCCAAAATTATTTTTTTAAAGCTTTACTTTTAAAGAAAACAACAAAATTAGGCTTGACAGGAGTGTATGGTGTTTTATTGTAACCTGAAGCTACATTATGCAGCTCCAGATTGCCAATAGCATATCCTTCATTACAACTGTGACAGCATTTATATTATACCCCTACTTTGCAGTAATTTTGGATTCTTTTTAAAAATGTGCTTCAGGCTAGGAGAAAACTTTCAAAATCTCAGCATATGAGTTAGTGCAGTATGTTGCTGTTAATACTTTATTTGTTTGACATAGTTTTCCCCCCAAGACACTAGAACTGGGAGATTGGATAGTTCAGGCAGATTGGTCAGATATTGTTCCCTTATCCCGCTTATTGGCACATGCAAGACACGTACATAGCACCTGATGGAATTAAGCTCTGTGTAGGAAATTCTTGTCCACATTGGTTTCCACTAAGGTCATAGCAGAGAGGGCTGAAACTGAAATTTTGAAATCTGATGTAAAATTGTTTTCAAAGATATCATTTACAACATGAATTGGCCCCTATCCATGATGTACATGAGAAATTTTCCATTGGACTTAGGGCCAGAAAAGTCTATTTCCTCCCAGTGATTGATGTGTTTCTCATTTGCCAACAATAAGAATAATATGAACTTTTTTCTCTAGTTTTCCTTTGCCTTAGTTTTCAGGAACCCCAGAGCCAAGATTTATGCCTAATCAAAGTATGTAATTTTAACTCATGATATGGCAGTATTCCCTTTCTCTTATTATTATAGTTCTAATCTCTCTTTAGATTTTTATTTATTTAACTGTACTGCAGCTACCTGTTTTATAAACTGCCTAAATGCCCTTTGGAATAAAGTAGAGTAAAAATAAATCATACTTTAAAAATGAATTATTGGAATGCCTGGGTAGCTCAGTTGTTTAAGTGTCTGACTCTTGATTTCAGCTCTGGTCATGATATCGGGGTCATGAGATCGAGTCCCACATCAGGCTCCACATTCAGTGTGGAATCTGCTTGAGATTCTCTCTCCCTCTCTCTCTGCCCCTCCACCCACTCATGCTCTCTCTCTTAAATGAGTGAATGAATGAATGAATGAATGAATGAATAAGTGAAATCTTTTAAAAATGGATTATTGTCCTTCTAGCCAGTTTAGATGTATCACAGTTGTCTGAGAATTACACAAGTTTTAAATTTGATTTTAAATGTTTGACCAGCTTTGATTTTATTTTAAAGTTAATACATAAACATGGTTAAAATAAATAAATAATTTAAAAGAGTACATAATAAAAAAGTACTCTCACTTCTATCCTATGGTAGATAGAATATTGGCCCCCCAAACACGTTTTCCTCCTAATCATCAGAACTTGTAAATGTTACCTTATTTGGTAAAAGAGGCTTTTTATATGTGAATAAGTCAAGAATTTGTGATGGGGAGATTATCCTGTATTATATGGGCAGACCCAGAGTAATGACAACAATCTTTATAAGAGAAACAAAGGAAGATAAGACAGATGAGAATGCAGTGTGACCATGGAAGCAGAGATTGGAGCAATGTGGCTACAAGCCAAAGAATGCTGGCAGCCTCTAGAAGCTCAAGGAGAAAAAAATGGATTTTCCCCTGGAGGGAGGAACCAGCTTTGTCTACACCTTAGTCTTAGCTCTGTGAGACTAATTTCAGACTTCCAACCTCCAAAACTATAGAGAATAAATGTGGATTGTTTTAAGCCACCAAGGCTTTGGTAATTTGTTAAACCAGCATCAAGGAACTAATACATACCCCAGTACCCCATCTTACACCCCTAAAATTCACCACTACTAAGTACTTTTTGTGTATCTTCAAGGAATTTCCAATACACATACAACCATATTCATATTATAAATGAAATCAACTATGTACATTGTTTTCTGGGTTTTTTTTCAAAATTTTCTTTAAATTCTAGTTAATTAGCATATAGTGTAATATTGGTTTCAGTAGTTGAATTTAGTGAATCATCACTTACGTATAACACTCAGCACTCAATGCAACAACTGCCCTCCTTAATACCCATCACCCATTTAGCCCATCCCCCGCCCACCTCCCCTCTAGCAACTTTCAGTTTGTTCTCTATAATTAAGTCTTTCATGGTTTTCTTCCCTCTCTCTTTTCCCCCTTTCCCCTATGTTCATCTGTTTTGTTTCTTAAATTCCACATATGAGTGAAATCATACAGTATTTGTCTTTCTCTGACTGACTTATTTCGCTTAGCATAATACACTCTTGTTCCATCCATTGTTGCAAATGGCAAGATTTCATTCTTTTCAATGGCTGAGTAATATTCCATTGAATATATATACCACCTCTTTATCCATTCATCAGTTGATGGACAGTTAGGCTTTTTCCGTAATTTGGCTATTGTTGATGATGCTGCTGTAAACGTCAGGGTGCATATGCCCCTTTGAAGCAGTACTTTTGTATCCTTTGGATAAATACCTAGTAATGCAATTGTGGGGTCATAGGGTAGTTCTATTTTTAATTTTTTGAGAAAAGTCCATACATACCGTCTTCCAGAGTGACTGCACCAGTTTGCATTCCCACCAACAGTGCAAGAGGGTTCCCCTTTCTCTGTATCCCTGCCAACACCTATTGATTCTTGTGTTGTTAATTTTAGCTTTTCTGACAGGTGTGATGTGGTATCTCATTGTGGTTTTGATTTGTATTTCCCTGGTGATGAGTGATGTTGAGCATCTTCTCATGTGTCTGTTAGCCATCTGGATGTCTTCTTTGAAAAAGTGTCTATTCATGTCTTCTGCCCATTTCTTAGCTGGATTATTTGCTTTTTGGGTGTTGAGTTTGATAAGTTCTTTATAGATTTGGGATACTAACCCTTTATCAGATATGTCATCTGCAAATATCTTCTCCTGTTCTGTAGGTTTGCTTTTTAGTTTTTTTTTTTTTTAAAGATTTTATTTATTTGAGAGAGAGAGAATGAGAGAGCGAGTGAGCATGAGGGGGGGAGGGTCAGAGGGAGAAGCAGACTCCTCGCTGAGCAAGGAGCCCGATGCGGGACTCGATCCCAGGACTCCAGGATCATGACCTGAGCTGAAGGCAGTCGCTTAACCAACTGAGCCACCCAGGCGCCCTGCTTTTTAGTTTTGTTGATTGTTTCCTTTGCTGTATAGAAGTGTTTTATCTTGATGCGGTTCCAATAGTTCATTTTTTGCTTTTGTTTCTCTTGCCTCTGGAGATGTGTCTAGTAAAAATTTGCTATGGCCAATGTGAGAGAGGTTACTGCCTGTGTTCTCCTCTGGGATTTTGATGGTTTCCTGTCTCACATTTAGGTCTTTTATCCATTTTGAATTTATTTTTGGGTATGATATAAGAAAATGGTCCAGTTTCATTCTTCTGCATGTTGCTGTACAGTTTCCCCAACACCATTTGTTGAAGAGACTGTCTTTTTTCCATTGGATATTCTTTCCTGCTTTATCCAAGATTAGTTGACGATATAGTTATGGGTCCATTTCTGGCTTTTCTATTCTGTTCCACTGATCTATGTGTCTGTATTTGTGCCACTACCGTACTGTCTTGATGATTACAGCTTTGTAATATAGCTTAAAGTCTGGAATTGTGATGCCTCCAGCTTTGGTTTTCTTTTTCAAGATTGCTTTGGCTATTTAGGGTCTTTTCTGGTTCCATACAAATTTTAGGATTGTTTGTTCCAGCTCTGTGAAAAATGTCGATGGTATTTTGATAGGGATTGCTTTGAATGTATAGATTGCTCTGGGCAGCCTCGACATTTTAGCAATGTTTATTCTTCCAACCCATTAGCATGGAATGTTTTTCCATCTCTTTGTGTCTTCCTCAATTTCTTTCATAAGTGTTCTGTAGTTTCTAGAGTATAGAACTTTACCTCTTTGGTTAGATTTATTCTTAGGCATTTTATGGTTTTTTTGGTACAGTTGTAAATGGGATCAATTCCTGATTTCTCTTTCTGCTGCTTCGTTATTGGTGTATAGAAATGCAACAGATTTCTGTACATTGATTTTAACATACCTCAACATCATAAAGGCCATATGTAAAAGACCCACAGCTAATATCATCTTTAATGGGGAAAAACTGAGAGTTTTTTCTCTATGGTCAGGAACAAGACAGGGATATCCACTCTCACCACTGTTATTTAACATAGTACAGGAAGTCCTAGCATCAGTAATCAGACAGCAAAAAGAAATAAAAAGCATCCAGATCCGCAAGGAAGAATTCAAACTTTAACTGTTTGCAGATGACATGATACTCTATATAGAAAACTGAAAAGACTCCACCAAAAAAATTGATATAACATACAGATCCATTATTTTCTGTTTAGATGTATTTTTACTTTTTTCTCAGATTTTTACTACAAAACATTTACAGTCTCCTTTTTTTAACATACATCTTTAAATATATATGAGAGGCATATCTGTAGAATGATTTTCTTGAAGTAAAATTATCAAATTATAGGTTATGAGCAATAACCTGGTAGCTTTGGTAACAGACACATGAAAGAATGTTCATCATCATTAGCCATCAGGGAAATTCAAATCAAAACCACATTGAGATACCACCTTACACCAGTTAGAATGGCAAAAATGGACAGGGAAAGAAACAACAAATGTTGGAGAGGTTGTGGAGAAAGGGGAACCCTCTTACACTGTTGGTGGGAATGCAAGTTGGTACAGCCACTTTGGAAAACAGTGTGAAGGTGCCTCAAAAAGTTAAAAATAGAGCTACTCTATGACCCAGCAATTGCACTCCTGGGTATTTACCCCAAAGACACAGATGTAGTGAAAAGAAGGGCCCTATGCACCCCAATGTTCATAGCAGCAATGTCCGCAATAGCCAAACTGTGGAAAGAGCCGAGATGCCCTTCAACAGATGAATGGATAAAGAAGATGTGGTCCATATATACAATGGAATATTACTCAGCCATCAGAAAGGATGAATACCCAACTTTCCCATCAACATGAATGGGACTGGAGGAGATGATGCTAAGTGAAATAAGTCAAGCAAAGAAAGTCAATTATCATATGGTCTCACTTATTTGTGGAACATAAGGAATAGCAGGGAGGACGTTAGGAGAAGGAAGGGAAAAATGAAGGGGGCGGAAATCGGAGGGAGAAATGAACCATGAGAGACTATGGACACTGAGAAACAAACTGAGGGTGTTAGATGGGAGGGGGGTGGGGGGATCGGTTAGCCTGGTGATGGGTATGAAGGAGGGCACGTACTGCATGGAGCACTGGGTGTTATACGAAAACAGTGGATCGTGGATCACCACATCAAAAACTAATGATGTATGGTGACTAACATAATAAAATAAAATTTAAAAAAATAACCTGGTAGCTTTGGAAGATCCTGAAAATTTGTCCTTCAGAAAAGTGAAACTAACTTACACAACCCCAGGATTGTGTGAGAATGTCATTTCTCCCTACGTTTGCCAATACCATCAAGGTGTTGATCTTTAAGATAGAGGGCCATAGATCCTTCACTTACTCCAAGAATACTTTTGTGTGTTTATTGTCTTATATTAATTCCAGGTTTCCTTTAGGGTATCTGTTATGATGGAAGGAGCACTGGGAGAAGTGCCTAGTGGTTCTGGCCTTTTCACTCACTGGATATGCTTTGGGCAAATTGCTTAACCCAGTTGCTCAGAAACCTGATTCTAATTAGATTTACCTGGGGAGCTTTAAGAATGTACATTATTGTTTTGTGCACCTTGGAATCTCTTGGAGTAGAGACTGGAGAATTTGCTTTTTAATAAGCTGTTGGACTGATTTTTGTACCACCCATAAGAAGCAGCTCATTGACTGCATGTTGGAACCACTGACTCAATATTTCTAAGCCCAAGTATTATTTTCTTTTGTTAAATTCCTGCAGTATAAGTTTGTCTTCCCCTCAGGTTGTAGTGGGTCATAAGTGTTACTTGTTCCCTTGAGTCTGCTCACTGTGTGGAATCTTTAACTATCTTACTGGGATGGAATTTGAAAGCAGCACACAGCGTACACCTGTGTGCCATTCTGGAACTTTGCTGACTGCTTTGATGATAAGACTGAATTCAGTGCTTTCTTGCTTGATGAATTTACTTTCATCATTATCTTGCCTTATTTGTAAATATTAGGGGTGTGGGAGGTATTTGGTCAATCCAGAAGTGGCCAAACATAATGGGACAATTATCCTTTTTCTTCTTGAGACTTTTGAAAGAGCAGAACAAAGAACAAAATTAAATAGAAAAGTGTATTTCACTTTAATATCAATGTTGGGTCCCCAGACACAAGGGTAACTCTCTCAACAAATGACCTGATAATGCTTTAAACATACTCACTAGACTAGTCAAATTGTTCATTTCCTATATAAAACACACTTACTGATGCCCAAGGATACAGTATTCTTAGATAAGTCAGATAACTTGCTCCATAAATACCCAGTTAATGGTGGTGTAGCCAGCACCAGGGGTGCAAGAGCACCTGGCTCTAGGGATCTCAAACAGACCAGGTTAGGTCACTTGCCACAGATAAAATCCAAAGGCAGAGAGAGGAGGGGTGGTAACACAAGAAAGGGATCTATTTCAGTGATGCCAACACGAGGAAGACAGTGGACTAACATCTGAAAGACTGTCCCCAAAGTGCAGAAAATACTTCCAGGTTTATATGAGGAAAATGTGGGGCAAAAAGGGTTGAATATGTGCAGGTATGCCATGAAGGTCAGCTGGATCACTGTCTTGGAGTCAGTCATGGGTGGGGTCTTGCTGGCTCAGGGTGGTCCTTATTGCTTGAGTGGTAGTTTCAGTTCCCATCAGGGAATGCTTTGCCCTCAGCGTCTTCTCTCTGAGCCAAGAGACAAGTTGGACAGAAGAACCCGGCTATAAAATTTGAGATCAAAATGGGGAAGTCAAAGTCCTCTTTCAGTGGTGACAAGATCTTAAGTCAAGGTTTCACTCTGGAGCTAGTGTGTTAACCACTAAGCTATATTGGGCTGCCTTAACTATTTTAGGATATATCACTTTGGATGATCATGGTAAGGAGTTGAATATGTTTACAATATGACTTAATTAGTAAGTAATCAATTTTAGTTCATCAAGGGAGTATCTTTTTGCTAAAGTATTTAGTAAGTTTGCCCATTTATGTACATTGACTTAGAGTACTTAAAAACCAAGTTTCTTGGAAACCAAAGACTTTGATTAGGAAAATATAGAAACAGGAGCTGCCATCATGGGTCACATTATTTGCCCACCTAGCCCAATATTTGTGAGAAGTGCTATCAAACGATGACTTAAGGCCAAATGAGGAACAAAATATGTGCTTAAAATTGTTCTTTGTGTTCATAGTCCATTCCTCACACTAAGATTTTAAAATATTCTTCAATTTATTTATGCTTTAGTCTATGAAAATGGGCTAGTTCTACCAAATTTAACTCAGGGATTCCCTGTCTTCACATGGAACTTGATCACCAAGACTCTGAAAGGGAGAGTTCTTTTCCAAAAGCCTTTCCCCAGAAATCCTAGATATCACTATGTATCTTTCAGTTCTCTTCTTGATGTCTTTTCAAGGTTCTAGAAGCATTCCCAAATATTTGTCAAATTTTAAAAAACACAACAATGCTAAGAATCCATACTGATACTTCAATACCTATAATTCCCATCCTTCTGTCTCTTGTGGCTTTTCACTACTCAAAACCATCCCCTTGGGAATGGTGGAAGAAAGTTATATCCTAGTGAAATGGCTATCTTTTGGATTGGTAAGAGAGAAAATATACATATATGGAAAAAAGATGTCTGAAGGGCCATACTTAAGAGCATAATTTTCAGAGCATGCATTTGAGTATACTTTGGAGCCTTTTAAGTAGGAATAACAGTTAATTTTTTTCCCCTATGTTGTTTTGTTTTGTAATCTATACACTGTGGGTCATATAAACAGCTGAGAAGCCTCATCAAATAGCTAACCTGTATTGACTGAAAGCATCTTGGTGAATTAAACTGGAAAAATATTCCATAATTTCCCTCCTTAATTAAGGAGTTTGGGTTTATGGCTGCAGCAGCAGTATTTAACATTTATGCCAAATCAGCAATAAATTAGGGACAAGTCTGAACGCAGCTAACTGCATTCCCAGACCTACATTGTCACAGTACAGAAAAGATTAAGATTTATGCTACTGCTTATATTAGTCTTTCTTGTGGGCTTATTATGGATATTTGTGTACACTTTACTCAGCCTTCCACTGGGCAATTTGATATTTCCCACACATTTTATGTGAGTTGAGAAGGAGCAGAGAATGTTTCATGGGAGGATTGATTATATGGAATTAACTCTCATGCATTTGGCTTTCAAATGTTTTTAGACAAATTTCCTTAAAAGTTTCAGTATATGAATTATCATGCATATGACCCAAACCCAATTTAGTGGTTTCTAAAAAAATATCCGATTGACGTATGCTGAATCATGTTACTTACATTCTAGAAATACCTGATGGGTGAACATGGGAAACATGAACTTATTCTATAGTGCATTCCCTCAATTGCTGCGGGGGAGATGCATTTCCAAGGAGTATTTATGACATATTCCAATGTTGTCTGGACTCTTAGGAGACAGCCTGCAAGAGGAAAAGTACAGAAAATGAAACAAAGCTAGTTGCTTGCTCCAGAGGGACCAGTGTCTGTCTCCAAAATATTACCTGTCGGATTAGTGACAATTTCAACTTCGGGCTTTCGTCCAGCCAAAGTAGAACTCCGCTTGTTATTTCTGTAGTTTACTATATATATTGTTAACATTTTTTACCCTATACCTTCCTATTATGCTGCTTGATGCCACCTTCCTCTGGAACTGCCATTGTCTTTCTGAGCATGTTGAATGGTTTCTCCATTTGTTTTAACTAAGTCAGTGACCTTAATAGAATACTAAAGCCTTACAAAAGGGATTCTAGCTCTATGTTCCAACTCCCCAGGGAATGACTATAGATTCTGTCTCTGGTCCACAGGTTATTATTTTATATAATTCTTTTTATCTTTTTAAATTATATTTAGTGTTTTGTTCCTTAGAAATTGGGATTGTATTTTGTGAGTCAAAGGAGAGTCAGTTCAAGATGTTTTTATGACATTAAAGGAGTATTTGGTTGGAGGCCTATTATCACCAGTACACTGCTAAATGTAAAAAGAGAAAATCTTTCATGTGCATAGGGGAATACACTTTGAAAACAGAAATGTAAGCAACAGGAAGCAGTACACACACACACACACACACACACACACACATGCACACATGAGCAGATACATACATGCCTATGTTTGTATATATATTTTCCATTGGCGGGGGCAGGGACGACAGGAAAGGAGTCAGAGGAAATTTCCAGGGATAATTTCTTGATTGTAATAAACGTATCTTTTCTCCAAGTGATACAAAACAAGTCTAGTTTTTATCAGACTCAATTACGCAGTAAATATTTACCGAGCACTGGTTACTTTGCATCTGCCATGTGGGACACGCTAATTGCCAGACACTCTTGTTCTGATAATGGGTCTAGATTTACTTCACTTGAGTGTGAGAAATTGGTGCACAAAATCTTTTACTTGTCACCACTGTGCCTGTTTTCTTCAAGAAAATGGTTGGGCTCAACAGCAACCAGCGCTGCTTTCAAGTAGGTTGTTGGAAGAGGTTAGCAGCAGGACCCAACATTTCAGTTCTGCAGGATTCCTACTCAGACATCAGAAAGATATCCTTAGCCCTCCTCATCCCTATTATATTGATATCTTTCCAGACAAACTGGAAGAGATTCTGAAGGCTCATGCCTCTATCCCTGACATAAAGGTTAGTCATTAGGAGCTGTGTCACTTGGCCCCATAATGAAAGTCATGAAGCCTGTGCTATACCAGTTGGTCGGGGTGCCAAGAACAGTAGTTAGGCAGTAGCAGAACTTGCAGAATCACTCCTTCCCAAGCTAGTTGAGAGCAAGTTTATTTTTTCAAAAATACATATCTCTGAATATATATGTCAGACCTCAAAAGTAGATACCAGGTCCCCTCCTGTTCCCAAGTCTCCTAACATTTATACTTAAAATGCTATATGGGCCCAATAGGGGTAGCACAACCTCCTAGCTGCTTGTTGTACAGTTTTAGCTAAACAGGGTGGGATGTTGTGTGTATGAGAGGCTGCTGAAATCCATGTTTAGGTTTGGATTCTCATCCAGTGATTACATGTTTCAGGGTTGTTGCATGCAGCCACAATTTCCAGAACAACAGAGGACTCTTTCAATACTTGATCACTCTGACAAGTATGCAAATACTCCCTTCTCTCAGCTATCAAAATCCTATGTCATCATCTGCCCTGTCTCCTTCCATTTCCTTCATGAGTATTTTCCATCTTATTAGGCCATGTGATATTTTCTTCCTGTGAATTCCATTATCATCTATTGTTATCAACATCTGACACTCATAATTTTACACTTCTATGTTTACACTCATATTTTACATTGAAATAGAGAATGTTGCCTGCCTAAATAGACTGTAAGTTCTTTTATTTTTTATTTTTTATTGTTATGTTAATCACCATATATTACATCATTACTTTTTGATGTAGTGTTCCATGATACATTTTTTGCCTACAACACCCAGGGCTCCATGCAGAGCATGCCCTCTTTAATACCCATAAGCAGGCTAACCAATCCTCCCAACCCCCTCCTCTCTAGAACCCTCATTTTGTTTTTCAGAGTCCATAGTCTCTCATGGTTTGTCTCCCCCTCTGATTTCCCCCCACTTCATTCTTCTCCTCCTGCTATCTTCTTCATTTTTTATTTTTAACATATATTGTATTATTTGTTTCAGAGGTATAGATCTGTGATTCAACAGTCTTGCACAATTCACAGCGCTCACCATAGCTCCCCAATGTCTATCACCCCATCCCTCCCACCCCCCGCCATTCAAACAACCCTCAGTTTGTTTCCTGAGATTAAGAATTCCTCATATCAGTGAGCTCATATGATACATGTCTTTCTCTGATTGACTTATTTCACTCAGCATAACACCCTCCAATTCCATCCATGTCATTGCAAATGGCAAGATCTCATTCTTTTTGATGGCTGCATAATATTCCATTGTATATATATACCACCTCTTCTTTATCCATTCATCTGTCAATGGACATCTTGGCTCTTTCCATAGTTTGGCTATTGTGGACATTGCTGCTATAAACATCGGGGTGCACGTACCCCTTCAGATCTCTACATTTTTATCTTTGGGGTAAATACCCAGTAGTGCAATGCTAGATTGTACGGTAGGTCTATTTTCAACTTTTTGAGGAACCTTCATACCGTTTTCCAGAGTGGCTGCATCAGCTTGCATTCCCACCAACAGTGTAGGAGGGTTCCCCTTTCTCCGCATCCCTGCCAACATCTGTCATTCCCTGACTTGTTAATTTTAGCCATTCTGACTGGTGTGAGGTGATATCTCATTGAGATTTTGATTTGGATTTCCCTGATGCCGAGCAATGTTCAGCACTTTTTCATGTGTCTGTTGGCCATTTGGATGTCCTCTTTGGAAAAATGTCTATTCATGTCTTCTGCCCATTTCTTGATTGGATTCTTTGTTCTTTGGGTGTTGAGTTTAAGAAGATCTTTATAGATTTTGGGTACAAGCCCTTTATCTGATATGTCATTTGCAAATATCTTCTCCCATTTTGTCGGTTGTCTTTTGCTTTTGTTGACTGTTTCCTTTGCTGTGCAAAAGCTTTTTATCTTGATGAAGTCCCAAGAGGTCATTTTTGCCCTCGCTTCCCTTGCCTTTGGCGATGTTCCTAGGAAGAAGTTGCTGCGGCTGAGGTCGAAGAGGTTGCTGCCTGTGTTCTCATTTAGGATTTTGATGGACTCCTGTCTCACATTGAGGTCTTTCAACCACTTGGAGTCTATTTTTGTGTGTGGTGTAAGGAAATGGTCCAGTTTCATTCTTCTGCATGTGGCTGTCCAGTTTTCCCAACACCATTTGTTGAAGAGACTGTCTTTGTTCCATTGGACATTCTTTCCTGCTTTGTCAAAGATGAGTTGACCATAGAGTTGAGAGTCCATTTCTGAGCTCTCTATTCTGTTCCATTGATCTAAGTGTCTGTTTTTGCGCCAGTACCACACTGTCTTGATGATGACAGCTTTGTAATAGAGCTGGAAGTCCGGAATTGTGATGCCGCCAGCTTTGCTTTTCTTTTTCAACATTCCTCTGGCTATGCAGGGTCTTTTCTGGTTCCATACAAATTTTAGGATGATTTGTTCCATTTCTTTGAAAAAAGTGGATGGTATTTTGATGGGGATTGCATTGAATGTGTAGATTGCTCTAGGTAGCATTGACATCTTCACAATATTTGTTCTTCCAATCCATGAGCATGGAACGTTTTTCCATTTCTTTGTGTCTTCCTCAATTTCTTTCATGAGTATTTTATAGGTTTCTGAGTACAGATTCTTTGCCTCTTTGGTTAGATTTATTCCTAGGTATCTTATGGGTTTGGGTGCAGTTGTAAATGGAATCAACTCCTTAATTTCTCTTTCTTCTGTCTTGTTGATGTATAGGAATGCCACTGATTTCTGTGCCTTGATTTTATATCCTGCCACTTTACTGAATTCCTGTATGAGTTCTAGCAGTTTTGGGGTGGAGTCTTTGGGATTTTCCACATAAAGTATCATATCATCTGCAAAGAGTGAGAGTTTGACTTCTTCTTTGCCGATTTGGATGCCTTTGATTTCTTTTTGTTGTCTGATTGTTGTGGCTAGGACTTCTAGTACGATGTTGAATAGCAGTGGTGATAGTGGACATCCCTGCTGTGTTCCTGACCTTAGGGGCAAAACTCTCAGTTTTTCCTCATCAAGAATGATATTCACTGTGGGTTTTTCATAGATGGCTTTTATGATATTGAGGTGTGTACCCTCTATCCCTATACTCTGAAGAGTTTTGATCAAGAAAGATGCTGTACTTTGTCAAATGCTTTTTCTGCATCTATTGAAAGGATCATATGATTCTTGTTCTTTCTTTCATTAATGTATTGTATCACATTGATTGATTTGAAGATGTTGAACCAGCCTTGCAGCCCAGGGATATTTCCCACTTGGTCGTGGTGAATAATCCTTTTATGTACTGTTGGATCCTATTGGCTCGTATTTCGGTGAGAATTTTTGCATCCATGTTCAACAAGGATATTGGTCTGTAATTCTCCTTTCTGATGGGGTCTTTGTCTGGTTTGGGGATCAAGGTAATGGTGACCTCATAAAATGAGTTTGGAAGTTTTCCTTCCATTTCTATTTTTTGGAACAGTTTCAGAAGAATAGGTATTAATTCTTCTTGAAATGTTTGGTAGAATTCCCCTGGGAAGCCATCTGGCCCTGAGCTCTTGTTTGTTGGGAGATTTTTGATAACTGCTTCAGTTTCCTTAGTGGTTATAGGTCTGTTCAGGTTTTCTGTTTCT
Source organism: Neomonachus schauinslandi (assembly GCF_002201575.2). Lineage (NCBI taxonomy): Eukaryota > Metazoa > Chordata > Mammalia > Carnivora > Phocidae > Neomonachus > Neomonachus schauinslandi. The sequence continues at coordinate 52,102,865 of NC_058415.1, read as the reverse complement.
TCCTGGTTCAGTTTTGGTAGTTGATAATCTCCAGGAATGCATCCATTTCTTCCAGGTTATCTAATTTGCTGGCATAGAGTTGCTCATAATATGTTCCTATAATTGTTTGTATTTCTTTGGTGTTGGTTGTGATCTCTCCTCTTTCATTCATGACTTTGTTGATTTGGGTCATTTCTCTTTTCTTTTTGATAAGTCTGGCCAGGGGTTTATCAATCTTGTTAATTCTTTCAAAGAACCAGCTCCTAGTTTCGTTGATCTGTTCTACTGTTCTTTTGGTTTCTATTTCATTGATTTCTGCTCTGATCTTTATTATTTCTCTTCTCCTGCTGGGTTTAGGCTTTATTTGCTGTTCTTTCTCGAGCTCCTTTAGGTGTAGGGTTAGGTTGTGTACTTGAGACCTTCCTTGTTTCTTGAGAAAGGCTTGTATTGCTATATACTTTCCTCTTAGGACTGCCTTTACTGCATCCCAAAGATTTTGAACACTTGTGTTTTCATTTACATTGGTTTCCATGTATTTTTTTAATTCTTCTTTAATTTCGTGGTTGACCCATTCATTCTTTAGTAGGATGCCCTTTAGCCTCCATGTATTTGAGTTCTTTCTGGCTTTCCTCTTGTGATTGAGTTCTACTTTCAAAGCATTATGGTCTGAAAAGAGGCAGGGAATGATCCCAATCTTTTGGTACCAGTTGAAACCTGATTTGTGGCCTAGGATATGATCTATTCTGGAGAATGTTCCATGGGCACTAGAGAAGAATGTGTATTCCGTTGCTTTGGAATGGAATGTTCTGAATATATCTGTGAAGTCCATTTGGTCCAGTGTGTCACTTAAAGTCTTTATTTCCTTGTTGATCTCTTGCTTAGATGATCTGTCCATTTCAGTGAGGAGGGTATTAAAGTCCCCCACTATTATTGTATTGTTTTTGATGTGTTTCTTTGCTTTTGTTATTAATTGCCTTGTATAATTGGCTGATCCCATGTTAGGGGCATAGATATTTACAATTTTTAGATCCTCTTCTTGGATGGACCCTTTAAGTAGCATATAGTGTCCTTCCTCATCTCTTATTACAGTCTTTGGTTTAAAATCTAATTTGTCTGATATAAGGATTGCCACCCCAGCTTTCTTTTGGTGTCCATTAGCATGGTAAATTGTTTTCCACACCCTCACTTTCAATCTGGAGGTGTTTGTGGGTCTAAAATGAGTCTCTTGCAGACAGCATATCGATGGGTCTTGTTTTTTTATCCAATCTGATAGCCTTGTCTTTTGACTGGAGCATTTAGCCCATTTACATTCAGGGTAACCTTTGAAAGATAGGAATTTAGTGCTATTGTATTGCCTGTAAGGTGACTATTATTATATATTGTCTCTGTTCCTTTCTGGTCTATGTTGCTTTTGGCTCTCTCTTTGCTTAGAGGACCCCTTTCAAGGTTTTTGGAGGGCTGGTTTCGTGTTTGCAAATTCCTTTAGTTTTTGTTTGTCCTGGAAGCTTTTTATCTCTCCTATTTTCAGTGACAGCCTAGCTGGATAGAGTATTCTTGGCTGCATATTTTTCTCATTTAGTCCCCTGAATATATCATGCCAGTCCTTTCTGGCCTGCCAGGTCTCTGTGGATAGGTCTGTTGCCAATCTAATGTTTGTACCATTGTAGGTTACAGATCTCTTGTCCTGAGCTGCTTTCAGGATTTTCTCTTTGTCTATGAGACTCGTAAGTTTTACTATTAGATGTCAGGGTGTTGACCTATTTTTATTGATTTTGAGAGGGGTTCTCTATGCCTCCTGGATTTTGATGCCTGTTTCCTTCCCCAAATTAGGGAAGTTCTCTGCTATAATTTGCTCTATTATACCTTCTGCCCCTCTCTCTCTTTCTTCTTCTTCTGGGATCCCAATTATTCTAATGTTGTTTCCTCTTATGGTATCACTTATCTCTCGAATTCTGCCCTAGTGCTCCAGTAGTTGTTATCTCCCTTTTTCTCAGCTTCTTTATTTTCCATCATTTGGTCTTCTATATCACTGATTCACTCTTCTGCCTCATTTATCCTAGCAGTTACAGCCTCCATTTTTGATTGCACCTCATTAATAGCCTTTTTGATTTCGACTTGGTTAGATTTTAGTTCTTTTATTTCTCCAGAAAGAGTTTCTCTAATAACTTCCATGCTTTTTTCAAGCCCAGCTTGTATCTTTAAAATCATCATTCTGAACTCTAGGTCCAACATCGTACTAATGTCTGTATTGAGCAGGTCCCTGGCATTAGGTACTACCTCTTGTTCTTTTTGTTGAGGTGATTTTTTTCCATGTTGTCATTTTGTCCAGAGGAGAATAGATGAATGAGAGAACAAAATACTAACAGGGTAACAACATCCCCAGAAAATATACTCTAAACAAATCAGAAAAGACCTGAAACTGGGGGGAAAGAAAGGGAAAGGAAGAAAAAAGAAAAAGAAAAAGAAAAGAAAAAGATAAAAACAAACAAAAACAGAACAAAAGAAAAAAAAAGAATATGATCAAATAAATCAGGCTGGTGCATAGATCAGTGTCACACACTAGATTTTGGGTGTATTTCGGTCTGTTAGAAGAAAGTGCCTCCCAAAATTTTAAAGAAAGAAAAACTTATATATGTACAAAAATAAGGGTTAATACAATGAAAGGATAGAATATGACTGTAAAGATGAAAATTATATAAAATTTTATAAAAGGAATTGATAAGTTGAAAAAAGAAAGAAGAGGATTTAAAAAAAAAGGAAAAAAAGGGAGAGAATGTGATCAGGCAGGAGACTAGAACAAAGCCATACACTAGAGATCTGGGTATATTTTGATCTGTTAGAAGAAACTGTATCTCAAAATTTTAAAGAGAAAACAACTTATATATATATGCCAAAAGAAGGGTACCTACTATGAAGGGATAGAATATGACTGTAAAAATGAAAAATAAAAATGTTTTTTTATAAAGGGATTGATAAGATGTTGGTTGAATAAGGGAAAAAGAAAAATTAAAAAAAAAACGTTAAAAAAATTAACTTTGAAAGACTAAAGAATCATTGTAAAAAAGCCATGGATTCTATGTGCAGTAGATCAGTAAACTTGGTCTTGGCTGGCTGTTCTTGCTGATCTTCTGGGGGAAGGGCCTGTTGCCGTGGTCCCCAAATGTCTTTGCCGGGTGCGGAATTGCCCCGCCCTTGCCAGTCCGGGCTAAGTAATCTGTTCGGGTTTGTTCTCAGGAGCTTTTGTTCCCTGCAAGCTTTCCCTACAGCTTTGGAGGATGAGAGTGAAAATGGCAGCCTCCCAATCTCTGCCCTGGAGGAGCCGAGAACTTGGGGCCCCGCTCCTCAGTGAGCCCCCAGAGAAAAGCAGTCACTCTCGTCTCCCCGTCTCCTGCCACACTCCGTGCTCACCCAGCCTGTGACCAAGTGTTTCTATCTCTGGCACTCGATCCAGTATGGAGTCTCCAAACCCAGCAGATCCCTGTGGTATGCTCCCATGCCACTCCTCCCAGGGGAGGAAGGGGAGTCTCCCCTGATCTGCCGCTTGTTGGGTCCCTGCTGGAGGAGCAGTGGCCTGACTGTGCCATGGATCAGTTTATGGCAACCCCAGCTGAGAGCCCGCTCCTCTGCTCTGTCTCTGCAGCCGGCTTCCCTGCTCTGATACCTGGGAGCTCTGCCATACTCAGGCACCCCCAGTCTTTCTGTGACCCCGAGGGTCCTGAGACCACACTGTCCCACGAGGGTTCCACCCCCTGCTTAGCCACTGGAGCAACGTCCCTCAGCGGAGCCAACTTCTAAAAGTTCCAATTTTGTGCTCTGCTGCTCTATCACTTGCCAGAAACAGCCAACTGAGGCCCCCTCCCCTGCCGTCTATCCTCTCCAATATCACCTCAGATTCACTTCTCCGCACGTCCTACCTTCCAGAAAGTGGTCGCTTTTCTGTTCAGAGAGCTGCTGCTATTTTTTTCTTCGATCTCCTGTTGAGTTTGTAGGTGTTCAGAATGGTTTGATCCCTGGATCCAGCTGAATTCCTGGGACCAGACGAAATCCAGGTCTCCTACTCCTCCGCCATCTTGCTCCGCCCCACCTAGACTGTAAGTTCTTCAAGGGAAAGAGCTGCAATTATATTCCTTTGTATCATCCATATTGCCAAGCCCTGAGCTGCGCTCACAGAATGCACAAAAGTAAGTTGCTGGGTGAACTAACAGAGAAGTGAATAGGAAGACTGTGGGAACCAATAGGACAGAACCAATAGGAGATATATATATATATATAACACATATATATATATGTTATTATATATAATATGTATTATATAAGTTATTATAGATAATATATAACATCTATAATTATATTACATATATATGAAGAGATATTGATGTTTTACCTCAAGCAATTAGGCAGGAAGGGTTGAATTCTTCCTTCCTCCAACTCTTTGTTCTGATCAGGCCCCCAACAAATTGGATGATATCCACCCAAACTGCTTTACTAGTTCCATCAGTTCAAATGCTAATTTCATAAGAAATACCCTCACAGACACACCCAGAAATAATATTTTGCCAAATATCTGCGCACCTCCTGACCTAGTCAAATCGACACATACAGTCACCATCACAATAATGAAGCAACTGGAAAACACAGATGTTGGTGACTTGTCCATGGTTACTCAGCTGGTGCAGGGGAAAGTCATGACCCAGGTCCTTTCTCTGACTGATGTTTGTTCCATCCTTCACTGAAAAGTCAATATTTTGGAGATCGAACAAATAATGCAGACAACTGATTCAAGGGTTGCCTGTGGGTGGCAGACTATAGACCATGCTCTCTCAGATACCATTCTGTAACAACACTAAGAGTGTTGGATTTTTCATCCATTAATATTCTCCTGGTTAGTTCTTTCTCTGTCTAATTTTGAGAAGTGGAGATTTTATTTAAGTTTAGGCCCAGAGAAATTTACTGTTACTCTCAGGGTGTTCCATTCTGCTAGAAGTCTCAGAAATGTCATAGGATATTCAATATATCTTAAAAGGAGACCTTGACAAATTGAAGTGCCTCCAAAAGAAGGTGACCAAAATAGTGAGATGTCTGGGAATGTGTCATGTGAGGAATATGTCTGTCATTTTGTGTTCAAGTGTGGTGATGTTGAGTCTGAAAGATGCTCCCCATCCCTGCAGGGCAATGATAACTTCCTTCAATTATTTGAAGATCTGCCATGTGAAACTAGGATTCTATATTTTCTGAATAGTTCGAGCAGGTAAAACTTGGGCCAGTGTGTGACAGGTACAAGAAGCCAGACTTCCACTGTATACACACATATGAAATAGTTGGAACTGTTCCAGTCCTTTGTTGATGCCAATGGAGCTACATCATGGGTCCCTTGTGAGCAAAAGCCCATATCTCCATACTGATTGGGAGACAGCGTTGGCAATCTGTGTCACTTATGATTTGAAGATTGTGTGATTATTTGTCACTGAGCTATACCCAAATCGATGACAGCCAAACTTCACTCAGCAATTCTCACTTACCTCACTCAGGTGAAGAGCATTTTAGAAAAGGTCATGCTATTCGCAGCTAGTGTTGATGCTGGAACCCCTGGTTAATTGCTCATGCTGTAAGTCGAACACAGCTTGAGGTCATTCCCTTCCTCTCTACCTAATTTACCAGAATCTGAAGCTTTCCCTACAGCGATGAAACCGTATAGCTCTTTAGGAGGCTGTCTGCATTGATCTGTATGAGGGAAGTGGAACATATTTAAAATAAATCCTTGTACCCCCGATCGTTTTAGGTTAACAGTAGGTATTCAGGATGGCTTATATGAAACAAGTGTAATTTAATGAACGACAGCTTTGAAAGTGTTAGAAGAGGAATCAAACTATAAAATGTGCCAGAGGTTTTAAAATAAAGTAAGTCATGTTTCAGTGTATTTGAGATAATGTTCACAGCAAGACAACAGACATAAAATGAATATTCTTTCACTTCTCACCTTGATTAGAATAGAAAGTACATATTTAACAGTTATTTTGAGTCTTAAATGTGACTCAAACTACCAATCTAGTTATAGTTTGTCTTTTATCTTTTTTTTTTGAAATGTCACTAAAGCAGCACTCATGGCTTGCATTTAGTTTTAATACAGATTTCATAGAACATGCAAGTTCCATGATGGAACTCATTTTATTAGACCCTGCACTCAACACAAAACATCAATTGCAGAGGGTCATACCACATCTTTCTAGCTGTCACACCAATATCTCGCTGAGTGCAGGCTGCAGTGTCTCAGGTTTTTTATTTATACTGGAACTCATTTAGTTTGATCCAAGAGCTATTTCCAAAATGCCTGCAGTACACAAAAAAAGCACTTTATCAACAGTCCATTGCTTTGGAGACAGGAATGTCAGCAAGATCCTCAGTGGTAGTAGAGATCGAGACAAACGATAATAGATTTAATGAGAAACAGTCTTAATTCTTTTTTTTTTTTAGATTTTATTTATGTGACAGAGAGACGGCGACAGAGGGAACACAAGCAGGGGGAGTGGGAGAGGGAGAAGCAGGCATCCCGCCGAGCAGGGAACCCCATGTGGGGCTCCATCCCAGGACCCGGAGATCATGACCTGAGCTGAAGTCAGACGCTTAACAACTGAGCTATCTAGGTGCCCTGAATCAGTCTTAATTCTAAGAAAAATTATTTTATACTAAATGAATCTACCTGTCCTACACTTGTGTAGCTAAAATAAGATGGGGATGCTTTGCAACTCTTAGGTTTTAAAATACAAAGCCAGTATCTGAAGCTGGTTAATTCTTCTTACCTAATGTATCTGCAGTTATGGAGCTACCACCAGATGACAGAATTGTCTTAGGTTAGAGCAGCACGGGCTAGGTCAGAATCTTAAACTACTACGTCTGCATGATTTGCATAACCTATAAGGGGCCTGTGCTCTCAGTCCACCACTTCACTACTTTTTCAGAAAAGAAAGGGGGGATAGGGAAGGAATCCCCTTTTCTCCTTTATTTCACAGTTAGAATGCACCAGGCATTGAGCCAGAGAAAGCAACTGTGAAGATGAACCAAAGTATGGCTCTAGCCCAGTAAGCACTTATAAATGAATGTGAGTAGTTGGAACATGAGTAGGTAGATTAAAGACAGTGGAAGTCTTTGAGCCCAGGTTAAGTAGTTAGAAATGGGGCTCCCTTCACCCCCATCTACCCCCATATTTTATAGGGGATGGGTAGCCTTAGAAACATTATGAGAAAAGATTGACAGGATTCTAGCTTTGATTTGAAGAATTTAATCTAGTGAAATCAGTGAAGGACCTACAGGAAAAGGAGGTAAGACCATTGTTGTTGAGGCAGATGACTCAGTTCAGAGTCTGTTGCAGTAGTAGGGCTAAGAAGAGGTAGCAACACCCTTTGTTTTTCAGCAAAGTCCATCTACACTCTATATCATTAATTATAGAAGAATCAATGTCTGAAATAAGTGGATAATAAAAAAATTAAGATAATGTAAGAAAATTGATTAGAAAGCATGGAAGCATTTTAGGAATAGACTGAACAAGAAAGAGACTGAAATTTAAGAAGCCAGTTAGAAAGTGATCAGTAAGATGATAACACAGGGGTATTAAATTTCTTGGATTCTTTAGCTTAACAATCCTTTCCCCCTCAGTATTGAACCATCCTCCCCAAACACACACACTTCTATATACAATTTATTTTTATCTTCACTCCTATCTGAAATTTATCTAAACTATTGTCATTTTTACCCCCACACTTGGGTCTTTCACCAGGAACTTCCCCATCTGGTTTTGAAGAGAATAAACTTTGCTTTGGAAACATCATTCATTAAGTTGCTTTATATTGTGGAGCCACTTAAGTGTTTCTTGACAAAGAAGTGGTTTAAGATAGCATTTGAAAATGCAGGCAAAGGAAATTCTAAGTTGGCTTTCAGGAGTATGAAGAAAATAAAAACTGGCCAGTTCTTTTTAAACTCCTCTTAGAATGGAGCCATATTAACCTAATAGGAAGAGACTATACCTTTCCTGTGTTGTGAAAAATTTTTTTGATTTCTTACTGAGTCTAAGTGAAACCATTATTAAACAACAATTAAACAATCAACTCTTTGGAAATTTAGGTGAACCCCATATGAAATCATATCAGAACATAATCTACCAAACTAGATAAGAGTAATTTAGTATGGGCTTTGAGATGCTGTTTTGAATGTGCCCCTCTTAAGTTTTCCTCAAAATGTATTGAGTCTTAATTCCAAAAAAATCCCCTTATGTGCATATGCATGTGTATGTATTTATGTATATGTGAAATGATTCCAGTAGTTAAGACATGCTTCGGTATTGGTACTCATAGTGGGAGAAATGGTGAATGTAGATACGACCAATGGTGACTGTTTTGTTAATGGAACTTGGAGAAATGCTTATGGAATATATTGCTATTTGGAAATTTGGCTGAAAATGTCAGAGATAAGCATATCTTTGTTTCATGGGTCGACCATTCTTATAAAAATTTTTAAAGATTTTATTTATTTATTTGACAGAGACAGGGAGAGAGCACACTAGCATGAGCCCAGGGGAGGGGCAAAGGGAGAGGGAGAAGCAGACTCCCCGCTGAGCAGGGACCCTTCCTTGGGGCTCAATCCCAAGACCCTGAAATCATGACCCGAGCCAAAGGCAGATGCTTAACTGACTGAGCCACCCAAGCATTCCTGGGTCCACCATTTTTAAAACTTATTTCTTTCAATATCTAGTTATGCTTCTCCTGTTCTTTCAACATTGGTAAAAACTATGCCTTCAGAAAGATCTTTATCAGTAATAAATCCAAGTAACATTTAGCAACAAAATAATCGTTTGCTAAGTTTTGGAAACCAGGATTAGCATTCTGTAGAATTTATAGTGATTTTCCATTGCAAATAATTCTTATTTTGACATAAATATTTTCCTTTAATAAACTATATAGAAAAGAAGTTGAGTCCTCTGTTTTCTTTTATAATAGTTTTTGCTACCTCACATATCTTCTATCAGGGAAGATATGTGCTTGATTCTTCAAAAAATATTGATTTTCCCTTGGTTATAAAAATAAGGTCTGGCATACCTGAATTTGAATCTCAGTTTTGCCACTTTTAAACCATATAACTTCAAACTAATTCTTCTACCTAAAAAAAGCATGTTAGTGGCTTATTTAATTTTAGTGAGAATTAAATGAATTTACACAAGCAAAGCATTAATAGAGTATCTGGCCATTAGTAAATGCCTAAAAATTATAACTTTTTACTAACATTTTATAACTTTATAAATTAAATGAGACAATATCACATATATATGAAATTATACAAACACGTATACTTAGCACAGCATATTGTAAGACAATCAGTGGTAGCTAAAATTTGTAAGTTAAAAGATATGGGAAATAAAGAAAAATGTGCAGAATAAAGGAAAGTTACCTAAAATCTTATTAGCCAGTAACAAGAAGCCAATGTTTAGCTTCTTTTGTTATGTATTATTAAATTCAAGGGAGTCGGCACTAGGTGACATCAAGATACACATTTATTTTCAAAACAAGGAAAATCTTTATTTGGAATTATTGTTAAATTATAAATAACAACAGAAGTATGTACAATTTGTGAACTGCTTATTTAGTATTGTTGATCTCATAATAATGGCACTTTTTTGAAAAAGCTTGTAAGTTGAAGAAAATGTATTAGTTATAGTTATAATAACATTTTTGCAAATGGAAAACACACATAGACACATGCACCATAAATTATTCAAGTACTATTTTAAAATCATCTGGGGGGGGTGGAGCAAGATGGTGGAGGAGTAGGAGACCTGGATTTCGTCTGGTCTCAGGAATTCAGCTGGATAGGGATCAAACCATTCTGAACACCTACAAACCCAACAGGAGATCGAAGAAAGGAATAGCAACAACTCCCTGAACAGAAAAGCGACCATTTTCTGGAAGGTAGGACATGTGGAGAAGTGAATCCGAGGCGATATTCGGGAGGATAGATGGTGGGGAGGGGCCTCCGTTGGCCGCTTCTGGCAAGTGATAGAGCCGCGGAGCACAAAATCGGAACTTTTAAAAGTCTGCTCCGCCGAGGGACGTCACTCTGGTGGCTAAGTGGGGAGTGGAACCCTCCGGGACAGTGTGGTCTCAGGACCCTCGGGGTCACAGAAAGACCAGGGGTGTCTGAGTGTGCAGAGCTCCCAGGTATTGGAGCAGGGAAGCCGGCTGCAGAGGCGGAGCCCAGGCGCGGGCTCTCAGCTCGGGGTTGCCATAAACCGTGATCCGCGGCACAGTCGGGCCACTGCTCCTCCAGCAGGGACCCAACAAGCGGCAGATCCGGGGAGACTCACCTTCCTCCCCCCGGGGGAGCCACACGGGACTGCACCACAGGGATCTGCTGGGTTTGGAGACTCCACCCGGGGTCGGGTGCCAGAGATAGAAATGCGCGGTCACAGGCTGGGTGAGCACGGAGTGCGGCTGGAGACCGGGGAGACGGGAGTGACTGACGGCTTTTCTCTGGGGGCTAACTGAGAAGCGGGGCCCCGAGTTCTCGGCTCCTCCGGGGAGGAGATTGGGAGGCCGTCATTTTCACTCTCCGCCTCCAAAGCTGTACAGAAAGCTCGCAGGGAACAAAAGCCCTGGAGAGCAAATCCGAGCAGATTACTTAGCCAGGAGGGGGGAAGGGCGGGGCAATTCCGCCTCTGGCAGAGACATTTGGAAACCACGGCAACAGGCCCCTCCCCAGAAGATCAGCGAGAACAGCCAGCCAAGACCAAGTTTACTGATCAATGAGAACAGCAGAACTCCAGCGGTAGGGGAATAATGCACATAGAATCCGTGGCTTTTTTACCATGATTCTTTAGTCTTTCAAAGTTAATTTTTTTTTAACTGTCTTTATTTCTTTTTTTTCTTTTTGAATTTTTCTTTTTCCCTTTTTCAACCAACATCTTATCAATCCCTTTTTTTAAAACAAACATTTTTATTTTTCATATTTAGAGTCATATTCTATCCCTTCATAGTAGTTACCCGTATTTTTGGCTTATATATATAAGTTGTTTTCTTTAAAATTTTGAGATAATTTCTTCTAACAGATTAAAATATACCCTAAATCTCTAGTATATGGTGTTTTCTATTCCCCTGCCTGATCACATCCTCTCCCTTTTTTTTTCTTTTTTGAAATCCTCTTCTTTCTTTATTCAAACAACTTCTTATCAATTCCTTTTATAAAATTTTTTATAATTGCCATCTTTACAGTCATATTCCATCCCTTCATCATATCAACCCTTATTTTTGTACATATATAAGTTTTTCTTTCTTTAAAATTTTGGGAGGCACTTTCTTCTAAAAGACCAAAATACACCCCAAATCTAGTGTGTGGCACTGATCTATATACCAGCCTGATCATATTTGATCTCATTCTGGTTTTTTTTTTGTTGTTGTTGTTGTTTTGTTTTGTTTGTTTTTGTTTTTATCTTTATCTTTTTCTTTTTTTTCTTTTTCTTTTTTCTCTCTTTCCCTTTCTTTTCCCACTGCTTCAGGTCTTTTCTGATTTGTTTAGAGTACATTTTCTGGGGACATTGTTACTCTGCTAGCATTTTGTTATCTCATTAATCTATTCTCCTCTGGACAAAATGACAAGACAGAAAAAATCACCTCAACAAAAAGAACAAGAGGTAGTACCGACTGCCAGGGACCTACTCAATACGGACATTAGTACGATGTCAGATCTAGAGTTCAGAATCATCACTTTAAAGATACTAGCTGGGCTTGAAAAAAATATGGAAGTTATTAGAGAAACCCTTTCTGGAAAAGTAAAAGAACTAAAATCCAACCAAGTAGAAATCAAAAAGGCTATTAATGAGGTGCAATCAAAAATGGGGGTGCTAACTGCTAGAATAAATGAGGCAGGAGAGAGAATCAGTAATATAGAAGATGAAATGATGGAAAATAAAGAAGCTGAGAAAAAGAGAGATAAACAACTACTGGATCACGAGGGCAGAATTCGAGAGATAAGCGATACCATAAGATGAAACAACATTAGAATAATTGGGATCCCAGAAGAAGAAGAAAGAGAGAGAGGGGCAGAAGGTATAATGGAGCAAATTATAGCAGAGAACTTCCCTAATTTGGGAAAGGAAACAGGCATGAAAATCCAGGAAGCACAGAGAACCCCTCTCAAAATCAATAAAAATAGGTCAACACCCCGACATCTAATAGTAAAACTTACGAGTCTCATAGACAAAGAGAAAATCCTGAAAGCAGCTCGGGAGAAGAGATATGTAACCTACAAGGGTAGAAACATTAGATTGGCAACAGACCTATCCACAGAGACCTGGCAGGCCAGAAAGGACTGGCAGGATATATTCAGAGCACTAAATGAGAAAAATATGCAAGAATACTCTATCCAGCTAGGCTGTCATTGAAAATTGAAGGAGAGATAAAAAACTTCCAGGACAAACAAAAACTAAAGGAATTTGCAAACACAAAACTAGCCCTACAGGAAATCTTGAAAGGGGTCCTCTAAGCAAAGAGAGACCCTAAAAGCAACATAGACCAGAAAGGAACACAGACAATATACAGTAACAGTCACCTTACAGGCAATACAATGGCACTAAATTCCTATCTTTCAATAGTTACCCTGAATGTAAATGGGCTCAATACCCCAATCAAAAGACACAGGCTATCAGACTGGATTAAAAAACAAGACCCATCGATATGCTGTCTGCAAGAGACTCATTTTAGAACCAAAGACACCCCCAGATTGAAAGTGAGGGGGTGGAAAACCATTTACCATGCTAATGGACACCAAAAGAAAGCTGGGGTGGCAATCCTTCTATCAGACAAATTAGATTTTAAACCAAAGACTGTAATAAGAGATGAGGAAGGACATTATATCCTACTTAAAGGATCTATCCAATAAGAAGATCTAACAATTGTAAATATCTATGCCCCTAACATGGGAGCAGCCAATTATATAAGGCAATTAATAACAAAAGCAAAGAAACACATCGACAACAATACAATAATACTGGGGGACTTTAACACCCCCCTCACTGAAATGGACAGATCGTCTAAGCAAAAGATTAACAAGGAAATAAAGACTTTAAATGACACACTGGACCAAATGGACTTCACAGACATATTCAGAACATTCCAACCCAAAGCAATGGAATACACATTCTTCTCTAGTGCCCATGGAACATTCTCCAGAATAGATCACATCCTAGGTCATAAATCAGGTCTCAACCAGTACCACAAGATTGGGATCATTCCCTGCCTGTTTTCAGACCACAATGCTTTGAAACTAGAACTCAATCACAAGAGGAAACTCAGAAAGAACTCAAATACATGGAGGCTAAAGGGCATCCTACTAAAGAATGAATGGGTCAACCAGGAAATTAAAGAAGAATTAAAAAAATACATGGAAACCAATGAAAATGAAAACACAACTATTCAAAATCTTTGGGATGCAGCAAAGGCAGTCCTAAGAGGAAAGTATATAGCAATACAAGCCTTTCTCAAGAAACAAGGAAGGTCTCAAGTACACAACCTAACCCTACACCTAAAGGAGCTCGAGAAAGAACAGCAAATAAAGCCTAAACCCAGCAGGAGAAGAGAAATCATAAAGATCAGAGCAGAAATCAATGAAATACAAACCAAAAGAACAGTAGAACAGATCAATGAAACTAGGAGCTGGTTCTTTGAAAGAATTAACAAGATTGATAAACCCCTGGCCAGACTTATCAAAAAGAGAAGAGAAATGACCCAAATCAACAAAATCATGAATGAAAGAGGAGAGATCACAACCAACACCAAAGAAATACAAACAATTCTAAGAACATATTATGAGCAACTCTATGCCAGTAAATAAGATAATCTGGAAGAAATGGAGGCATTCCTAGAGATGTATCAACTACCAAAACTAAACCAGGAAGAAATAGAAAACCTGAACAGACCTATAACCACTAAGGAAATTGAAACAGTCATCAAAAATCTCCCAAAAAACAAAAGCCCAGGGCCAGATGGCTTCCCAGGGGAATTCTACCAAACATTTCAAGAAGAATTAATACCTATTCTTCTGAAACTGTTCCAAAAAATAGAAATGGAAGGAAAACTTCCAAACTCATTTTATGAGGCCAGCATTCCCTTGATCCCAAAACCAGACAAAGACCCCATCAAAAAGGAGAATTACAGACCAATATCCCTGATGAACATGGATGCAAAAATTCTCACCAAAATACTAGCCAATAGGATCCAAGAGTACCTTAAAAGGATTATTCACCATGACCAAGTGTGATTTATCCCTGTGCCGCAAGGTTGGTTCAACATCCACAAATCAATCAACGTGGTACAATACATTAACAAAAGAAAGAACAAGAATCATATGATCCTCTCAATAGATGCAGAAAAAGCTTTTGACAAAGTACAGCATCCTTTCTTGATCAAAACTCTTCAGAGTATAGGCATAGAGGGTACATACCTCAATATCATAAATGCCATCTATGAATAACCTACAGCGAATATCATTCTCAATGGGGAAAAACTGAGAGCTTTCCCCCTAAGGTCAGGAATGCGGCAGGGATGTCCACTATCACCACTGCTATTCAACATAGTATTGGAAGTCCTAGCCACAGCAATCAGACAACAAAAAGAAATCAAAGGCATTCAAATTGGCAAAGAAGAAGTCAAACTCTCACTCTGCAGATGATATGATACTTTATGTGGAAAACCTAAAAGACTCCACCCCAAAACTGTTAGAACTCCTATAGGAATTCAGTAAAGTGGCAGGATATAAAATCAATGCACAGAAATCAGTGGCATTCCTATACACCAACAACAAGACAGAAGAAAGAGAAATTAAGGAGTCGATCCCATTTACAATTGCACCCAAAACCATAACATACCTAGGAATAAATCTAACCAAAGAGACAAAGGATCTGTGCTTAGAAAACTATCAAATACTCATGAAAGAAATTGAGGAAGACACAAAGAAATGGAAAAACGTTCCATGCTCATGGATTGGAAGAACAAATATTGTGAAGATGTCAATGCTACCTAGAGCAATCTACACATTCAATGCAATCCCCATCAAAATACCATCCACTTTTTTCAAAGAAATGGAACAAATCATCCTAAAATTTGTATGGAACCAGAAAAGACCCCGCATAGCCAGAGGAATGTTGAAAAAGAAAAGGAAAGCCGGCGGCATCACAATTCCGGATTTCCAGCTCTATTACAAAGCTGTCATCATCAAGACAGCGTGGTAGTGGCACAAAAACAGACACATAGATCAGTGGAACAGAATAGAGCGCCCAGAAATGGACCCTCAACTCTATGGTCAACTCATCTTTGACAAAGCAGGAAAGAATGTCCAATGGAACAAAGACAGTCTCTTCAACAAATGGTGTTGGGAAAATTGGATAGCCACATGCAGAAGAATGGAACTGGACCATTTCCTGACATCACACACAAAAATAGACTCCAAATGGTTGAAAGACCTCAATGTGAGACAGGAGTCTATCCAAATCCTAATGGAGAACACAGGCAGCAACCTCTTTGACCTCAGCCACAGCAACTTCTTCCTAGAAACATCGCCAAAGGCAAGGGAAGCAAGGGCAAAAATGAACTATTGGGACTTCATCAAAATAAAAAGCTTTTGCAAAGCAAAGGAAACAGTCAACAAAACCAAAAGACAACCGACAGAATGGGAGAAATTATTGGCAAATGACATATCAGATAAAGGGCTAGTATCCAAAATCTATAAAGAACTCATCAAACTCAACACCCAAAGAACAAGAATCCAATCAAGAAATGGGCAGAAGACATGAACAGACATTTTTCCAAAGAAGACATCCAAATGGCCAACAGACACATGAAAAAGTGCTCAAGATCGCTCGGCATCAGGGAAATCCAAATCAAAACCTCAATGAGATACCACCTCACACCAGTCAGAATGGCTAAAATTAACAAGTCAAGAAACGACAGATGTTGGCGGGGATGCGGAGAAAGGGGAACCCTCCTACACTGTTGGTGGGAATGCAAGCCGGTGCAGCCACTCTGGAAAACTGTATGGAGGTTCCTCAAAAAGTTGAAAAGAGAGCTACCATATGATCCAGCAATTGCACTACTGGGTATTTACCCCAAAGATACAAAAGTAGGGATCCGAAAGGGTACGTGCACCCCGATGTTTATAGCAGCAATGTCCACAATAGCCAAACCGTGGAAAGAGCCAAGATGTCCATCGACAGATGAATGGATAAAGAAGAAGTGGTGTATATATATACAATGGAATATTACGCAGCCATCAAAAAGAATGAGATCTTGCCATTTGTAATGTCATGGATGGAACTGGAGGGTATTATGTTGAGTGAAATAAGTCAAACAGAGAAAGACATGTATCATATGATCTCACTGATATGAGGAATTCTTAATTGCAGGAAACAAACAGGGTTGCTGGAGTGGGAGGTGGGGTGGGAGGGATAGGGTGACTGGGTGATAGACACTGGGGAGGGTATGTGCTCTGGTAAGCGCTGTGAATTGTGCAAGACTGTTGAATCTCAGATCTGTACCTCTGAAACAAATAATGCAATATATGTTAAGAAAAAAAGAAAAGAAGAAGAAGAAGGTAGCAGGAGGGGAAGAATGAAGCAGGGGAAATTGGAGGGGTAGACGAACCATGAGAGACGATGGACTCTGAAAAACAAACTGAGGGTTCTAGAGGTGAGGGGGGTGGGAGGATGGGTTAGCCTGGTGGTGGATATTGAGGAGGGCACATTCTGCATGGAGCACTGGGTGTTATGCACAAACAATGAATCATGGAACACTTTATCTAAAACTAATGATGTAATGTATGGGGATTAACATAAGAATAAAAAAAAAAAAAGTAAAATCATCTGGAACTACTACCTATTACCTGAATTCTTATTACTCAAAGTATGGTCAATGGATAAGCACCATCAGCATAACAAGCTGTGATAAATACAGACACTTGAGTTTTGCCCTGAACTCATTGAATCAAAAATCTGCAGTTTGATTAATGTGCATATAAATATCACTCATATACCTTTAAATTTGAGAAGCAATCTTTTAAACTAATCCAAGCCAGAGAGGGAGAGAAACAGAAATAAAATTTAGTGGGGTTGCACATATTCTAGCACAACGATTCAGATAGGTAAAAAATAAAAAGTGTTGCTAAACTAATCAAATTTTTATGTCATTGGTTTGTGTGAGTTAAACCAAAGCATATGTCCTGTAATGATAACACTGGTGCCTCAGTTGTACAAGCTTGTATCAGCGTTTTTGACAATTACTGGTTTCCCTTTTGGTATGTTGTTGGTCAGAGCTATTGATAGGACGCAGGTGATTTAAAGAACTGTAAATATTTCACCCTGGCCTGTGCATGCTCACAAAAATTCCTGCTTGAATCCAAAATTAATAGTACATATGTATAAGTGATTGTGTCTTGAATCCATGCTGAGAGTACTGCAGTGAGGATACTTTTAGAAAATAATGTAAAGTAATGCATACAATTATAGTCTTTACTTCTTTTAAGGAAAAAACATAAATAAATTAGTTTTATTTTTTTAATGGGAGTTGTTTTAATATCTCAAAAGGGCAGGTATACGTGCAGAAATACAAAAAAAAATGATTCTTTTATGATTTTCTATTTACTAATTCTTTAAGTGCAATATTCTTTTGTCTTCCTTTCAGGAATAAATAAAAATAAGAATAACTAGTTAGAATATATTTTAACATGTATTCCATCATCCATACATTCATTAAGCAGGAATTTTTAAGCAGAGGTTGTAATCCTGTCCAAATGGATTCCGCATTCCAGTGAGGGAAAGAAATTATAGACAGACAAATTAAAAATATGATTATAGGTTATGATAGGAGGGGGATATGTTGGGATTTCAGGAAAATCCTCTTTGAGAAAGTGACTTGAACTGAGACCCTAAGGTATAAAAAGGATCTAACTGCAGAGAATTCCAGGCTTGACTTCCTGAAAAGCAAAGTCCTTAGGTGCTTGAGGCCAGGATTTATTATGAGAAGAGCATACAAAGAAGCCCAATAAAAACGAGAGAAAAATTGTATAATATTTGAGAGGTAGACTGTAGCCTGTTCATGTCAGAGTTTGTAGGCCATGATAAGATAATTGGATTTTATTCCAAGTACAATACAAAGCCACTGAAGAATTTTAAGCAGGGTAGTAAAATTATGATTTATGCTAAAAAGTCTACCCTGGCTAGAGTGTGAGCAGTGGATGGTAGAAGAGGTCATGAGCAGGATCAGTGAGAATAGGTAGAAGGCTTTGCACTATTCTAGATGATCAATTATAATGGCTTCAACTGGTGAGAGGAGAGAGCTGTTTGGATTCTAGCTCTATTTAGTGTACATAATTACCATGGAAAAGGAAGTTAATTAAAAAAGATCTTCACGTTTCTGACTTGAGTACAAAGGATATGTGTTAATTTCCTAGGAAGTAGGGACTACCTAGGAAAGCATGAGTGGAAATTTAAGAATTCAAGTTTGGAGTAAGTTTAAAATGTAGTAGATACCTTGGAGATTAAGACAATGGGCTCTGGGGAAGGTTCAAATCTTACCCTAAGTGGTTAATAGCAGTGGATCATGAATAATTTACTTAAGCTGTACCTTTGTTTTCTCATCTTTAAAAGAAAGGGAGGTTAATAATACCTACCTTACAGTGTTGTTGTAAATATTAGATAATTCCTATAAAATGGTAAGAATAAGCAACAAAATAATAATTATCACTATTATGAATGCTCACACAATGAGTAATGTCAAGTAGAAAAGCTGGCATACAAGTTTGAGGTTTGAAGGAACATGACTGACATTCCAATTCTTTTAAGAAAGGGTTACTATCAAATTAACATGTTGTACACTTTAAATTTATACAATGTTATATGTCAAGTATATTTCAGTTAAGGAAGGCAGAAAAAAAAGCTTTTCACCTCATTATACTTACTTTGAGTTAATAAAAACTGTCCTAGGATAGCTTTTACTGTTTGGTTTTTGTTTGTTTGTTTGTTTGGGTTTTTTTTTGGTCAACTTACCTTTCTCCTTTACCCTTCTCTCTTTCCGTGGGTTGCGCAGGAAAGTTGACACAGAGCTGGGAAGTAGCAGAAGTTCCATTCCATCAAGACAATGGAAAAGTCAGATTCTAATTCTAAAAAGAACATTTCATTTCCCTTTTTCAACTTTACAACTATTCCAAAAGTAGATTTTAGCTTTTAATTGATTGTATTGAAATTTCCTGCATAAATAGACCATAACCATTTTTGATAACAGATTATCAGATCATCCATTGATTAACTACTGAAACCACAAGGGATAATCTGGAATTTGTATGTTGACTTTATTGTCAAATTAACCTTTGAAATGGCAGGTTGATTGACACAGCAAAAATACTTTCTCTTTCAGGTCTGCATTGTAACAAATTATAACAAAATATCATTTTTACTTCTGGAGTGGAACATTGATTTCTTCAGCTATAGAAATGTATTTGAACATGAGTTTGATCCATTTATCTATTTAATAAAAAAAGAAAGAAATTCAATGAATGCCTGGGTGGTAGATATTTTGTCATGTTCTGAGAATTCCAATAAACATGACAACGTACTTGTTTCAAGATGCAAACCCCCAAATATGTCAAGTGGCTTAGTCCCTATTGTGTTTCTTTAAAAGCTTTATAAAACAGGTGCTATGTAAATTTGAATTATTGTTGTTGTCATTAATATGTGGAGATCCTTCTAAAAGCAAGTATCCTTTTTTAAACATGTTTTCTTCATTTATTTTTTGGTAGCCTCAAAACAGAGTCATGCAAAGAGGCTCAGAAAAGAACATGGAAAGTAGCCACCATCAGCATGAGGAGCCCAACAACTCAGCCTGGTAAGTGGAAAAAGTGACGCATGGGTATCTTTTTCTGTGTGTCATTAAATCTGCTGAGATTGCTTTTTATGCAAAAAATCCTCATAGTTTACAAACAAAAATGAGAGTGGGTCTAAAAGGAGAATGTCTATGACATTGATTCTCATTACTTCAAAGACCTTAGGAAGTTGGTATTTGGCAGGAATAGTCACAGCATTTTGTTATACACAGATAATGGTGTTACAGTAGCTACATGACCTTATGAAAGTTTCTTAATCTTTGAGTCTTAGCTTCCTTGTTTGAAAATGGAGATGATGGGGGTGCCTGGGTGGCTCAGTTGGTTGAGCATCAGACTCTTGGTTTCTGCTTAGGTCATGATCTCAGGGGTCTTAAGATCAAGCCCTGTGTCAGGGGGCTCTGCTCTGGGTGTGGAGCCTGCTTAAGGTTCTCTCTCTCCCCCTGCCTCTCCCTTCCCCACCCCTGCTCGCACATGTGCACGCTCTCACACTCTCTAAAAAAAAGAAAAAAAGGAAAGGAAAGGAAATGGAGATTATGGTAGTTATATTGTTATGTTTTCCTAAGAACTAAGTAAGAAACTGCATATAAACAGTCAATTAGTTTCTTTAGCATAAAGAGGTTAAAGATATAAGACTAGTATTTACTGAATACTTTCAATGTGCCAAGTACTAAATGCTAACTACTTTACTGCATTGTTTTATTGAATACTCACAATGCTTAAAGGTAGAAGCTATTATTGTTCTCATTTTACAGATGAAGAAACTGTACTATTGAAAAATTATGACTTGTCTTTAAATCACAAACTGCTCTGACAATTGAGTGCAGTCTTGTCTGATGCCAAAGTTTCTGTACTTGCATTCATTCATAAAGTCAACAAACATTTATTGGGCAGCTAACAAATGCCAGGTTTCCCTTAGCTGAGATGCCATGCTATTTCCTGAATGATTATTGCTTAGAATATAATAACTGTATATTCATAAGATGCATTATAGTTTACAAATAATATATGAATAAGTAATTTTATTATTGATATACCCTGTATGGAAGACAAAGTAGGGATCTTATGTGTATTTTACAGATGGAAAAATTGAGGTCCCAGGAGGTTAACTGGCTCACTGGGTGTCTTACGCTCAGTGCTTTTCAGACTCTATGGGTTAAGGGTCAGTTTTTTTGTGCTTTTTTTTTTTAAGTTTTTATTTAAATTCCAGTTAGTTAACATAGAGTGTATATTTGTCTCAGGGGTACAATATAGTGATTCAACACTTGCATACAATACCCAGTGCTCATCACAGCAAGTGCACTCCTTAATCTTCATCACCAATTTAACCCATTCCCCCACCTACCTCCCCTCTGGTAACCATCAGTTTGTTCTCTATAATTAAGAGTATGTTTCTTGGTTTGCCTTTCTCTCTCTTTTTTTTCCTTTGCTTATTTGTTTTGTTTCTTAAATTTTACATGTGAGTAAAATCATATGGTATTTGTCTTTCTCTGACTTATTTCACTTAACATAATACTCTCTAGCTCAATCCATGTCGTTGCAAATGGCAAGATTTCATTCTTTTTTATGGCTGAGTAATATTCCATGGTATACCATATATACCAAATCTTCTTTATCCATTCTTCATTTGATGGATGCTTGGACTGTTTCTATAATTTGAGTATTGTAGATAATGCCGCTATAAACATCAGGATGCACGTATCCCTTAATACATTTGAATCCTTTGCAGACTGAATGTTTTTGCAAACATTAATTACCAGAGAAATAAAATAATTAAAAGGCAGACACAAAATACTTAAGTCCACATATTTAGTTGTTATTATTCTGCAGACTTAAAATTATAAAATGGCTATAAAAGATTTTAATGCTTTCTCTCCATGGTCCATTTTCCATACTTCTCATGGTGTAGACCAGTTAGCATTTGAAGACTAATACTAGCCTGTAGACCAGACAGTAAGCCTTTCAGCACCAATAGAGCTAATAAGAGACAGACATCATGTTCAGTCCCAGACCTTTGTCCTTCAAATCCAAGTCTTTTCATGTTACTCCATAAGACTTCAACATACACAAGAAACCTGTGTTATGGTCTAAGGTATGAGGAGATCAAATTCCTAATTGTTCAAATGAAACAGAGGCAAGAAAACTGACACCAACAAAACATCTTTAAAGAGTTATAGGAAACAGCATGAAAAAATGTGGAAAACAATTGAAAGTTTATAGGAATGATTTCTTTTAAATTTACATATCAGAAATCAAGACTTAAAATTTTTGATATGTGATATATTGTTAAAAGACTTTCTCAAAATATGAGGTTTTTTTTCTCTTCTCTTTTCATTCTGTTTATTTTTGGAAAAGAGGAGTTAGGTTGTATTTAGAAGACTGGGGGGCGCCTGGGTGGCTCAGTCATTAAGTGTCTGCCTTCGGCTCAGGTCATGATCCCAGGGTCTCCCTCTGCCTCTCCCCTGGCTTGTGTTCTCCCTCTCACTGTCTCCTCTGTCAGATAAATAAATAAAATCTTTAAAAAAAAAAAAAAAAGACTGGGCCTTATCAGTTCCTAAGCAGTGTATAGACCTTGTATAATTCTAAGAGATAAAAGTGGAACTTGGCCAGCTATGAAATGAAAATGAACTCATCATACCACTGTATTGAAGGGTCCTGAAAATAAATGTTACTTGTTCATTTCAAAAACTACTAAAGAGGGGGAGAGGAAAGATGGCTGAGGAGTAGGGGACCCTATTTCAACTGGTCCCTGGAATTGAGCTGGATATCTACCAGACCACCCTGAGCACCCACAAAACCAACCTGAGATGTAAGAAGATCTGGATCTCTACAAACAGAATATCGCAGGCTGTTGGTTTCGAGGTATGAAGCAGGGAGCCATGATTCTGTGGGCAGATATTGGAGGATAAACAGCAGCGGGAGGGTGCCCAGCCGTGGGGATCCTACACTGCCGGTGAGCGACAGCCTTGCGCGCTGGGGACGGGCACAGACTCGCAGACCGGTAGTGGCGGGGAAAGGACTTTAGGGAAGCCCCCGGGGCGGAAATACGGAAACTCAGAGCAGCGGGGTCGCACCTGCGAACTGGGAGCAGCTGGCGGTTTTAGAAGCACAAAAGGCAGAGACGGGCCTCAACCTGGAGGCAGGACTGGGGGCACTGCGGAGGGGCGCACAACCCAGGCTGCTGCAGTTTATAGCAGCACGGACAGAAACGGAGACGGTGTGGCCTAGAGAGCTCACTGAAGAACAGACTGCGGTCTCTCTGCTCTGAGGCAGAGGGTTGGAAACGGTCTCTTCTGCTCTGACTCGTGGAAGAGACGCGGAAAGCCACCAGGGAAAGCCGCCAGAGAACAAAAGCCCCAAAAACTGATTCCCACTGAGCCCATCCCCCGCCACAGGGGGGCAGGGCAACTCCACCCAAACAGGGTTGCCTGAGTAACAGAGCAGCAGGCCCCTCCCGCAGAAGACAGGCTGGGAAAACAAGAGGCCAGCAACCCTAAGGTCCCAAGAAACCAGGTGCATCTTGCTTGGGTTCTGGTCAATAATTTGGACTCTGTACATTCCCTCAAACACCCATTAACAGAATGACTAGGAGGAGGAGCCCCCAAAATAGAAAAGACTCAGATTTATGACTTATGCTGCAGATTTACAAATGGATACAGATATAACCAAGATGTCAGAGATGGAATTCAGACTAGCAATTGTGAAGACAATGGCTAGAATGGAGAAATCAATTAATGGCAACATAGAGTCTTCAAGGGCAAAAATGAAAGCTGAATTGGCAGAACTTAAAAATGCTATCAATGAGATCCAATCCAATCTAGATAATCTAACACCTAGGGTAAGTGAGGCAGAAGAATGAATAAGTAACCTGGAAGACAATATAATAGATAAAAAGGAAAAAGAGGAGGCCAGGGAAAAACAATTCAGAATCCATGAAAATAGAATCAGAGAAATAAGTGACACCATGAAGCATTCCAGTGTCAGAATAATTGGAATCCCAGAGGAAGTGGAGAGAGAGAGAGAGGACTAGAACATGTATTTGAGCAAATCGTAGCTGAGAACTTCCCTAATCTGGGGAATGAAACAAACATTAGCATCCTAGAGGCAGAGAGGACCCCTCCCAAGATCAAGGAAAACAGGCCAATACCCCGGCATGTAATAGTAAAACTTGCAAATCTTAGAACCAAGGAAACCACCTTAAGGGCAGTTAGGGGGAAGAGATTCCTTACACACAGAGGGAGGAACATCAGAATAACGTCAGACCTATCCACAGAGACCTGGCAAGCCAGAAAGACCTGGCAAGACATATTCAGGGTACTAAATGAGAAGAACATGCAGCCAACAATACTTTATCTGGCAAGGCTTTCATTTAGAATGGATGGAGAGATGCAGAGCTTCCACATCCAGCAGAAACTGAAAGAATATGTGACCACTAAGCCAGCCCTGCAAGAAATATTAAGGGGGGTTCTATAAAAGGAGAAAGACCCCAAGAGTGATATACAAGAGCAATTTACAGGGACAATCTATAAAAACCACGTCTTCACAGGCAACATGATGACAATAAATTCATATCTTTCAATAATCACTCTCAATGTGAATGGCCTAAACGCTCCCATAAAATGGCACAGGGTTGCAGATTGGATAAAAAGACAGGACCCATCCATATGCTGCCTACAAGAGACTCATTCTGAGCCTAAAGATACATCCAGACTGAAAGTGAAGGGATGGAGATCCATCTTCCATGCCAGCGGACCTCAAAAGAAAGCTGGGGTAGCAATTCTTACATCAGACAAATTAGATTTTAAACTAAAGTCTGTAATTAGAGACACAGGACACTATATCATTCTTAAAGGGTCTATCCAACAAGAAGATCTAACAATTGTAAATATCTATGCCCCCAACATGGGAACAGCCATCTACATAAGCCAACTGTTAACCAAAATAAAGAGTCATATTCATAACAATACGTTAATTGTAGGAGACCTCAATACTCCACTCTCAGCAATGGACAGATCATCTAAGCAGAAAATCAACAAGGAAACAAGAGCTTTGAATGATACATAGGACCAAATGGACCTCATAGACATTTACAGAATATTCCACCCTAAAACAACAGAATACTCATTCTTCTCGAGCGCACATGGAACTTAATCCAGAATAGACCACATACTGGGTCACAAATCAGATCTCAACTGATACCAAAAGATTGAGATTGTTCCCTGCATATTTTCAGACCACAATGCTTTAAAACTGAAACTCAATCAAAAGAAAAAATTTGGCAGAAACTCAAACACTTGGAAGCTAAAGACCACTCTGCTCAAGAATGTTTGGGTCAACCAGGAAATCAAAGAAGAACTTAAACAATTCATGGAAATCAATGAGAACGAAAACACATCGGTCCAAAACCTATGGGATACTGCAAAGGCAGTCCTAAGGGGGAAATACATAGACATCCAAGCCTCACTCAAAAAAATAGAAAAATCCCGAATTCACCAACTAACTCTACACCTTAGAGAACTAGAGAAAAAGCAACAAACGTCGCCTAAGCCACGCATTAGAAGAGAAATAATTAAAATTAAAGCAGAGATCAATGAATTAGAAACCAGAAACAGTAGATCAGATCAACGAAACTAGAAGTTGGTTCTTTGAAAGAATTAATAAGATCAATAAACCACTGGCCAGACTTATCCAAAAGAAAAGAGAAAGGACCCAAATTAATAAAATTATGAATGAAAGGGGAGAGATCATGACTAACACCAAGGAAGTAGAAACAATTATTAGAAATTATTATCAACAACTATATGCCAATAAACTGAGCAATCTGGATGAAATGGAGGCCTTCCTGGAAACTATAAGCTGCTGAGACTGAAACAGGAAGAAACTGACAACCTGAATAGGCCAATAACCAGTAACGAGATTGAAGGAGTGATCAAAAACCTCCCAAAAAACAAGAGTCCAGGGCCTGATGGATTCCCTGAGGAATTCTACCAAACATTCAAAGAAGAAATAATACCTATTCTACTGAAGCTGTTTCAAAAAATAGAAACAGAAGGAAAACTTCCAAACTCATTCTATGAGGCCAGCATTACCTTAATCCCCAAACCAGGCAAAAACCCCATCAAAAAGGAGAATTTCAGACCAATATCCCTGATGAATATGGATTCCAAAATCCTCAACAAAATCCTAGCTAATAGGATCCAACAATACATTCAAAGGATCATCCACCACGACCAAGGGGGATTTATCCCCAGGATGCAAGGGTGGTTCAACATTCGCAAATTAATCAGTGTGATAGAACACATCAATAAGAGGAGGGAGAAGAACCATATGGTCCTCTCAATTGATGCAGAAAAAGCATTTGACAAAATACAACATCCTTTCCTGATTAAAACTCTTCAGAGTATAGGGATAGAGGGAACATTCCTCAAGTTCATAAAATCCATCTATGAAAAACCCACAGCGAATATCATCCTCAACGGGGAAAAGCTGAGAGCCTTTTCCTTAAGATCAGGAACATGTCAAGGATGCCCACTCTCGCCACTATTGTTCAACATAGTACTAGAAGTCCTAGCAACAGCAATCAGACAACAAAAATAAATAAAAGTATTCAAATTGGCAAAGAAGAAGTCAAACTCTCTCTTTTCGCAGAGGACATGATACTTTATGTGGAAAACCCAGAAGACTTCACCCCCAAATTACTAGAACTCATACAGCAATTCAGTAATGTGGCAGGATACAAAATCAATGCACAGAAATCAGTTGCTTTCTTATACACTAACAACACAACTGTGGAAAGAGAAATTAGAGAAACGATTCCATTTACAATATTGCCAAAAACCATAAGATACCTCGGAATAAACCTAACCAAAGAGGTAAAGGATCTATACTCTAGGAACTACAGAACACTCATGAAAGAAATTGAAGAAGACACAAAAAGATGGAAAAAGATTCCATGCTCATGGATCGGAAGAATAAACATTGTTAAAATGTCTATGCTATCCAGAGCAATCTATACCTTCAATGCCATCCCGATCAAAATTCCAATGAAATTTTTCAAAGTGCTGGAACAAACAATCCTAAAATTTGTATGGAATCAGAAAAGACCCTGAATTGCCAAGGAGATGTTGAAAAAGAAAAACAAAGCTGGTGGCATCACGTTGCCTGATTTCAAGCTATATTACAAAGCTGTGATCACCAAGACAGCATGGTACTGGCACAAAAACAGATATATAGACCAGTGGAACAGAATAGAGAACCCAGATATGGACCCTCAACTCTATGGTCAAATAATCTTTGACAAAGCAGGAAAAAACATGCAATGGAAAAAAGACAGTCTCTTCAATAAATGGTGCCGGGAAAATTGGACAGCCACATGCAGAAGAATGAAACTTGACTGTTCTCTAACACCATTCACAAAGATAAACTCAAAGTGGATGAAAGACCTCAATGTGAGACAGGAATCCATCAAAATCCTAGAGGAGAACATAGGCAGTAACCTCTTTGACTTCGCCCACAGCAACTTCTTTCAAGATACATCTCCAAAAGGCTAGTGAAACAAAAGCAAAAATGAACTTTTGGGACTTCATCAAGATAAAAAGCTTCTGAACAGCAAAGGAAACAGTCAACAAAACAAAGAAGCAACCCACAGAATGGGAGAAGATATTTGCAAATGACACTACAGATAAAGGGCTGTTATCTAAGATCTATAAAGAACTTCTCAAACTCAACACCCAAAAAACAAATAATCAAGTCAAAAAGTGGGCAGAAGATATGAAAAGACACTTCTTTGAAGAAGACATACAAATGGGTAACAGACACATGAAAAAATGTTCATCATCATTAGCCATCAGGGAAATTCAAATCAAAACCACATTGAGATACCACCTTACACCAGTTAGAATGGCAAAAATGGACAGGGAAAGAAACAACAAATGTTGGAGAGGTTGTGGAGAAAGGGGAACCCTCTTACACTGTTGGTGGGAATGCAAGTTGGTACAGCCACTTTGGAAAACAGTGTGAAGGTGCCTCAAAAAGTTAAAAATAGAGCTACCCTCTGACCCAGCAATTGCACTCCTGGGTATTTACCCCAAAGACACAGATGTAGTGAAAAGAAGGGCCCTATGCACCCCAATGTTCATAGCAGCAATGTCCGCAATAGCCAAACTGTGGAAAGAGCCGAGATGCCCTTCAACAGATGAATGGATAAAGAAGATGTGGTCCATATATACAATGGAATATTACTCAGCCATCAGAAAGGATGAATACCCAACTTTCCCATCAACATGAATGGGACTGGAGGAGATGATGCTAAGTGAAATAAGTCAAGCAAAGAAAGTCAATTATCATATGGTCTCACTTATTTGTGGAACATAAGGAATAGCATGGAGGTCACTACGGGAAGGAAGGGGAAAATGAGGGGGGGGAATCAGAGGGAGAGATGAACCATGAGAGACTATGGACTCTGAGAAACAAACAGGGTTTTAGAAGGGAGGGGGGTGGGGGGATCAGTTAGCCTGGTGATGGGTATGAAGGAGGGCACGTACTGCATGGAGCACTGGGTGTTATATGAAAACAATGGATCGTGGATCACCACATCAAAAACTAATGATGTATTGTATGGTGACTAACATAGCATAATAAAATTAAAAAAAAAAGTCCAGGAAGATCAAAAAAAAAAAAGAAAGAAGGAACCATCGGCCCACACCTTGATTTTGGACTTCTAGCCTCCAAAACTGTGACACAATAAATTTTTGTTACTTAAAAAAAAAAAAACTACTAAAGAAAATTGAAGTACTTTTGGTACACAATAAGATGCATATTGCTTCAGCAATGAAAATTTACTTTGTAAGATGGTTTTGTGGCTTTCTCAGTTTTACTGAAATGGATCCAAATATTTACATGTGCTATTTTATTAATAAGTATTTTACCATCTGTGTCAAAATGATATTGCACAGATGTTCAGGAATAACTTTGGTTCTGAGTAAATATTAGAGGAAGATTGAATTTTTCTCCAAATGATGCTGATGGATTTTTTCTATCATAGTTTAAGATGTCAGAAATAGTTGTTTTTTTTTAAAGATTTTATTTATTTATTCATGAGAGACAGAGAGAGAGAGAGAGGCAGAGGGAGAAGCAGGCTCCCAAGGAGCAGGGAGCCCAATGCAGGACTCGATCCCAGGACCCTGGGATCATGACCTGAGCCGAAGGCAGACGCTTAACCATCTGAGCCACCCAGGCGCCCAGAAATAGTTGTTGTTTTAAAGTCCTGCCTACTTAACAGTGCTCAATGAAGCTTAAAATGGCTATAAGGACATTAGAGAAGGGTGGAAATTTATGACAACATTCAAAACTGGGACTTTCAGCCAATCCATTATTATCTTCTGGGGAGTTTCCCCATCACTAAATAGAAATTCACAGTCTGAAGTAGGGAAATTCACATTCTGAAGTAGAGCAAACCCATGGCCTTAAATAATATAAACAGATTCTGTGCCCTTCACTTAGTTTCTGCCCCCCTGACTCAGAGATCCAAGAATTTTATCACTGAGAAAGTTACGAAGTCATACTTGCACACTCCTCATTAGTCAGTGCTGTTATATCCATTCAAGGATATAACACTCCCTCTGAAAGAAGGACTTAGAGAAATGCATTGCATCCAAGCAGAAAGTTAGGTAGTCCCAATAGGCTTTATAGGTGTAGTAATAATGTGACTAGAGACAGTAGTACTGTGTGTGTGTGTGTGTGTGTGTGTGTGTGTGTGTCTGTAGTACTTATTAGATCAGGATCAGAAGAACAACAGTTGGGAGAGAAGAGGGTCCATGAACATTTTAGCAGAAGTGCTTTATGTCAATGCCTGCTACTCGTTAGAATTTGGGCCTGAGATTGTTCACAATCTACTTTTCAAAGTGAAGCACAGATGCTTTCTGCTAAAAACCAGGTTATCAGTAGGATCAAGAGCTAAGAGTCAGTCTTATGACTTATTTGTTGAGAAACACTACCTTTCAATAGATTTTTATTATACTTTCCAATTAGTAACTTTCCAGTTGGTAACAATAACAGCAATAACAAAACCAAATATGGTTTGGATAATGATTACTTGACACAGGAAGTGAAAGCCTCAGAAGTAAAGTAAATGTAGAACAATAAATTAATACAGAAACAAGAAAAATACTTGAGGAAAACTTTTGTCATCCTTACAAATGCATTGATTGACTTAGAATTAGAAGCCATAGAAATTGAAAAAGTTGAAATGCAAAGGACTGAAAAGAAACAGAAAATGTAACAGAAGAAGTAAATCTGCCTTTGGAGGCAACAAATAATGTCATCAGATTTGTGGAAAGCAAATTGAAGAAGCAGTCCTAGAATGCAGAGGACCAGGACAAATGAGAAAATAATAAGATATAAAAAATGACCAACATGGAAAAGAAAAATCAGACATGCAGATAATTATTTGTAAACAAAGAGAAAAAGAATAAATAAAAGAAAATCAGTCCTCAAAGAATCACTAGGGAAAAAAGTCTTGCCCAAGAAAGAAATAGGAAGGGTTTTTACAACTCTAGATTTCATTTGCTAATATGTAAGATCTTTTCCATACTGTATCATAATTTCTTATTCTTTAAAAGTTAGGAAAATCTAATGGTAAACAAAGATTATTTTGAATCTGATAGTTTTGGGGGTTTGTTCGCTTGATTGTTGTTTAGTGCTTCATGCTTCTAGATTATAGAAGCTTTGTCTATTTAGACTTTCTTGTTTTCCTTAAACAATTTTGGTAATTTGTGTTAACCTATAAAAACTATCAATGCTGAGTAATTGTCCATGCATGAACATATATTTAGAAAAAAAAAAAAAAGACTCAATGTCAATGTACCAGTGGAATAATTCAGTGATTTTAATTTTTCTCTTAATGTCTTCTTTTTTCTGACATATAAAATAATCATATATCATTGGTCAATTAAAGATCTTATTGAAATATACTTAAGAACAGTACACAAATAATAGGTGAACAGCTCAATAAATTATCACAAAGCTCAGAAACGTGTAATAACTACTCAAATTAGGAAATAAAATATAACGAACAAAATTAAAGGTGCTCTTTTTTCTTTCTAATCATGAATCCCAATCATCTATAAGGTAACCACTTTCCTGAATTCTAATACTATACATTATTTTACATTTTTTGAGTTTTATGCATATAGACTGATAGAGTGTGTACTTGTTGTGTGGCTTCCTGATCTCAATATTATTTATGTGAGATTTCTATGCACAGCAGTAATTTAATTTTCAATGCTATATACTATTCCATTGTGGCCAGTTTGTGGTGCTTACAGTCTTTTGGGGCATATATGTGCATATTTCTGGTGGACGTACAATTATTTATGTGTGATTCATATGTTCAGTTTTAGTAGACAACTGACCATTTTCCAAACTGGTATACTAATTTATATTCCCACCAGCAGAGGATATGAACCCTTACCAACACTTGGTAATTATCAGGGATTTTTATTTTAGCCATTCTGGTGGGTGTGCTGTGATATCCCATTGTGGTTTAATTGACATTTATTTCCATAATGACTGATAATTGTGGTGTTGCTACCCCAGATCAACAATTCCCTTGGTACTCCCAAATTAAAAGGCAAATGGAGATTTAGAGGAGGTATTAAGAAATATGATAGCTTTATCCACCTCGACTAAATGAACATTTGATCTGAAGAGATCTAAAATTCCCCTTTACCTAGGGAATTTTTTTTAAAGTATGTAATAACGTCTGTTGTTAAATGTGTGCAAGCCCAACAATCTCATTCAACTTAAAATTCAACTTAACCAATTTTGCTGAACTTTTACTTTCCCTTCAGCTAATTAATAGGATGCAATCTATCAATTTTGTCTTGTTTCATTGGGTACAAACCAGTCTTATGACAGTAGAATCACAGTTGAATGGTGATGATTAGAGTTTGTTGCAAGAGGGCAATCGCACACTCCATTTCTGTGTTGGGAAAACTAATTATCTGTCCAGCTATTTGAAACTAGGGATGGCACATTGGCAATAGGCATGAAAACAACCCAGGAGGGCAGGGTTCATGTCAGATTTTGACAGAGGGCCTAGGTTTTTCACCTATGCAGCAAATGTGACAGCTCTATCACTTCCCAGGCATTTCCTCTGGTGGGCTATGCAATGGTTCATTTGCTTCCAGTACTATTAGTTTCCAAACAGTGTGAGAGCTTGTCTCAGTGTTACTGAGACAATTTAGATATGCATAATCTGATACGATGTTGTGAAATGGCATGCTTTATTTTTAATGAAACCATATTATCAGAGATTAGCTAGATCAGATTTGCGGTTGCCAGAGGTGGGGGTAAGGGGTGTGTGGGATGTTGGATGAATGTGATCAAAAGGCACAGACTTCTAGTTATAAGATAAATAAGTACTGAAGATGTAATGTACAACATGATGAGTATAGTTAACACTACTGTATGGTATATTTGAAAATTGTTAAGAGACTAGATGTTAAGAGTTCTCGTCACAAAGATAAAATTTTTTTTTCTTTTTTTTTTTTTGGTACCAGAATGAGATGATGGAGATTAACTTACTATGATCATAATTTCACACTCTATGTAAAGTCAAGTCCTTATGCTGTGCATCTTAAACTTAAAAATACTGTCGATTATATCCCAATAAAACTAGGGAAACAAGGAAAGTAGAGACTAGCTAGATCCAAATGCACTTATTATTGTAATAAAATGTACATAATATAAAATTTACCATTTTAACCAACTGTTAGTATATAGTTTTGTGGTAGTGAACACCTTCATATTGTTGTGCAATTGTCACCTCCTCCATCTCCATAACTCTTCCATACACCAACCTTGATCACACGCAGACACTCTACTCCCATACGGTTTCACCACCCTTATATGTATAGTGTGTATCCATTAACAGAGATTTATAATAATTTTTTATGAATTTGTCTTTAACTCTTATAGAAAACAAAGTGTGAAATTATAAACCAAAATTACAATAATACTGTTATTTATATTTGTTTGTATATTTACTTTTACTGGAGAATCAGTAAGGTCTTCATGTCAACATTGTCCCTACTACATTGTTTGCCACTCTAACATATGATTGAAGGGAGAAAAAGCTGAGATTAAGAGTCAACTAAGTTGAAGTTATTTTTATTGGTAGATCAGATCCTCCTATTTTATCTCTGTGTCTTAGCACCAGAGTTAGTTTGGAATTAATTCTTTATGAGCAATATTTTTAGTAATGTTTAATCAATGTCTAGTGCCATTCCCATGGTTAAGCAATTCACATGTGATATAGAGGTGTCTGGGTAATTATACATATGCCTTCTGTTATATTTCATAAAAGGAAGAAAACTGGAAAATCAAGTAACAATTTGATGAAATCAGCACTCTACTAAAAGTCTAAGGTAGTGAGCTATTAATAAATTTTCATAGCCATGTTCTCACCCTAAAATAAAAACCTGACAAATGGCCTGAACTAAGAATTTCTGAAAGCATTTATTAACAAAAGAGTAAAGAGAATTGACAGGAAACATGGAAATTATGATCCATTCATTTAGGCATGTCCATTTTCCCCAAGTTTGCGTGATCATAAAATTTGTTGTCCAAACCCAGAAACCTCGATAGTGAAAAAGGCACTATAAATAATTGCATGGGGCTAGCGGTGTAAATTGGGACCATGCCTGGCAAATCAGAGCAGCTGGTCCCCCAGCCTACAATGTCATTTTCTAGCCCTAGGCTTCTCTGTCCATGGTATCCAGCCCTTCATGTGGTTCCCACAATTTGCAGACATATGCTGTTTTGTAAAACTTCAGATCCAAACAAATGGAGAGCATTC
Source organism: Neomonachus schauinslandi (assembly GCF_002201575.2). Classification (NCBI taxonomy): domain Eukaryota; kingdom Metazoa; phylum Chordata; class Mammalia; order Carnivora; family Phocidae; genus Neomonachus; species Neomonachus schauinslandi. The sequence goes on along the minus strand of NC_058415.1, from coordinate 52,069,126 downwards.
CTCATTAAGGTGTCCCTGAGATGACTTAGAAATTTTAGGATAGGCAATTTTCCAGATTTTAGTATAGAAAATGTGGTCAGTATTAATATAGTACGTGGTTAATACAGTATGTGGTCCCTTGCAAAAGGGAACTTGATGTCTACTCGTTTCTACTCTTCAAAAGCTAAGTTACTGTATAAGTCCACATTACTTCATTGAGCCTCTACTCTTGCCTGTACAGTGGTGGGGGAAAGTAATTAGAATAGAGGATGCTTAATGATATTTCCAGCACTGGTAGTCTATGAGACTGAGCAGGAGTTATGATAAGCTTTCCTGTTTCCAGTAAATAATACCACAAACTAAAGAAGTCATTTGTATACAATTGATGTGAATTTTTAGATCCCTCTAATAATGATTGAAGAGAAAGGTGACAGACACCTTCAATTCCATTTCCCCCCCTATTTATTATATTTGTTCATGCACCAAGTGTGCTTGATGTCTGTTGAAAATGAGATGCTGGGGCGCCTGTGTGGCTCAGTCGTTAAGAGTCTGCCTTGGGCTCAGGTCGTGATCCCAGGGTCCTGGGATCGAGCCCCGCATCGGGCTCCCTGCTCCGCAGGAAGCCTGCTTCTCCCTCTCCCACTCCCCTTGCTTGTGTTCCCTCTCTCGCTGTGTCTTTCTCTGCCAAATAAATAAATAAAATCTTTAAAAAAAAAAGAAAAGAAAAGAAAAGAAAATGAGATGCTATTGAAAACTCCAGTATAGGATTTTTTGGTGAGAGTATGATGAATGTTAGTGCAGCATGTGACCCCATTTATTGATCATGCAATGAAAATAAGGGCACTAGTTTTTGTTTTATTGATTCCTAAAACATGATTTAAAGTATGTTGTCTCTAATAATTCTGTATTATTTACACTGAAAGAAGAATACCATTCCGGGGACTCTGGGATGGCTTCTGACAATAATAATGACTACATAATTGTTATCTCTTTGCCTATGCAGTAATGGGTAGAGTTAGGTTCTCTGGGAAGTTCACTCAGTTTCTCTGGTTCTAGGATAAAAAAGTAGCATGAGTTAGGACTAAGGTTAAGCAAAGATAAATACAAATATTGGTATTAAGTTAAGGAAACTTCGGGAGAGAATCAATACAGGTTTTAGAAGCTGACAGATCCCACTTCAAATTTTGACCCCACTGATAACTGGCTTTGTAACCGTAGACCCAATTACTTATCTTCTTTGAGCCTTAGTTCCCTCACATGTGAAATGGACTGTTGATAATTCAGTCATGGAATATTGAGAAAATTATTTAAGATAAATAAGTAGAGCTGTTTCAGTCACCATAATGTCACAGATCCCATACTATTTCTTGCTTGAGAATCTTGAACAAATACAATCACGAACTGCTACTTCAACCACATGTCTTTGGATTTTGTTTTTTTTTTTCTTAATCTTTGTCTGTATTGGACTCTTAAAACTATTCCCATGCCCTTGCTACCCCCCAACCCCAAATGAAATCATTAATGACGCTAATTTGCCAGCTCTGTTGATATCAGACTAGCTGATGTATCAGCTGGTGGGAATGACTCCTATTTTTCAGGACAGCAGTGCCAAATATTTCATACTCAATATTGCTTTGCATCCTAAAGAATCCAACATTCCTTTTTATTATTTTTCAGTTTCTTGGTCATTTGTAATCAAAAGAAATGAGTATGTGTCCAGCCTAAATCATGAGTACTTTATTTGATGCAGAATGTGTTCAACTAGTGAATCATTGAACATTATGTCAAAAACTAATGATGTACTACACCTACTATACCTTGGCTAATTGAATTTAAATAAAAAAGATGCTTTCAGCACAGAAAAAAAAAGAAAAGAAGAGAAAACAGGGCAGAATGAATAGAATAGAATGAAAATCCCAGTGGATTTTTAGGGCATTGAACCTATTCGCTATGATACTTTAATGGCAGATACATGTATTATACACTTGTCAAAACTGAGTGTACAACTCAACTCAACTCACTTTGTACAACTCAAAGTGAAACTGCATGTAAACTATACTTAGCTAATAATAAGGCTCATCAGTTGTAACACATGTAACACACTAATGCAAGAGGTTAGTAACTGGGTAAACCGGATGTGGAGGTAGGGAGATAGGGACCATCTGTATTTCCCATTCATTTTTTTTCCTGTAAACCTAAAACCATCAAAAGAAATAAAGTCTATTTAAAAACAACAACAACAAAAAAGTGTTATGATCTTTGACAGAATAAATAAAAATGTAAGAGGCTCTCCAAGGCTGGAGCACACCATTTTCCAGAAATCCCCCAAATAACTGACAGTGAGGGATGAATGGTGGGGGGAGAACATGGAGGTTGTGAAAAGACAGCTTGTATAACACTTTAAGCTCCCGCTGAGGTCAATCAAGAATTGTCTTATTATCTCAACATTGTGTAATATGTTCCAAATGCCCATCTGGAACATTATTTCAATTTGTATTCCTTTAGAATCAACTTCAATTCCCAGTACTATCTTCTATCATTTTATGTTGTTATAGAGGTGAATCAAATATTTGTGGCAGATTAGATTTCTCTTTGTATTGGGGGAAAAAAAGAAAAAAGAAGATGACAACAAGGAAGGAGAAAGCAGGAGTGGATTTGTGCCCAAGTGTTTAGAATCATACTATGGTTGCAATGGTATCTAGGTACTTTTTTAACCTATGTCAATTAATTTTTTTTTAATTCATCAACTTTTAAAATGAACTTTTAATAAAATTGTAGTTGAGAGGGAAAGAGACATGGGTTTCTAGACATTTTTAATCTATTTGCATTATGAGGTGGAGTTCTTGATAGCTTTTCTTTTTTCTAAGTTTTTATTTAAATTCCAGTTAACATATATTAGTTTTAGGTGTACAATACAGTGATTCATCATTTCCATATATCACCCACTCCTCATCATAGCAAGTGCACTCCTTAATCTGTATCACCTATTTAACTCATCCCCACCCCCCCACCTTTTGTCTGCTAACCATCAGTTTGTTCTCTATAATTAGGAGTCTGCTTCTTGGTTGCCTCTCTCTCTTGTTTTTCCCTTTGCGATGTTTATAGCAGCACTATCTACAATAGCCAAATTATGGAAATAGCCCAAGTGTCCATTGACTGATGAATGGATAAAGAAGATGCGGAATACATATACAATGGAATATTACTCAGCCATAGAAAAGAATGAAACCTCGCCATTTGCTATGTGGATGGAGCTAGAGAGTATAATGCTAAGCAAAATAGGACAGTCAGAGAAAGACAAATACCATATGATTTCACTCATACATGGAATTTAAAAAGATAACTTATATTTTCTTAACTCTCACCACTCCCTCCCCCCGCTCCCACAACACGTCCTGCAGGCTGAGAGAAATATCTTAACCATGGAATACTATCCATCTTGAAATCCTTTTTCAAATACCCATACACTAAAGGAATTAATTCCCAAAGGGAGAAGTAAAATGTCCTGTCATAAATGTACTGTATTTAACATTGTCTTTTCATTGAAAGAACATTTTTCTACCTGCATGGCATAAAGATTTTCAGTTTCCTCATTTTTCCCCTACTGCACTCCATTCTTATGTGTAATCCTAGTAGCATCTTTCATTTTTAGGAAGTAGCCTATAATCCAGATTTTAAAAAGCCTTGCTCTACTGCAAGGCTGTTTTCAGTATTGGAAAATATGTTTAGGTTAGTGTAAAGCTAGATTTTTCTAATAGTTCTCAGAAAGTTTGCAAACACACCCACCTTTCACTTATCCAGAGGTCATTTATTTTTCAACTGTGACCACCAAGAACACGGTTAAGATTGTAAAGGGATTCTGAGATTTAAGGACAGATAGATACCACACCTCATGTGGGGTTTTGCACACAATATATTTGCTCTTATATTAAGCATGATTCTACTGGTTCTATCATCTGGTTTTCGAGACTACAGAGAATTAGAAAGGCAGAGTCTGCTTAAAGTATATATATTGACAGCATCAAAAAGGGGCAGCTGACAGAACAGCAATGGATAAAATAAGACACTCAAATGTACAGATTAGAAAATTTACAAAAATGAAATTACTGTAATATTGAACTAAATCCCTTAGATACCAAAAAATAAATATATGTCTATTTTATTATGTTTAAGAAAGACATGAATATGTGATACCCTTTTTAAAAATCGATTGATGTGAGTCAGCTGCTGGTTTCTTCTGGACATATTGCTTCATGTTTATAAGTTGTCTTGTACAACTTCAACAGCTATTTTCTTTGGGAGTTAATATGCATACATACTGTCTTCACTTCAAACTTCAAAGGACATAAGATGATATTACAATAGTATAGAAATTTTAAGTCCTCCAAATATTTCTACTCTTTTAGAATGCCAGATGATGATGTATTCATTTGGTAAATACTGTATTTTCTGAGAATCTTCTGTGGACCAGGAACATTGATTCTAAGAGTACAACTGTGAACAAGACATTAGTCTAACATGGAGGAGCAAAAGTCTATATTTGACCCTGGGTCCATACTAATCTTCATACCAAATGTCCCTTTACCCACTCACAAACATTAAATGAGGTAATATAGATGGAATTTTGTGGCACCTGGGAGAGGCTTAATCGGTGTTCATTGATATTGATTCAACTCACAGTTCCATTTATTCTTCTCAACAACCCAATGAGGTGAAGATTACTACCATCCCTATAGACCATCCACATGTTACTAAATATCTTGAACTCAGATTCATTAACTGTAAACTAGGTATATAAATACCTAACTTATAGGCTTATTATGAAGATTCAAGAAAAACAGTTACATGTGAAATATATAGTATTTGCATTGAGTGTGCTCCATCCTAGTCTTTTATTTTTGATTTGATTTTAATTCCAGTGTAGTTAACATAAAGTATTATATTAGTTTCAGGTGTACAATACAGTGATTCAACAGTTCCATATATTACTCAGTGCTGATCAAGGTAAGTGTATTCTTAATCCCCTTGACCTATTTCATTCATCCTCCTACCCATCTCTCCTCTGGTAACCATCTGTTCTCTGTACATTAGAGCCTGTTTTTTGGGTTGTCTCTCTTTTTCCTTTGTTCATTTGTTTTGTTTCTTAAATTCTACATATGAGTGATATTATATGGTATTTGTCTTTTTCTGACTGGCTTATTTCCTTTAACATTACACTCTTTATACTCATCCATGTTGTTGCAAATGGCAAGATTTCATTTTTTTAAAGATTATTTATTTATTTGATAGAGACAGCAAGAGAGGAAGCACAAGCAGGGGGAGTGGGAGAGGGAGAAGCAGGCTTCCTGCTGAGCAGGGAGCCCGATGTGGGGCTCGATCCCAGGACCCTGGGATCATGACCTGAGCTGAAGGCAGACACTTAACGACTCAGCCACCCAGGTGCCCTAGATTTCATTCTTTTTTATGTGTGAATAATATTCCTCTGTGTGTGTGTGTGTGTGTGCATACCACCTCTTCTTTATTCATTTATCTTTTGATGGACACTGGGGCTGCTTCTACACTTTGAGTCTTGTAAATGATGCTGCAATAAACGTAAGGGTACATATATCCTTTCAAATTAGTGCTGAGATTACTGGGTCATAGGGTCATTCTCTGTTTATTTTTGCTTTTGTTTCCCTTGCCTCTGGAGACATAGCTAGAAAAATGTTGCTACAGCTGATGTCAGAAAAATTACTGCTGGTGCTCTCTTCTAGGATTTTTATGGTTCTAGGTCTCACATTTAGATCCTTAATCCATTTTTTGTTGTTTTGTTGGGATGGGCATTTTATTTTCTTTTTTATTTATTTTTAAGTATTTCTTTAAATTCCAGTTAGTTAACATACAGTGTAATATCAGTGTTGGGTGTACAATGTGTATACTGTAAGAAAGTGGTCTAGTTTCATTCTTCTGCATGTAGCTGTCCATTTTTCCCAACACTATTTATTGAAGAGACTGCCTTTTTCCCATTGGATATTCTTGCTTCCTATGTCAAAGATTAATTGACCATATAATTGTGGGTGTATTTCTGAGTTTTCTATTCTGTTCTATTGATCTATGTGTCCGTTTTTGTGCCAGTACCATACTGTTTTGATCACTACAGTTTTGTAATATAACTTGAAGTCTGGAATTGTAATACCTCCAGCTTTGCTTTCATTTTTCAAGATTGCTTTGGCTATTTGGGATCTTTTGTGGTTCCATACAAATTTTGGGATTGTTTGTTTTAGTTCTGTGAAAAATGCTGTCAGTATTTTGATAGGGATTGCACTAAATGTGTAGTTTGCTTTCATTAGTATAGACATTTTAACAGTATTTTTTCTTCCAATCCATGAGGATGGATTTGTCTTTCCATTTCTTTGTGCTGTCTTCAATTTCTTTCATCAATGTTCTATAGCTTTCAGAGTACAGGTCTTTCATCTTTCTGGTTAAGTTTATTCCTAGGTATTTTACTTTTTTGTTGCAACTGTAGATGGGATGATTCCTTAATTTCTCTTTCTGCTATTTCATTATTAGTGTATAGAAATGAAATGGATTTCTGTACACTCATTTTGTATCCTGTGACTTCACTGAATTCATTTATCAGTTCTAGTGATTTTTTTTGGAGTCTTTAGGTTTGCTATATAAAGTATCATGTCATCTACAAATAGTGAAAATTTTACTTCTTCTTACTAATTTGGATAACTTTTATTTCTTTTTATTGTCTGATTGCTGTTGCTAGGACTTCTAGTACTATGTGGAATAAAAGTGGTGAGAGGAGACATCCTTGTCTTTTTCCTGACGTAGGAGAAAAGCTCTTAGGTTTTGCTCATTGAATATGATGTTAGCTGTGGATTTTTCATATGCGGCGCTTATCATGTTGAGGTATGTTCCTTCTAAGCCTTCTGTGTTGAGGGTTTTTATCATGAATGCCATCGTATTCTTTTAAATGCAAATTTCCAGAGGATCAGATGAAAGAGCCAGAACATGATGGCAGAATGTGTTTTGTTTGTTTTTTACAGTTTAGTTATGTCATTATTCTCATAATTTAAGCATAATTTACTTTTATGCAAATTAATGCAAAATATTTTTGCAGTGTGCTGTTGGGAGTGTTGGAATAGAATAGATATTCACTGGTTCCAGGATTTTATTTTATCGATGATTATTAAATAAATCCCTATTGTTGCATTGGAATTCTATATTGCAGAATCATATTTCACATTTGGGCTCCATATCTTTTTAACAGCTTGCCTCTGTTTCCAAAATCCTCTAAAAATAGGTACATACCACTTTAGACTTTTCATGGCTGCTTTTGACTTTTTTTTATTATGTTATGTTAATCACCATACATTACATCATTAGTTTTTGATGTAGTGTTCCATGATTCATTGTTTACATATAACACCCAGTGCTCCATTCAATATGTGCCCTCTTTAATACCTGTCACCAGGCTAACCCATCCCCCCCCCCCCCTCCTTTTTTTTTTTTTCTTTAATTTTCACAGTATCTAATTTTGGGGCAGTGTTCAAGATGGATGGTGTCGTTAGAATGTGTAGCCAAGGTAGACCTTCAAGAACAGGCAGTTGATCTAGGAAGTTTCAGGAGTAGGATGGGGGAGAATTAAGGGTGTGTCTTTGAAGAGTGAGGTAAGCCTGACAGTGATCATTAAGCAGGAACCAGGAGCAACAGATTCCAGGGAGAAAGTAGCAAGGAAGCACGTACTGGAAAATTACTTTGGAGATGGATTCTTAGGTCCTGAGAGGATCACTGTGACAGAGTTTTGGATCCAAAAGATCCAAAGCCTCTTGAATTCTTGGCAATATTTCTAGATATGAAAAAAAAGACATGTTAACAGTGATTCAGTTAATATAACTGAAATGAAGGCGTTCTTCATGGTGAGTAAAATAATAGTTTGTCATGGGACAAATAACAAGGTTGAAATGAAAACAATAGGAAATTTAGTTAATCAGCAGGTGGTTTTTGATTTCTGAACATGTGTCTCACACTATATTAGGCATGAGGAAGTAAAAAATGTAGTAGAACATTGATTTAGCCTTCAAGAAATTTGTAATACAGTTGCAGAAATACCATTCTTCATTCTAGGGAAATAAAATATTAAAAAAAAAAACTTCAGAGAAGTATTTGTGACAAATTGTTTGTTTGCTCTTGAGACATATGACATCTGGTACATTATGTGAACTAAAGCTAAAAGAGTAATTTGTTCATCTCTTAAAAAGGAATCCTACCAGTTCATAAATTCACATCAAGTCAATTTTCCCAATAATTTTCTCCTTATGTACTATAAACCTGAGCAGCATTGAGAGAAATTGATAATTATAGTCTCCTTTGTAATTTCCCTTGTAAAATCTTCTCATTAAGATTCACTTTGTGGTACCCTGCCTGGATTGCTAATTCTTTTCAGTGAGAATGCTTTGGCTGAGTTGTGTTATTAATCAAAGTGTATATCTCCAAGCAACTTTTTCTGTGAGGGGCAAAGAAGTAGTGATGATACAAGAGAAAAGGAAACCATTATCAAATCTGTATACAATGTTGCTCCTTTTTTCCCTTGTGGGTAAGGTAGTTTTAGATTTCTGGAAATAGTATTTACATAAAAACTTTCTTTGTGACTAGATGGCAATATTGAGATGACAAGATTATGACATATGATTTAGTCTCATTAATATATCTTAAGACTTCACTGTTTGCTTTGCCAGCATTTCAGTCCTCCTTGAACAGCCTTTTTAAAGATTTTATTTATTTATTTGAGAGAGAGAATGAGAGAGAGAGAGCACATGAGAGGGGGGAGGGTCAGAGGGAGAAGCAGACCCCCTGCTGAGCAAGGAGCCCAATATGGGACTCGATCCCGGGACTCCAGGATCATGACCTGAGCCGAAGGCAGTCACTTAACCGACTGAGCCACCCAGGCGCCCTGAACAGCCTTTTTAAAAGTTTTTACTATACAATGAGATGTGTAAAAGGTCCTGTGCAAGAGAGAAGATTCTGTTCTTATGGAAGAGGAATGTCATACACAGAGACCATGAACACTTTTTTTAACCATTGTGACAGATCAAGGTTTCTTTTATCTCCATCACTTTATATGTTTCCATGATGCAGTTGACCGTTTCCTTCTGGAATTAGCTCCGTGAAAGATCATGTTCACTTAGAATTTAAGTGGCTACTTAATATCACTTCAGCAATTTCAGGGAAGTGCTCTTTCCTCACAGATTGTAGAGAATGGTTTTTGCTTCCATGGTTTTGGAAGCTCCCAAACTAAGGTGAGGAAAAGACAACATTTAGAGAAGAAAGAGTCAAACATTATTTTGAATACATGCCCATGAGGAATAAATGCAAGATGACTTATAACATGTGTGTGTGGTAAGACCATTGATCCTTCATAATGGACATAGTTTCTCCAAAAGAATCCTTGTTCCAAATTATTTCTTTGTGTTTTATAAGCATTCCTTGAATTAAAAGCTTAAGATTAACAAATATTCCATATGTTTATATATCCAGTTTGTGCCATGCATACAGGGAAAAGAATCTTCATGGATCTCCCAGATGATAGTTTTAAATGGAGAGAGAAAGATGGCCTTGGCTCCAATGGGTATATCACTGGGCAGTTTATCACAGAATTAAAACAGTCTCTTGTCTGTACACTGCAAACTGAGCAGTCAGAATTGAGCAAACCTCTTATATGAAAAGACACTTCAGAAAGCCCCAATTTTTCTTTTGGTGTTCTCTCTAAATTTTTAATTTTTTTCCTTTTCCTCCTCATAAATACCTCTGAGGTAGAAAACATAGAAGGGTGGACACTCCCAGAAAAGCCCGTGAGGCCATAAGTGAGGCAGCCCACTATAGAAGTAACTCTTGGGTTAGAGGTAGAATAGAAGTAAATGAATCAGCTGAGGAGTCAGGCCAACCTCTGTAATCATATTTAGGTTGAATTTAGCACTGACCAGCATGTGACTTCAACAGTTATTTTAGTTTGCTTATCTGTAAAATGGTAACAATAGTACTTACCTTAATAAAGTTGCTGTGGTGATTGACAGCATAATGCTTACAAAACATATAACACAGTACCTAGCATAAAATGAACACTAAAAAATTACTAGTCATTACCACAAGAATGAAATGCACTAACAAATTCTATTTTATTATTTAAGAAACAAAAAGTCTGAGGATAAAAATGAAGGGAAAGAAATTACATGGGGAATATAGAATGCAGAAGTACAAAAATGCTGAGCTAAGTCTTTAAAGATGGATGTATCCAGTTGGTACATGAGGCCCTTCCAGAATACAAGATCAGCATGAGCAGAAAGAATAGCACATGGATAAAAAGTTCCATGGTGTGGGCAGGGAGCTACAAAATGGTTTGTATTGCAAGTGTGTACTGTGTAAGTTGGGAGAAGTGGGAGATATCATTTCAGAACTGGGTAAAGGCAGTCTTTACTTATTTTATGTACATAGTTTATGCCTGTCCTTATGCAGACCAGAATGCCATTGAGTGGGTATAATCAGAGAGTAACCTGACCTATTCTCCCAGACTGTTATGAGAGCAAAGATTTAAATAATAAATACAGTTCCCTTGGTATAGTCCCTTCTTGAAACTCTTTCATTGTGCTGTTAGTATTTTTTTTAATCTACTTTTCTATCCACCCATCCATTTCTCTTAGCTTCCTGATTTTAACTGCATCCTGCACTCATGCATTGATTTTGATTGTGCGCTTTTGTTATTTATCATTTAACAACAAACATGTTTTGTTGCTTTTTATATGAATATAACTTTCTGGTAAGCCCATTAGAGGAAGGGTAGATTTGTCCTTTTTGTCATCAGGCAAGCATTTAGATAGAAAATCATACTAATGTTTGGATTACTTTGTAAATTAAATTTTTTTAATAAAATATATTGGATTTCTATTTAAAAGTGTATTCCCCACTTGTACAGATAGTGTTTATCAGGACAAAGCTAGAACTACTTTAATAGTCCAATATATAACAGCATGCAATCCTTGTATTCTGGAAAAATTGTGAACTCAGGATTACTTCTGATGTTAATGTTTTTTGTCCTCTCACCAATGCCTCTCACCATGACTCTCCTATATAACTCATATTCTTTCTGTGTAGCGAGCATGATGATTTCCTATATGCCAAACAGAAGAAAAATTTAATTTTAAACTTTGGGAAATGGAAAAGCAATAGAGAGAGTTAGTGAAGGGGTCTGAAAGTATACTAGAAACATCAAAGATAAAAACAAAATGATTTTGGTAATCCTTAGTGCTTGTTCTTAATACTAATGGTTGCATTCTGAAATTCAGCTAAGGAGGCTGAGAGGTGTCAAGAATGTTTCACATTGTGTTCTAGCAGATGGTAGTATTTTTTTCTCTAACTCATTCATCTAAAGCTCTTTCAGCTGTATTAAAATTGTCCCAAAGGAAAAAACAAGTTTCAGAGATATTTGTGATCCTTTATTTTTTGGGGAAAATCCATTTTCTATGATTTCCGTCAAGTGCAAAAACCTATTTAAAAGAATTAACTGTGATAATTCACTGCTCTGAATTGATTCCTTTTGTAGTATTCCTTCCCACACTTTCATTTTATTTCATTCAATTTGAGTGTCTTTATCTTGAAGCTTCATGATCAAAAATCTATACAAAGTATGTATATTATGTGTGTATCCTACCAAAAATCTGCTTAAAATGCAACTTTCGAGCACTTCCTTTTATGGCAGACTTCCCCATCTCTACTCCATCCTCTGATGTCCATCTTTTGCCTGCTCATTGATCATTTAAATATATTACACAGCAGGGATTATATCAACCCTTGTCAAAATTCTGTTTGAGTTCACTGTTTGAACATGGTGTATGTTGGGGGCAGGTGAGTAACATCCACTGCTTAACATTAAGTACAAGTGTTAAAAAACAATTTTAACAATATATCACAAAAGGAAACTAACAGATAGAAGGAAAGGAAAATTGGCTAGTGTTTTTATATACTGAGATTTGTTATTTGTGAATCTAAAAATCTTAAAGTTAACAATGTGAAGTAGTAAGACTTAACCGGGAATTGTGCATCCCTCCATGTGTGCTCTTCAAATAACCTCTTTAAGAATGTGTTCTCTACTTTGGGTGACACTTATTCACGACTGAATTTGACATGTTTTATAAGAGCCTATTTCCAAGCCCTTGGTCTATCTTAATCTTTATAGTCCTCTAATTTTACCAATCCACAGATGAATGCAGATAGACTGCAGCACAGCTATAGCAAAAATCAAAGGTATGGGTCAATATTCAATATCTACATGGTTCAGAAGAGCCATCTGAAGGATTTTTTTTTTAAATGGCACTAATCTAAAAAACAACTGCAATGTCACTGACACTCAGTGCAGAATTAGGAAGCTATTTAAATAATGTGCCATGGGCTCTGAATGTGGTTGCCAAAGAAGAGTTCCAAAAATATCTTAAGCAATAAGAGCACCAGTGAATTTGGATTTGTCCAAAATACATTTGGATGAATGTATTTCAATGTTAGGAAGAAATCTGGTATGATTTTCTAGAAATGTGAATTGGACCATTTTACTCCTCTTAAAATTTTTTTCAGATTCCCTGTAATCTATGTAGTGATTTTAAACTTTCTAAAAGTAAATATCTCTAAAAACAAAGAAGAGCAAACATGAAATTTCTTTGTCTTGAAATGAAAAATATATCTGAATGTTTTATTTACTTCACAATTTAAGTGACTTTTAAAATTTTACTACCAAGCAGAACAGATAGACCAAAAAATTACATCATATTTCTCCTGTATATTTTAATACCACACTGATATTACCTTCAACATTCATCCATTCATCCATTCTGCTCATCCAAAAAATATTAATTGAATACCTGCTATACAATATAGAGTATTAAATGATGGGATTCTATGTATCTCACTATATTTTATTTCTTTATATGAATATCTCTCTTAATAAATTTAATTTGTTGAGAGCAAGGACTCTCATATTCCAATGACTAGCATAATGCTCAGAATGTAGAAGATGCTGAGAAAATATTGAATAAGTAAAAATGTTTATTAACAATTTATTTATAAATTGTAAAATAAATTTATAAAAGCTTATGGTACATTATATAATGCCCTTTGAGTTCTTATCCCAGCATCATCCCCCTCAAATCTGTCATGTGTATTTTTATGAGTCATTTATCTTAATTGCCAATCTAAAACTCTTCCCAATTTGATATATTTGGCTTGTATCTGACTTTCCAAGTTTTGCACCAGAAAGTTCAAAAGTCCACATCTTAAGAAAAACATGGAAGACCTTTGATTGTCCTATGCCTGTTCTCTCAGTTTAAACTCCTATTACTCCCATCCACTCCATTACATTCCATGTTGTTTCCCAACACTTTACACAGGTTTTTTATTTTGCCTAGACTTTCCTTCTCTCAGATGTAGCAAATTCCTACTCTTTCAACACCCAGCTGAGTCATTTCCATGTTTATGAAAGCTTCCTTGACCCCCACATGTAACCACTTCTCCTTGTGTACACTTTGCCTAATTTATACTTCTACTGAGATACTCCCCAAATCATGTTCCAAGGAATTAATTCTGTAGGATGCTAACAAGTGTTATTGCAGGGAGAAAAGGAAGTAAGGAATATCCTCTGCTCCAAAAAATTTTAAGAGTTGTGTGTTAAGTAAAATTAAACACGTGTTTTTATTACAGGAATACTCAGAGCCTTTATAGTTCTCATATTCACTGTGAATTTTTAAGAGTAGACTAGACTATATAATATACAGTGTTTCCCATGTATATTTCTCTATGGAACCCATCTTTCACACAGTACTGGACTTCCCATGAAACTCAAGTATTCTACTAATTGTAGTTTATGAAAACTCTATTATTTTATTTATTATGATTATTTCCTAAGATACTGTAGGCTCCCTAAACTCAAGGTCTCTGTACTATGTATCATTTCTTACTCTTAGTAGAATGTGAATGATTTTTTTAAATATAGACTCAGTTGGGGCGCCTGGGTGGCTCAGTCGTTAAGCGTCTGCCTTTGGCTCAGGTCATGATCCCAGGGTCCTGGGATGGAGCCCCGCATCAGGCTCCCTGCTCTGTGGGAGGCCTGCTTCTCCCTCTCCCCCTCCCCCTGCTTGTGTTACCTCTCTCGCTGTGTCTCTCTCTGTCAAATGAATAAATAAAAATCTTTAAAAATAAATAAATAAATATAGACTCAGTTTACAAATGAAATATTCTAACTCAAATGTCTTTATCGAGATAAGATAAATATAATTTCTTCATTTGCCTTATTTGTTGTGATTGTGTTTCAAGTAGTAAGTATAAACATTGGATGAATTAGTAAGTATGAACATTGGATGAATTACATGTTTCACATGTAAATAAGATGAAAATTTTTTCCTGTACGTTATCTTTTTAGGAATTAAAGTTTTTCATCTGCTAAATTTCACCATTATAGTATATTTTTAATAGTTAGAACACTTTAAAGGTAATACACACTAAAATTATGTTTTAGTAATAAATATCTAAAGTATTTAATGTTGGTAATTGTTTAATGTTTTTCATTATTTTGAACATTATCCATTGGAATTTTATAAAAAAGGGTCAAATTATATAAACCATATTTAAACCTATATTTTAAATATTTTTTTATTTATTTTTAATTTTTTTTTAGAGAGAGAGAATCTTAAACAGGCTCCACATGCAGGGCTTGATCCCATGACCCTGAGATCATAGCCTGAGCTGAAATCAAGAGTCAGATGCCTAACCTACTGAGCCACCCAAGCATCCCTAAACCTTTATTTTAAAAGGCATGAATCTCTCTGAATTTGCACTCTAATAGAAATCTCTTTATATTATAAGATTTAACAATAAAATATTCATACAGATGAACAGCAAAATGCTGCTAAGGTGCAAACATGGGTACATAGATTTATATTTATTTTTCTTCCATTCTGAGTCTACATAGCTGATGAAGGTTTGTTTTCATATGTAATGTAATGAGAAAATGGTTGAAAACATACTAAGATCATTCCTACTCATTGCCAACCCAATTTGTAGCAATGTAAAGATTTTAGTAAAAAAACAAACAAACCCCAAAACAACTTTGTTTTGTGAATGTTAATTGATTTGAAGGAATTTCTCTGGTTGTTTTATTTAATTCACTAATCAATTTGATGAAAGAAATAAAATATTGACCAAATTTTTTTTGCATACACATTCTATCTCACTTTTTAAACATCATTTTCCCAGTGTTAGACCATAGCCTGAGAGGTCAGAAAAGCATTCTACTATCATTTTGCTTCTGTTTTTTCCCTCTTAAATATGACTGTCTTCTTGGATATTATTTTAAAATCTGGAGAGAAAATAATTTTGAGAGAAATCTTAGGTAAGGAACATTTTAAATGTATCACTGAAACCCCATCCCCTATTTGGATAGGGCTCTTATGAAACATAGAGGAGCATTAAAGGCTCAGAACTAATGATCAATTATTATTGGTTAGGTACATGGATTTATATTTTTGTTGAGCAATTTGACACAAATTCCACACTTCCATTCAAAAATTTCATCTTTTTTCACATTGAAGTTACAGTTGTTGTCTCCTAAACTACTCTACAGATGCCTTATTAAACACATGAAAATTTCTTTAAGACTGTTTCTTTTCAAAACAAAGGAGAGGACTCAGGCTTATTCATGCTATTCACCTCAATTAAGTGATAAAATCAATGAGGATAATGGGCCATTTAAGTGCAAGTATTAATCATTTTTTATATGACTTGACTAGTCTTTTTATAATGAAGTAAAGTATAAAATAAAAACATCTAGACTATCTTCCAGCAGAGTTAGTATACACATTTAAACATTCATGAAAATGTAAGTTATGTTTTGCATAGTGGCAGTTCAACTGACAGTCAAGAACACTATGCTCTGTCCACATAATATACGGATTATGGCAACATAAAAATAATGTTTTTGGAAGAAGATAGATGTGGCCAACAAGTACATCAAGAAGAATTTGACATCACCAATCATCACAAATCAAAACCACAATGAGATATCATCTCACATCTGTTAGAATGGCTACTATCAAAAGATCAGAGATAACAAGTGCTGGAGAGAATATGGGGAAAAGGGAACACTTAATGTACTCTTGGTAGGAGTATAAATTGGTACAGCAACTATGGAAAACAGTGTGGAGGTTCTTCTAAAAGTTGAAAATGGAACTGCCGTATGATCCAGCAATCCTACTTCTGTGTATATATCTGAAGGAAATGAAATCACTATCTTGAAGAGATATTTATACCTCCATGTTCATTGCAGCACTATTTATAATATCTAAGACACCTTAAAAACCTTAGTGTCCATCAACAGATGAATGAACAAAGAAAATGTGGTATATTTACATATATAATTTTCTTCAGCCCTACACAAGAATGAAATCCTGCCATTTGTGACAAGAAATGAATCTTCAAGGCATATGCTAAGTGAAATAAGTCAGAGAGAGAGAGAGAGTGACAAATACTGTATGATCTCATTTATATGTGAAATCCTAAAAAAAAAATCAACCTCATAGAAACAAAGAGTAGATTGGTGGTTGCCAGAGCCTAGGGGGTTGGTGAAATGAGGAGATGTTGATCAAAGGGGACAAACTTTCAGTTATAAGTTAAATACTTCCTGGGCATCTAATATACAGCTTAATGACTGTCATAGTTCCTTGAACTGTATTGTACACTTGAAAGTTGCTAAGAGTAGATCTTAAATTTTCTCACCACACTTAAAAAAAAAAAAAACAGTAATTATGTGAGGTAATGGATGTGTTAACTAACCTTGTTGTGGTAATCATTTCACAATATATACGTGTATCAAATTACCATGTTGTACATCTTAAGCTTACACTTAAGGGTAATATGTCAGGGTTATATGTCAAGTATACCTCAGTAAATCTGGGAAAAATAACATGCTTGTGTTAGATTAATTTTAAAAGTACACTAGGTAGAAAAACATAACTTGCATCTGACTGGTCAGACTTCAATGTTTAAATACTTCTTTTTGGGGGGCATTTTCTGAATCTCAGAATTAAAAAGAAGCAAGGGGGCTCTAATCCAGTCTGACTTCCAAGTTATTGACACCATTCTAAATGTTTAGGAATGAGAATCATGCCTTCTCCCAAACCTAAAAATTTTTTTTCCCATCTGAATACTTTCTTTAGCTTTCTTTCAATTAATTATGATTCATTAAAGAAGCAGCTTCTTATAAAGCAGTGATACTCAAACTTTAATGAACCTGACATTTACCTAGAAAGTTTGTTAGAATGCAAATTCCTAGGACACAATGCCAAAAATCTGATCAGTAGGTCTTGGTTTTAACTTAGCACTCTAGGTGAATCTTGCAGATGCTCTCCAGATTCCATTTCAGTAACACTTCAGGAGACAATGATTGACAGTCCAAGGAACAATGTCCAAAGAATATACAGTTCAGGTGGGTTTCAGACCATCCTGCAAACAGGAGATTTCAATCCATGAGATGGACATAATGGGAAGGGAGTGCAGATGATAGTGTAATTCATGAGTAATGTAGAGTGGTGGTCACTATGTGTCTGAGGATCCAAGAACAATCCCACCCTCCCTCCTTCAACCCAAGGACCAGAGGGTAAGAAGAAGAGATTCAGCTATAGCCGACTTTCTAGGAGAGGCAGAAACTACCTTGAATAGTTCAACCTGCTTTAGTAACTTAATTTCATGTTCCTTTGGGTGGTGTAACTAAGATTACTTCTCTACAATGAGTATCAGAACTGAGATTTCTCCCTTTCAAATATATTGCTCTTAAATATGTAGCAAGGCTTTGACTCTTCAGGTAGATAGATGGATGGATGGATGGATAGATAGATGATAGATAGGTAGGTAGGTAGATAGATGATAGATAATAGATATGTGATTGCCATAGCCCACAAAATATGTTCTATCTCCTTGACATGCCACCTATGGCCCTATACTATTAGTGGTATTTCTTTTCTTTGTTCCTTTGCTACTTTCCTTGATTTACCCTACATTTCAGTCAAACTGGATAATTCATCTTTCCCAAACTCATCCTAGTTGTTATTGTGGCCATACTTATCTGACACTCTTTCTTCTATCTGGTGTGCTATTTCCACATGTCTAATTCTACCAATCTTTCAAGACCTAGCTTAAATGCCACCTCCACCTGGAAGTCATTTATTCTTCATGATCAGAGGGAGTTCTTTTCAATATCCACAGCACTTTTAGCTTTACTTTCTTTTCTGAACTTTTCCATGTTCTCATTTCTATTACGGTATCTGCATTTGGAGCCTCTCCTGTAAGGAACCGTAAGTTCCTTGGAATCAAGAACTTGTATATGTATGTATGTGTGTGTGTGTGTGTGTGTGTGTGTTTTCCTCTTGAAATTTCCCTTAGCATATAGGTTTATACATATAAGTATACAAAACGTTTTTTAATGATTGCCTTCTCCCTCCTTCCCTCAAAAAGGAGGGACTTGAAAATGTGAGACTTGAAATTTCATAGGGCTAAATTTTTCAATTCCTTTACATGCCTCTGTGTCTATTAATAAAATCTAAAATTGCATTATAGTACTTTTTAAATGATTTTTGTGACTACTATTGTTTAACTTTTACTACCAGTCACTTCACTGACTATTAAAAGCTGTAGGATTTTTAAAAATACAACCTTCTATTTACTCAGACAGGTCTTCCCTATTTTGTGTTTGTACAACTTTTAAACCCATGTAGCATTTTAATGATATTTTTAATGTTGTCCTTTATTCTATCCTTTCTGGATATTTTTGGATCTTGGTCAACTCTGCTAGTAAATAGGCTAGCTGTCTCCCTCACTGCCCCCACTCCCTCATTCTTAGCTCTGACTAATATGGTCATTGGAGAAGCTTAACTTTTCTGTCTTTAAGCAATTCATTGATAAAAATGAACAGGACAGGGAAAAGAATAGAGAACTCTATTCTGATTAGCATCAGTTGAAATCAGCACATTTTGAATCCTCCAATATGACCATAATCCTCCATCTTATCCACAAAGATGTCATGAGAGACATTTCACCATCTTAATGTAATCAATGTCTATTCTTTCTATTTTTCTGATATGCCTGGTTCATCACAATAAAATTTTAATACTAAATACAATACTACAATAAAATTTTAATACTAAAATTTTGACGTGTCTTCTCAAATACTGTGTAACCATTTGTTCAGATCAGAAGAATTAATTACATCTGAGAAGGTGAGTTCCTATATTAACCAAGTATATTAAAGCTCTGTGGTATAAACCAATGAACAATTTTGGGCAATTTACATAGTGGTCCAGTGTTAGCTATATATTTATATTTTAATTAACCCTCACACAGAAGACCCTATTTATTTTTTTAAAATAGTGAAAACGTAATTTTGCTCTAATATGCTAGGTTTATACCAAATAAGCAATTTGCTTCTAAGTGATTATTTTGGTCTCTTTTGTCCATGCTTTCAGTAAGTGTTACCTAAAAAAGTAAAAATAAGTAAATAATTAATTTACTAGGTTAATGTGAATTGTACCATGAGAGGAATTGACATTTAGAATTATAATTTTAAAAATGCTATCAATTTGGAGTGCCTTCTATGTGAAAGGCCCTGTGCTTAGTGCATTAGACATGATATCACATCAGTCAGCATCACAATCTTATGAAATAAGCATTATTATTATTATTATCCCATTCCTCAGAAGGAAACCTGAGGTTCACAGTTCCATTCATTTATTCAGTGCTTATTGATAAACTATCTGTTGTCTCTTGCACAAAATTGGCCCTATTTATTCAGTTTCTTGTTTATATAATTTAATTGAATTTGTGTTTTGATGGAGGGTGGAATTTCTATCAACTCACTAGAGAAATACTAAACAAGTAATTAGAGAACAAATCAGTTGGTTTCAATTATGAAAAGTGCTACAGAGAAATCCAGAAGGCGTATGAGATTATATAGGAGATTATATAGCAGACAAATCTGATTTAGTCTGGGGTGGGGGGCGGGTCAGGGAAGGTTTCTGAGTCCAGAAGCATAAAAGTAAGTCAACCAAGGAAGGGTTGGCAGTGGAGTCAGGGAAGGAGGGCAGATTATTTGAGACAAAGAAAGGAGAATCTACGAAGGTTCAGAGATGGGGAAGTAGTCTATGCTTTTCAGAAAATGCAGGGCAGCTAATGGGATTGTCGTGCAGAGTAAGAGGAAGCATAGGAAGGAGACTTTTGCTCTTACAGGGCCTTCCTACAGGCCACCTGTTAATTTTAGATTTTAGGCCAAAGGGAATGTGAAGACAAAAGGTTTACTTGCTTATTTGTATTTTGTTTGTTTTAATTAGGAGTGAGCTACAATCAGATTTGTTCTATAAAAGATTATTCTGGCTGCTTTTTAGGGAATGGACTAGAAAACAGCACAGAGGGATGAATGAATACCATTTAGGAGGCTTTTGCAGGGGTGAAGGAGAAAGATAACAGTGCCTTGAAGCAAGTAATGGCAAAAAGGATAGAGACGAATGACATAAAGAGAAGTTTAGGAAATAGAATTGGCAAGACTTAGTAATTGATTGAATGAGGTGATGAGTAAAAAAGAAAAAGCCAAGGCATGTCCAGCTGGGTGGATGTTAATTAAATAGTTGCCCAAGGACAAATAGCTAATAAGTATTAGAGATTTGGACCTTATTCAAAATTTGTGCTTTTAACCTTGTGGTCCTCTGCAACCCAACTTAACATGGCCAAGAGTTTCAGTATTTGAAATTTTACAGTAAGACTTCAATAGTATAAGTCTTATAATATAAATGCTTGGACATATGTGATGACATCCTGGAGAGAGACACGTGCAATGTAAAATGGAATTTGGAGCAGATTATTCTGAATTTATTGTGGTGATTCTTCAGAGTAGCTGTAAAATATGGGGTTCTTTCATTCGTGTTTCATTCTATAAACTGCTGGTAGCAATAATAAGCATAATGAGGTAATTCAAGGTAAAATGAAAAATAAACATTCCCTAGGATCCTTGGATGAAAGAAAAATTTCTTCCAATCATAAAATCATGTATTTTCTGTATAATTTTATATCTTATTCTATCTTATTGAATAATACTAAAATTTTGATGCGTCTTCTCAAATACTGTGTAACCATTTGTTCAGATCAGGAGAATGAATTACATCTGAGAATGTCTCTTTTTTTGAATGCAAATACCCTTAGTAATGTGAAGTAGTAAATCACAACCCATAATGTTGTTTTCCCTTCTGGTTAAAAGTTAATCATGAAAAGAATTATAGCCACAGAATTTCATCTTTAAAAATGTTGCCACCAAAAGGTAACTTTGTCACTAAGCAGAAGTGGTGCATTTTTTCCCTTCACATCCTTAAATTTTTGGGTTTGCTTCCAAAGATTTGCTTCCAAAATGTGTAATTTCAAGTTTCTTCCACAGCTCTGAATACTATTCCCTATGTGATGTATTAATTTTTTAGATGTAATTACATGTGGATACTGCACACTTTATTGAGATAAAACAAAGGAAATAATAAAATATGTGTAATTATTTTAAATGTTTCTAGAGCCCCACAGATGGCGACATAGTTTTGTCTCTTTTACAAGCCTACCCAGTTTATTCCTTTTCCAACAGAGGCAGATCAAACGATGCCAGGTTATGCCAGATCTGTGGAGGATGAACTAGGTCCGTGGCTTTAATTGCAATGCTCAGTGTGGCCAGGCACTGGGGTTGGGGCGGGGGCGGGGGGGTCGCATTGGGAGGAACATGGCAATTATCAAGTGAAAAGTAATAAGTTGTTTTGCAGAACAGAAAATTTTTCGTCTCTATTGATAAGAGGCTCAGAATTGAGTAAATTAAGAACTAATGATTGGTTTTGAAAGTAAAGGTTAAGAAGCAGCACTTAAGAACACATGCTTTTGGGACACCTGGATGGCTGAGTCATTTAAACCTCTGACTCTTGATTTCAACTCAGGTCATGATCTCCGGGGCATGAGATTGAGCCCCGCACTGAGCTCTGTGCTCAGCCTGGAGGATGCTGGAGATTTTTTACTCCCTCTTCCTCTGCCCCTCCCCCTGTTCACTAAATAAACAAACAAATAAATAAGTAAAAGAACATACGCTTTTATTGAGAGCATCATCATGTTGGGGTGGTTAAAAGCACAGGCTCTGGACTCTGGCTTCCAGCACCACCACTTACTAGCTCTATGCCCTTCACCAAGTTAATTTAACTTAAATGAGATAATCACAGGGTTGTTGGGAGGTTTAAATGACATGACCTATAGAGCTCTCAGGACAGTGCCTGGTTGGCACTAGAGAAATGTTAATTGTTGTTATTATTGTTAGTCTCATGCACCTACCCGGCCATACCCTTCATTAATAAGGACAGTGATGAGTACTTGGTAGAAGAGAAACAGGGCAATTGGTACAAGAACATACCTGATTTTTCATGTTTCACCCATTGTCTATTTGACTTATTAACATATTATGTTTCCTCTTGTCTTGTGCACATACTATGGTCCATATAAAATTATAACTGGGATAGTCCTTGAGCAGGCAGCCTGATGTGGGGCTAGATCCCAGGATCCTGGGATCATGACCTGAACCAAAGGCAGATGCTTAACCGACTGAGCCAGCCACATACCCTAGTAATTCTTACTTTAAAGCTTATCAGTACATCCATGTGGGGTTCTCACCTTTAGAAATCCTCAGTTTGTTAAAAAAAAAAAAACTACATTTTTCAGGCTAATAACATCAATTATATCAAGTGTATTGAAGTATGTAGTATGTAATAAAGTTCTACCAAAGAAAGCAAGTTTTCTACCACAGATTTATGTGCCTTTATAACCATGGGATTATGATCTCAACTAATGAAAGACCATGAATTATAATTAGAATGTATGTAAATGACAAGAATGCACATATCCCTGATAGCACTCAAGAAATGTTGATGGGCCTAATTATTCAGCAGAGGACCATGACGCTCCTGAACGCAATCTCTTGGTTTCCTTTGCAAGGCAAGTCTATGTCTTAGAAGGGAAAGAATATGAATGTATCTAATTGAAACATTTGCTGCTTTGGCTCTAAAAACAGGGAAATAATCAAGAAATGGAGAAAAGGAACCCCTGTGCACTGTTGGTGGGAATGCAAACTGGTGCAGCCACTAGGGAAACCGTATGGAGGGTTCTTAAAAAGTTAAAAATAGAACTACCATATGATCCAGCAATCCCATTTCTGGGTATATATCCAGAGGAAATTAAATCACTATCTCAAAGTAATACCTGGATCCTATGTTTATTGCAGCATTATTCACAGTTGCCAAAGCGTGGGAGCAACTTATGTGTCCATCAAGAGATGAATAGATAAAGAAAATGTGATATATATCTATAATGGAATATTATTCAGCCATAAAAGGAGGAAATTCTGCCATTTGCACAACATAGATGGGTCTTGAGGACATTATGCTCAATAAAATAAGTAAGAGAGAAAGACAAGTACTTTCTTATATATGCTCACTTAACATGTGGAATCTAAAAATGTCAAGCTCAAAGAAACAGAGAGTAGATAGGTGGTAGTTTCAGGAGCTGGAGGGTTAGGGAAGTGGGGAAATGTTGGTCAAAGTGTAAAAACCTTCAGTTATAAGACGAATAAGTTCCAGGGATCTAATGCACAGCATGGTGACTATAGTTAATAATACGTATTGTATATTTGAAAGCTGCTATGAGGATAGATCCCCAAATATTCTCACCATAACAACACCAAAAATAGATAATTATGTGATTTGTTAACTAACCTTGTTTTGGTTAACACTTGCAATATATACATGTATCAAATTATTACAACTGTGTATTTTAAACTTCCACAGTGTTATTGCCAATTATATCTCAGTAAACCTAGAAACAACAGAATAGGGAGCATGAGAGGAAGAGGTGGTAAGAATTGAAGAAGAACACAGGGAGACAGGAAAAAAAGCAGATTACAAAACATCGAAAGAATTGATCTTTTTTTTAAAATTATATGTACTCTTAGCATAAAAAAATTTAAAAGTATGTAAATTAAACATTTAACAGTGGTTATATCTTAATGGTAGGATTTGGGGGTGGTTTCATTTGTTCATTTTTTGCTAAATATTTTCCAATTATTCTACTATGTATTTCATATGCCCTTAAAGAAGAAATAAACAGAAATGCAAAGTAAGCCGACCAAATGACAATTAGTAGGGTCCATTTATTTTTATAATCTGTAAAACTGAACAATGTTTTTATTATGTTCAGGAAATGTTGCAGAGATGCCCAGAAAAATGAGAGCCTGCAGAATTCACACAAGTCAAATAGAAAGAGATACATTTGTACAAAGGCATTGCCAGTGGCAGAAAAGTTTTCATAAAACAATAAAGCAATAATAAAATGGTCTAATCAATGTAAATTTTGAAGAGTATTCTCAATAAGAAACAGTGGGTGAAGTCAGAGGCAACACATTCTTAAACACAGTAAGTTATAGCAGTCTAATTTTTGCAAATTAGACACTTCTAGGGAGTTATTTGCTTGCAATAAATCTCAAACAGTAAGTGACTTGAATAATAAATGGTTTACTCACTTAATAAAAAATGAATAGTTGACTCTTCATCAAGGAAAATAAATCAATAGGATAAAATGTTCTTTTCTCCTTTGTTGTTAGAGAAGCGGGTGTTTATGAAAAGCATGGGTATCTATAAATACATGATGAAAACTCAGAAAATCAATGTCTAATACCTTTATAAGATGTTAAGGGCTCTGTCTTTGCAGTGTTTCTTAATAGATAGTGACTAGACCTGTTGCATCAGAAATAACCTAGGAAATTTGACCTCAGACCACCAAATCAAACTTTCCGGAATCACAGAGGCATCTGTGTTTTCAGTAAGTGCCCAACGTAAATGTGATGTCCGCTGAAGTTTGAGAACGTCGAATGTGAACTGTGGGCTAAAATCCATAAAAGATTAGCAAAGTGATAGATTACACATTTCTCTTTAAACAAAAGTCTTATTAACTGAAAATTAGTTTAATATGTAAACTTCCAAATGAAAAGGATGGGTTAATATACCACAGAAGGGTCAATGAGTTTATAATGCTGTGCTTGTATACAGACTTTTGGAGATATGCCTCTAGGTCATTTTTATTCAAATCATTTTATATATTCTGAATTAATATGCAAACTGGGAAAACCTTAAAATACCTTGTTCTCATTTGCATAACTGATAAAAATAAAATATTCTTGTTAATCACTGAGGCATATGTAGTATGTTTCAGCTGATTAATTTTGTTTTAATGTGATCTCTGTTTTTTTCTTCCACTCCATAGAGCAGTCATGGCTGAAACAGAAAAGCATTCTCTGAGATATTTATGTCTTTTAATTATATTGAAAGGTAAATTACTTTTATTTTCAGAGTTTCTGCTTTCTTGTTCCTCTTCTGTTTTTTTTTTTTAAAGGCGTAACTTCAACTTAAAAAGCTCTAGACAATTTAAGAAGCCAAAATATAGGAAAAACTCATTATGCCGATAGTATGGGAATATCAGAAGTAACCTTCCAGCCTCATAATTTAGGGATTTGCTTTTCCAGGGTGACAATATTTCCAAATTCCTCTGAGGAGCTATAAGACATTGTTCTAGAAGCATACTTTTAGAAATGTCCTTGTATGTTTCATTGAAAGTATACCTGTTACTTTATATAATCATACTATTCACACTTCTTTTTTGAATCTTTGACTTATGAAATATAAACTCATCACTTAAGTATATATATTTAATATTCTAGAAATTTTTTGAGCCTTCTATCTCCCAGATATAGCAGTACATAAAGTGTACAAGAGAAAGTATATTTTTGCTCTTTAAAAACTAATAAAAACCAAGATTTTGAAGATAGTGAAGTGTCACTGGGTAGAAATAAGATATTGGTGATACAGGCTAGTATTCTATCAGTCTTTATGGGCTCTGTTATGCCATGGTAACAAGTAAGACCAAATTTCAGAGTCTCAAAAAAACCCTGAGATTTTTTTGCTTGTTGATGGCATATAGCCATCCCATCATATTATACTCAGTTCAGAATCTTGGCTGTCAGAGAAGCCCCTATCTAGAACATTGTTTGGCCCCATGGAAGGAAGAAGGAGATAGGAATATGAATCATACATTAGAACTTAAAGTTTCCTCCCAGAAGTGACATATCTCCCTGGACAAAGCAAGTCACATGACCACACCTATCCACAGTGGTCAAGGAAGTATAATAATACTACATGCTGAGGAGCACCACAAATATTTAATGAACAGCCCTGTGACTACCACAAGGATCCTGGAATTAGGGGCATTTGTTTGACATTTTCCTTTCTCTTTACTTCTTGCTGACATCAAAATTATCTTTCATACCTGCCTTTCCGAAATGTAAGCAAAGGTATTAACCTTCAGTGACAATAGTGAAGATTTATAAGCTCAAATTATCATCACTATTTGATGTTTAGCTGCGTTGGGAGAGAAAAAGACTAGCTAGATGATGTCACTTTTCAACAGCGAGAGAGGTCCATAGGATGCGAAAGGGGGATCATCATGAAGGCCCCAGGCCTTTGGTAGAACAAGGAAAGGAGAAAACTAGATTGCTGGAACTGAAGCCAATGTTCCAACTTTGTCATTTTGCCCATACTCCTAAATCACTTATCTTGCAATTCTTCTATAGAAAGAATTTTTTTCAATTTTTGAATATATGAGGAGGAATATATGAGGCTATATCTGGGAGATAGAAGGCTCAGATTTGAATATATTGAAGAGGAAGAGGCAGCTAGCTCTACAGTGTTAACAATGAAAATTTAAGCTGTTAAAAACTATATGAGGAAAAATGAAAGAATTGCCTGGCAAATATACTATGCTGCATTGACAGATACTGAGCCAAATATGTTATGTTTGTTCTTCAGAACCCCTTTTCTTCCCCCCCTACCTTTCTATGCTCCCTAAGGCTGACATGTGTGGCTTCCTTGCTCTTTGGATGAGTTTAGACAATGGAGGCACCATCAAGAGATGAGATATAGGAAGAAGAATGAGGTTGGGATATTTAATCCCCAGTTCACTCTCTGCCAAGTCTTCACAGGGTGGCTTCATTCCTTTACTAAAGGCTACTGCTCCTATCAGGTGGCCCTGTCCATAGAAATATGCTTTCAAGGTCCCAATAACCATTCCTTAATGTTTCTTCTTCCGGCCTCATGGTGGTAAGGACTTTCTGCTTTTGCTAGACCTGTTTGTCTCTCCCACCTTGTCACACCTTTATAAATATTCTTCTTTATTTTTCTCCCCCCAGATAGATTATCCTGTGTGTTTCCTGCCAGAGACCTGACCGAACCAGTCACTATTTCCAGGTGTTATGACATACGTTTAGGTCCAGTACCAATAATCAAAATGATGAGGTTACAAAGGTCTTGGCAGAAACTAATCTCCATTAAGATTTCATATTTTTAGGGTCTCAAAAGTGTTTACTGTTCTATAAAGAATGAATTTAAGTCTTGACTTTATCAAATTAAAAAAATGTTTGAAATTCTTGCAGTTGCAAGTTGTTACTGTGGATAATTTGTTCAAAAGATTCTGAGATACTGTAGAGTGGGCTATTGATTATGTTAAGAACAGAAAGAGGGACTAAGCATTAATAAAACTCCAAGTTGAGAATTTTAGTAACTGCTCTCTGCTGTGGATCACTGCTGGCAGATACTAATAGAAGCCCTAAAAATGAAATAAGTGGCCAGAATGTTAACCAACCTGTCAATCAGTAAGTATTTACTCCTCTGAAACCTCACATGCTCCTAGTCCACTGTTTCTATTGATTTATCTAAGACTTTTCCAAGTTTTGTTCATTCTGTTATCTTTTATATTGATTTTCATTACTCTCCATTGACCCCATTACACATAATAACTGCAATATTACTTGGCCTTTTGTTATATCACTTTCCTCCTTAGTCTGATTCTCCATTCTCCAAGGAGAGAACTGATTCATGTACAAAAGTAGAAGGCATCTTCTCATTATAACCCTATAAATCAGGAATGAAGATTAAGAAACAGATATATAACCCTACATTCCAGCAACCAGTCTACATTGTTCATCTTCCACTATATTCTCATTCTTCATTAAGTTCATTAGTCCTTTACAGAAATCTTGAAGTGAGAAGGAATGATGGGCATCAACCTTCATAGTTGAGCTCATGAGAAATTATGTGGTCAACATCTGTTTTATCCATTGTCTCATTTAACATTTCCATAGACTTGGAAGATGAGGCATTGCAGCTTTTCCTAATTTAGGAGTTTTCCTGGCAGCAAAGCACAATAACCCTACTTCTTACTCATAATGATATCCCTGTCATAGATGTGATAGAAGTAATTCTTAGGTTACACAGTCCTAAAACTTCCAGATCATCAAATTATGAAACATAGCTAAGATGACTTAAGATAAACAAGAATTGAGTTACTTTACAATAAAATTTAAAAGTTTTCCCTTTAATTCATTTAACAGTTAGTGCTTATATCCTATAGAATTTGGTCTCAAATGCCTAACTCTTCTCTTTAGTGATTTTGTTTTAATATTTATGAATAAAATGCACACCCTGTGTTTTTTACTGTAAAAAAAAATTCTACATGTGATATACTCCTTTCCCCAAAAGTCAAATTTGCCAAAGAAAAATTGTCAGCTTTGATAAAGGGGAATACATTTAAAAAGTGAATTAAAGTGTGAGAAAAGAAAAATGTAGAGGTTATATTGGTCCGAGAGAGTATGGAATGATCTAAACCATCCATAGAATGATAAAATGTATTCTTTGTATGTTATACCAATGCTTTTTCCTCCTTTTTTTCTTTTGTGTAAATGTTCGAACATTTACAAAGAAAAAAGGCCAACAAACATTTTAAAAAGAATAGAGAAAAAGAATATCCAGGCTACGAATGAAAGTAGAGAATAAAATAAAGGTGGGTTCAAATGATGGATCAGAGAAAGTAAAGAGAAACATTTGTATCAGTTTGTTTTAACCTTCCCATTTGAAGACAATATGTTGAAAATTTTGGACCAGAGAGCAGAAGAAAGTAAGGCATTTATGGAGAATGTTGAAACAGAAGACCTCCAGCTTGATAGAAGCCAAATGCAGGAAGGAAAAAATAGCATTTCTCAAGTCTTTAATCAAAGATTACTCCATTCACTTTTAGAAATAGATCTCAAATCTGTACCCTCCTTTTCACCAGCACAATCTTATGCTTAATGAGTTCTGTCTCCTCTTACTGGGTCGTAAGACCTTAAGTAGAGAGGACAATCTGACTCAGCACAGTACCTGACACATAAATTTGCAAATGATGTCTGTGGAATAAATAAAGAAAAGAGCTGTAGGGACTAGTTTCTGTATTCATTGGCCTAGATCTTCCCATTTATATAGATATGGAGTATGGTAAGTGGGAGGGGAGGACAGAGATGACTAGCTTGATCTTTTTTTAATTTAGAAAGTCTTTTAAGATCACATATCATATACTTGCTAAATCCCAATGCTTAATTTTATTCAGTGATGCCCTTTCACCAAACCATTTTACCTATTCCACCTCTTTGTAATTCACTGCTATTTCAGAGAAATGATAATCATTTTGATGCTAAAAAGTTATGTCTAAGAAAGCTAAATTGTTGTCTAGTTCTTCCTGCCCCCAGATTTTTTTCAAGAGAACCAAGATTGGAATAAAAAATGCATATTCTTACTGTTACTTCCCACCTGTTCCAACTCTCTCTAGAAATTCAAACAAGACTTCATATAACATTTGTTTTCTGTGAATGGAATTGTGATTAATCTTCTGTATATTTGGCTGATAAATTGAAAATATAGTTAAGCTGAAGTTAACATCTCTTTTATCTGCAATGTACTATTATAGAAATTAATCAGAATTAAATATAAACATCAGAATCCTTTATTTTAAAAGTGCAATTAATATAGTTAAAGTGTATCTTAGAACATTTTCCTATTCTACTCTCATGATTAATGTGACCATAAATGCAAAGAAAATGGAGACAGAATTCAGGTCTGAAAGCATTCAAATTGTCCTTTATTAGTTCTAAAGCTACAATCAAATTCACTCATGTGAATAAATTTATTGTTTGTACATTTAAATTGCTACAAAATCAATCACAGTTAAACTGAACTGGAAACTATTATGGTTGCTTCTCTGAGCAGTGACAAGGAAAGTTTTGCTTTGTGATTCTTTCATCATCATTTTCTTTTCTTTTTCTTGAAACTGCAATTGAAATACTCCTATTTTATATGGAATAGTAAATATTTTTTATTTTACTAAGTAAATTGATGTTGATTAGGACAGAATAATTTATTGGAACCCAATACAACTTTGGCTCAAATAATGTCTTTTAATGTCAAAGTGGGCTTTTAGTAACATTCAGGATGTTTCAGGAAGTTTGACCCAAAACTAAATTAACTTCCTCCTATTACTTCTTCCTTTTAAAGAAGATGGCAAACCACTGTTTACTTTCTTTCCCATTATGAGAGGTCTATATCATATCTTATGTATTTGACCTTCCAGCTTCTCCCAGGCAAGGATAATGACCCTTTTTCTATGACCCTACAGTACTTCGTATGACACTATTTTACATTATATTATGGTTATTTCACATTATAGTACATTCACATTATATTATGGTTGTTTGTTTAGATGGTTAGGTGGTTGTGTATACACTGAATTCTGAGAGTATAGACCAGATTTTAATCACTTGTGTTTTCCCATCATCTACATGTTTAAGAAGAGAGAGAGGGAATGTGTGAGTAGAAGCTATACTTCAAAGGGGAACAAAAGTCACATTAAGTACTTTGAAGCAAGAGACTGGACACTTTTCTATCTTGCATTTGAGGAGAAATCAGCCTAAATTAGAATTCACTTTGGATGAAACATTTCAGATAGTGCATTTAAGTTAATTGAACTTCTGTTTATTACGTAAAACTGCATCCATAAATGTCAGTGTTTCAGCCACAGGGCCTTTTGGAAGAGTCACAAAATATACTGCAAGGAGCCTCCATGAACTGGGAGAATGAACATAATTGGTCTTTTTATTTCTAACTTCAGAGATTCTTTTCCAGATCTCTGTAAGAGTTGTTAAGCTACAAATTCTTTTTCTGTTAAATGTTGTAATCAAGGTCCACATTACTAGAAATTTCATGAATTTGAATTTTGGCTAAGATATTAAAACAGGGCTTATTTCTTCTAAACAATAGTTTTATAAATTGGTCATTTCCAATTAAGGGATTTAATTCACAATTTGACTGATGGCTCTCACTGTCTCTTTCTCCCACCCTCTCTTCTTCCTTCCTTCGGTATTCACTATGCCAAACACGAGTCAGATGATAGTGAAACACAGAAAAATTAATTTTAGTTTCAGCCCAGTTAGGGAAGATACTGTAGGTAGTAGGCTAACTCTTAGATGACCGGCAGTGATTCGTGACTCAGTATTCATGCCCTTGTGTAATCTCTTTCCCTTAAGTGTGGGCTAAACTTATTGACTTGCTTCTAATGAAGAGAATGTGACATGTAATGGGATTTTACTTCTGAGAATAGATTATTCAAAGGACTATGGCATCTGCCTTGGGGTTTCTTTCTTTTTCTTGAATCACTTGTACTGGGGTAGGCAAGTTGCCATGTTGTGAGAATCCCAATGGAGAGGCCTACTGGTAAAGTGAAGACCTCAAGTCGTCAGTTGAATGGCATAAAAGAAACAAGTCTTACAACAACCATGTGAGTGAGCTTGGGAGTGGATCTTTCAACTTCCATCAAGTCTTCAAATGACTGCAGCCCTGGTTGACACCTTGACCACAAACTTAAAAGACATGGAGCCAGAACCATCAACTGAGCCAGTCTTTGGTTTCTGATAAAGACACCATGACAAAATGAACATTTGTTATTTTAAGCTGTTAAGTTTTAGGGCAGATTTGTTGCCCAGAAATAGATGACTAATGTGACAGTGAATGCAAACAAAGCCATTTATTATGTAATAGTATGCTAAAGTCCTCTATAGAATATTATGGGGAAACAAAATAAGTCAGATCTATTTAGGATTCAGTGATATTAGAAGTCTTTGAGTTCAAACTTGAAAGATAAGACTTTCTCTGGGAGAATGATGTTGGGCTAAGAAATAAAATTATCCCAGAAAAAGGGAGCTGTGTGAGTAAAGGCTCTGAGATGTGAAACAGTATGGCACATCAAGTAATCTGTAAGTAACTTTTCCTTTGTACCATGCCAGAACATAGGATGCAATATGGAATGTGCATCTTTTGCATGCTGTACTAGTAAGCTTGAATTTTATCTGGTGGGTCCTGGGAAGATAAATTGAAACACAGTTGGTGCCTTTCACCCACCTCATTCACAGGCTCAACACTGTAACCAGGGCCCTCTTCTGTCAAATCTGCCAGCAACCTCGGGGTCTTTTTCTACACTGTGCTCTAACTGTTCTCAATCAATCAATCAATCAGCATTGGAATGAAGCATATGTATATGAACCTTTAAGGGTTGCAACAAACTACCTAAAATTACACACACACACACACACACCACACACATTGTAGGAGAGCACTCTCCCTTCTCTGTCATCTTGAGGATTATTTACTCAGAGTCCTTCCTGGTGTTTTTGGGGGATCAGACATGTACATCTAACTCAGTGGGAGCAATGTGCTGACACTTCTAGCTCATCCTTGTAAGTGCTTCAGGGGATTTCCAAGGCAGTGATTTAATACATGTTTGCTGAATAACTGCAAATCTCATTATACCCTATCTAGGCTATCTTCAATTTCTTGCTTCTCTCCCTCTTTTCTCCACTTCTCAACTTAAATATATAAATTTAAGTCCAGCTGAACACCATGGGCAGCATTTTCGGTAAGGTTAAGAAACCAACAAACAGAAATGAAGAAGCAGAAATACTTTAGTAGTGGTGGGGATAGTAATTAACTAGTTTTGTGTAAAAACTTGAAGATTATTTTTACCATCAATTTCTACTCTAAAGCTAAAGGATCCCTTAGGTTATTGCAAATTTCTAGCATTTCAGAGTTCTCAACTGAAAAAAGTGGGAGATGTTGGCCTATTGAACAGCCGCATATAATGTTATCGGTTATGTGGAGTTCCATATTATTAGTTTGCCACAACATATTAAAGAATGGTTAAGGAGAGGTGGACCTCATCACTAAAGAGCGAATGATGTTTCTTGATGCAACTTTTTAATCTGACGTTTAAGCCAGGGGAATATATAACAAACTGTTCTTAGTCCATAGTGGAAAGAAGGGAGGGCTTTATTATCACTTTATCACATTTTTGGCCTAACATTTAAATCTCCTGTGAGGTTTGGGGAAGAAAAAAGTTAGGCTATGCAATGTATTCTTAATGCACAGTGCCTTCTCAGTGTGTTCTGCAAGCTTGCAGAGGCAGGATAATAGCAGAGAACTCTTTATTTCTATCTCATTTTTCTTTAAACAGATAAAAGTGCTAAGCCAACATTAAAAACTTACTGAGCTGTTAAGATGATTTATTAGAATAGTACCGTTTCCATTTTCCACTACTATGATACAATTGTCAAAAAAGTATATAAGTAAACACTGTGCTTTCTTTCAACCAAAGTTATTTAACGAGTTAGACAGATAGTTAAGGCAAGATAAAGAATCTTGTTTTCTCCAGACACCTGCTTGTATTAGGACTGCCTTTTGATCACAGAATAACAGAACTAGGACGTACTAATAGTTCAATACTTCATATCACTTTCATTCTCCCTATATGCAGTAGATATTAATTGCATTATTATACAGTCGAGAGAACACATCCTTGAAAAATTCAAGTGGTCAGAAGCCATTCATAAATGATAGAGGTGGTTTCAAATCCATGTCTGATTCTAAGGCTTGTGTTCCCTCTGCTATAACCAATGCCAACTACATTTGAATCTACCGTGGCCCTGTTGAAAAGCAGAGTCAAGCTTTATCACAGCCTTACATCTCTGACTAACGCTGAATAAATCACCCATTTTTGAGTCAATTGAGGTTGTTGACTGAAAACCCCACTGCATTGCCAGGTAGTTGATAAGGTCCAGTTGTTTTGATCAGATGACTTTCTCAGCAATTACCCATTCTGATGAACCAGAGAATTGATTAGACATGAAAGTAGCCTACTTTTGGAAAATGAAAACAGTCTAAACCTCATAGTTTCCTTCCTTTATGGAGAAGCAAGCAGTTGTTCTGCTTTATCAACCAGAGGGTTAAGGCAGACAAGATCCTCATTCCACCCTTGCTTATTATTCACATTGTGATTTTCTTAAACACTTTTCTCAAAGATTGCCCAAAGAATCCTCTCAAATATCAGAAACCCCTTTCCTGATCCTGAGATGAAATATAAAAACCAAATAGATGGCTGTTTTGTTTATTGTTCTGTGAAATTACATTATTAGGAGAGGCATCATTTTAAATTAGGAAGTGATGCATGACTATAACTGGTTTCAACCTGTTACCTTTTTATGATTAAGGAATATTTTGCCATGTTAAAAGATCCTGGGGAAATGATGGTATATGTTTCATGCTGCTCCTGTCCTGGGTGTACCTAACTGTATTACACACACAGAGTCAGTGCAAAAGAAACACAGATGTGATATTGTTTGGGGGAATGAAGAATAAGATCTAAGGAATGTATTATCATGATACTTACCTTGGATTGATTTTACATTTGCTTAGAAATCTGTGGAATAGGATCATGATATGCTTGGTTAGAAGGCAATTTTAGAATAGAAATTCAAAACCCAAGGTTTAAGAATGAGGGACAAACCTTTGCAAAATCTATCTCTATCTCTTATTAGTTGTATGGATTTAAGCAAATGACTTAACCTTTATAAATAAACAGCTTCAACTTCCTCATATCTAAAATGAAGGTTCTTACCTCATAGGGTTATGGTGAAGGTTAAGGAGAGAATATATATCAAGTGCAAAGTACATAAAGGATGCTCCATAAGTAATGATAGCTATGGTGAAGAGATCTTAGTCATTCACATAGGCCGACAGGAGAAGAAACATGTATAATAGCAGGTGGGCTAGGTTGCAAGAAACCTAGTTGCAAGAAACCCCTCAAGTTTACCACAATTTACTTATAGCAGAGCCCTGAGAAGAAGGGAACTTTTAATGAGTTTGCCGTCTCCTCTCAACTACATCTTTTAGTGTTTTAACATCTTTGTATCCCTTTAAGTATGTAGTAGAGTGTCTGGCATACAGGGAGGATTCATGTGGAGTTTTTAAATGAAAGAAATAAACAGGAAAGGAAAAGAAGAAAAGAAGAAAAAGAAGATTCCTTTTGAAATCCAAAACCTCTGAGAGATGAAAAACCAGAGTGCAGGTTTTCTAAAACACCTCTTGTGTGCTAAGTGTCAGTCTTTGCTTACGTATCACAGTATGTGACAGCTCAAAAGACCCCTGACAGACAAGGCCATTCTTGACCCTCCTCCCCACAAGACAGAGCATACTTTAACATATCACCGAAAGCCTTTGCTGGTTAATATTGTGGGCTGAATGATGGCAAGAAGCAGACCCTGAACTCCCTTGCTGATGTCCTTTGTCCCCAAATAATGCTCCTTGTTGTAGACCTGTCAACCACGTGGCACTGTTTGCAAAGCTTTACTCAGTCTTTATTCAACATTTATTGAGGCCCTACTACACAACACACTTCGTGTTAGAACAATAGGCATTCACTCTGCACTTCAGTGACGGGGATCTCTTTCCTACTTTCTGATCATGTTCTATCTCATTACTAAGCCTTTACGGTTACGTTTTCCCCTGCCATTTATTCTACAAATCTCACATTAAATGTCCTTGCTTACAAGAAACTTTCTTGAATCCTCTAATTCCATTAAGGGTTCTCCCTCTTTACTCTTCATAGTGTATATGAGGTAATTCAGTGATTATATATATACTAGTCAGTTTTCCCAATTAGATATATAAAATAAATAGTCTCTTGATAGTGGAAACTGCTTTTTAAAAATTTTTGTGTCATCAGTCAGTTGCTGGTAAGGTACCCGGCTTATAATAAGTGCTCAACAAGTATTTGTTGAATAAATGGATGAATCAATGAGATGAAAATGTAATCTCCCTGTCCTCTGGAGGGATACTAATATTGCAGAGAAAGCTAGGGTGAGAGCAAGAGCAAGATAGGGAAGGAGGGAGGGAGGGACGGAAGGGGAGAGATAAAGAGATACCTTTAAAAAAGAAAATTATAGTCAAATATAATACAAGTTCCAATAAAATCTGAACTTCATGCTATTAGATCATGGAGGAAAGAAGGGAAGAAAGAAGTAACATCTGAGCTGGATCATGATTGTTAAAGAGGAGTTTGGTAGGTAAGTGATGGTCTATGTTCTTGTTGCTAATAAAAATGGAAACGATCTAGGCCTAAA
Organism: Neomonachus schauinslandi; assembly: GCF_002201575.2. Lineage (NCBI taxonomy): Eukaryota > Metazoa > Chordata > Mammalia > Carnivora > Phocidae > Neomonachus > Neomonachus schauinslandi. The sequence continues at coordinate 52,032,657 of NC_058415.1, read as the reverse complement.
ATCAAGGAAAAGGTGTTTGGTGTCATTTCCTTTCATTCAAACACCCTCAGATTATATCTACTGAGGCTCATCCTTTTGGATGGACCTTAAGCCTCCATTTAAGCCCTGTGCTTCTCAGGAGCAGTTTCTCCATCCTCATCTTTTACAAATACGGCAAAGGATATAAAAATTATCACAACATGCTGTATATTAAAAAAACCTCTATTCACTGCCTTCCAAGTAACAAACAACAAAACAAAACATTCTTTTGAGTTGTTTCCGTAGCATTGGTGGTAGAATTGTACTATTCCATGGAAAATATTTCCCATCTTTTCCACCTTCTAAATTGATACGGTTGTAAATGTAACTTTTGATTCACTGAACTTACAGTTTTATTTAAAAACATCAACAGCAATGTTACTTATTTTTCAGATATATGAGATCAGTCTTGGTGTTATAAATCCCATGTATATTTCAGATGACAGTATTTTTCAGTAAACTAGGCAGTTACTTATCCTCCAGAAATATAGAGTAAATAGACATTATTTCCAGATTTCAAAGCTATCATCTACTTGAGTTTTAGTACACCTCATACACCACTGTAATTAGCCATCTGAATTTAATGAACAATTTTGGTCTCCTTCTAAAGTTCAATTTAAAAAATTGGGAGCAGGTACTTTGAATTCCTAAACTGATGCCAACATTTTAGGTATATTTTCTAGCTAGCTAGCTAGCTCACTACTCTTCCACTATTTTATGCAAATGAATATGCACATATATCACATGTTTTAGGAAGCATTGTGTATCTCATTTATAGCCATACAAATGTAGGCACTTTTACTTCAGGGGAAATGTTTTTCAAAAATGTTTATTGATATGATAAACTATTATTATTGTATTATAGTGTGTGTGTGTCTATTAATCTTCCATTTGACTTTCCTTAATGGCAAAAAGAAAAATTTCATTTTGAGTAGTTGATTTCAGAGATACAGTTCAAAGTATCTTAAATGTGCTCAACTTCAAAACAAATGTCTATCTTCTCTGAAGCAAAGCAAATTATAGTTATAGCTGAATTTAATCTTGAAATGAAAATACAGCTAAAGTGGGTCTCGAAAAGAAACAGGCTAAATAGGCATTTCAAAAAGAAAGTAATTTATCTACATTTAACAATAACAACAACCAAAAAAACCATAGTCAGAATCTAAAGAAATTGCTCTTTGAAGGATTTCCCTTTTTTACTTCTTTGGACAGCCCTCATGTTGTGAAAATATATTTGATTATCACAGGTTATAGGCAGTTGGTGCACTGAGTGTGAAGACATTATTCCTTGAAGAATATATCTTAGTAGATAAGATCCCTGATTTTATTATTCTGAATCATTAAACACAATTTTCCTTCTGATTTGCTTCTGATTAAAAAAATGAATACCCCCATTACAAAAAAATGAAAAATAAATAAAAAGGCTGTAATGTTGGATATCACCCATATCAATGTGATCACATGATGGGGATGTTCCAGGTCATGATAAAAGGAAAAAGACCCACAGCACTGCACACTATTGAGAGTCTATGTGATCATTTATTTCATATAATAAGCTCTATATGAGGTTTTTTTTTCATTATGAAGACACAATATATAAAGGCATTTAAAGAAAAACTGTGGGAGTTAAAGGAGATGAAATAATACATTAAGTATATATTAATCAAAAACATTAGGGCCACTACAATGTGCTAAAAAATTAAAGTCCATGGAATACCTACTACACATAAAACATTAAATATGGTATGTTAGTTTCTCCTTACTGCAGCTTTATAAGGTAGGTATTATTATCCTCATTTTTAAAGGAAAAAAAGGAAAAATTTACTCATTTATCTAAGCTCATAGACCCAATATGTGATGGGAAGGATTCCAGAGAAGGTCTGTGTGATGCTAGGACCTGACCACTTAACTACTTCACTCTTGCACAATCCCAGTGGTTACATGTGGAACTCACTGACGTGAGGGTAAGTAAATATAGTGCCTGGTTTTACAGAGAGTGTAAAAGAGACATCTAGCTTGGTTGTAATATGCCAGGTGAAAATATAGTACAAAAATGTAGCAACTAATTTGCTGTTATGTGGATGTGCTAAAATGACATGGGGTTACATGTCAGTTATTAATTGCTCTGTGAAATCCTACCCCCAAAATATTGTGGCATAAAAGCAGCTACCATTAATTTAGTCCATAATTTTTCTGGACAGTTCTTTTGGCTGGGCTCTGCTGGTCTTAGTAGGCTTGATTGGGTATGGGCAGTCAGTTGGTGTGTTAAATGGGAGCTGACTGGCCCCAGATGGTATCATTCTCATGTCTGGCAATTGGCTGGCTGTTGGCTGAGGGGCCTTCATTCTCTTACACCTGGTCTCTGCTCTAGCGAACTAGCCAGGTTTATTCACCTAGTGCACAAAGAAAGGGCTCTTGAATCCTAGGGTTGGGATTTATAAAATTTTTATACAATCTAGGGCTGGGATTTATACAATTTTATTTCCTTCATCTTCTTTAGACAAAGTGATGACCAGCCTAGTTTCAATGGTGAGGCAAGATCTGTTCTTGATGAGAAGAACTGATAGGTATCATCACCCTTTTTGCAATCTACCATGGCTTATATGGAAGTGATACTACCAAGCAGCTTAATTTCCTTATAAGTCAGCAGGGCAGACAATGTGGAAGAGGAAAGCAATCAATGTAAATTAGTGACCTGGGTCCTTGTAATCAGCTTCAACACTGCTGCCAGAGATCTGGGAAAGAGAGCCCCCCTCTGGCCAGGATAGCTCATGATGTTTCCATTGAAACCTAACGTGGAAAATAGGGCAGTCAATGCACCTGTTTTTGTTTTTGTGGGTTTTTTTTTTTAAGTTTTTATTTAAACTCCAGTTAGTTAAAATACAGTGTAATAAGATGCACCTGCTTCTGAAATTAATGCTTGGAAGACAGGAGGAAAGGAAAAAAAAGCCGTGAATTCTGTGAATTAAATCCTAAAAAGGAGCAAATAACTAAATATTCTACATCTCTTTGCCCCTTTTTATAACTTAAATTTTGGTTCAGTTAATATTAGTCCTCTAAAACAGATATCCTGTGTTTGTAAAAAAACATAGAGTAGAAAAAAATTAAGTATTGCCTGTCAGCTTTTTTCACATGTGACTGTTTTATAAATATATATAATTATTATAAGATTTAGTCCCTCAGAATTATCTTGGGTAATTTTAAACTACTACCCATCCTGGACATTTTATTTTAAACAGAGTGTCAGCCCCTGCTTGTGCTCTCTCTCTCTCGCTCTGTCAAATAAATAAAATCTTTAAAAATACATTAAAAAGTAGAGTGTCAGCTAATTTAGTGACAGGAAGCATTGTTAATTGATTTAATTATCAGAAATGAATATATAATTCTTTAAACATAACTGAAAAGCCAGAAAGGGCATTCACTGATGATTCAGTTTCATGGATTCCTTCTTTTAAAAATAATTTTAGGCTGTTGATGACTAACTTGGGTAATCTATTTTTTTTCCAGTGTCTTAGGAGAACTTAGAAAGCATGGAGTCTGTTCTGACATGCAGAATCTTAGGTATATTTTCTTAATATAGCAGGGTATATTGTATTACAAGCTCTCAGAAAGGGAAATTTTTACAAAGATTTTATAGATTTCTACATCATCTCCAGATTTCCTCTAAATTCTGCACTTTTTTATAACCATAATAACATTTTCTCCATAGTGGTCTGAAAAATTGGGCAGAAGAAAAGATATTTGATATTTGCCATGAGAAATCTTAAATTGTAATATAATGATGTATACCATCAACAACTATATCATCTTCAATTCCAGAATCTTTGAAATATGCTTAGTTTTTAGTCTTTTACTAGCATTCATACTTGAGAATCTTAAGTCACAAACGGATTGAGCAGATGAGAAACTCTGTTTTCTCTCAATATAGCCATAAAATAATGATGAATACAGGAGAAGATATTTCAAATGGGTTAGCCATATACATCACAATATAAGGCTATGGATGTGACACAAAAAAAAGGAGGAAAGGGGCAAGAGTAAAGTTTCCTGAACTTTATAGAGTTTACACCTATTCTCTTTGAATGTGGTTCACATTTCCTTTGTAAGAACTATGACACTGTGGTCCAGTCCTGTGACCAGCAGCCTGGTAGAAATCCCCACCTCACCCCAGCCATAGCACTGAATGTAAATAATCCCTTTGCTCTGCCTCATTCTGTCTCTCTCTCAAACAGTGACATACACGTACTAATTAATCAGGAACCAATATATATGAAAATGTAGTACAACAGATGAAGCAAGGATTTATAGTGAGTCAACAAATTTAAATTGAAAATTGTGTAATCATGAAGGAATGTTCCTATTTTATCTGTAAAATGGTGTTGCTAAATATCAAGAAAATGTTACCTGATGTTTCCTAAAATTGACTTTGTAATTAAAAAGAGGCTTTATTAGTGGATAGGTTTACATAAGATGTCTGAAGGTTTTAAAAAATAAAAGATTACTTCTAGAGTATTTGACCACTCTCTGATTTATGTCTACACATCATTATGTTTGGGTATTTGGAGAATGTCATTTTATTTGGGCAGCAAGATTTTCTTTGTGAGGTTACAAATATGGAGATATGAGAACTATAAGAAATTGCATAGAAAGACTGAGTGATCTACTCCTCTATTTGAGGCAAGACTTTCTTAACTTTTGACTTATTATACCATTGCCAAACCTGCAAATCTGTCACTTGGTGTTAATTTAATTTTTTCCCTTTATATTCTCATTTTTCCACAATGTGTTTATTTTATAATTTGTTTAAATTATGATTTGCCAACTTGTTCTATATTGATAGCCAACTTATTTATTGCTTTTTATGATCCACTTCTTTTTCTACGCATACTTCAAAAAATTTTAAAAGAATTTTATATTTACATATAAAATATATGTATACAATTTTGTTCTCTTATTATTACTGGTTATGTTGCAAATTTAGTTGCCTTAGAATAGAAATTTATAAACCGCTAAATTATTTTCTGAATATAATGTTTAAATTGCTGAATTTCATTTGTTTTTCTTTTGCTAAACTTGGTTTATTTCAAAATTGCAAAATTAAGTGGTATTTTTTTTCCCCATCCATCTCCATACTTGAATCTTTATTCTTAAAGGACATTGTTCCATTTTAGAGTCTTTGATTAAATATAGGGTGGTCTAATGGAGTCAGATTGGCCTATATATAAATCTCATCTCTTCAACAACCTAGTTTAAGAAAATAACTGCTTTGAATATGTTTCCACCTCTAAGAAGTAGGAATAATACTAACTATAGATGCATACTGCAAAAATAATGTATGCGAAGTGTCTATCACTCAGTAGATATTTAATAAATATGTATTTCTATGTGTTCCTAGCACATACATTTGAAAGAAAACAAAAAGTCAAGAATAAGTTTTTTTTTTAAAGATTTTATTTTATTTATTTGACAGAGAGAGAGAGACACAGCGAGAGAGGGAATACAAGCAGGGGGAGTGGGAGAGGGAGAAGCAGGCTCCCCATGGAGCAGGGAGCCCGATGTGGGGCTCGATCCCAGGACTCCAGGATCATGACCTGAGCTGAAGGCAGATGCTTAACAACTGAGCCACCCAGGCGCCCCAAGAATAAGTTTTTAAAAATAAGTGAACACAAGGATCAAAGAGTTTTTATCCTATTGGCCAAAGAAAAAGATGGAATCTCCTCTGTTCATTTTGGTAACCCTGATACCAAAACAATTTAAACTATAAATTAACACAAAAGAAGACAGGAAAATAACAGTTGAAAACATCAATTCAGCAACTTAGTAAAAGAATAATATACTTTAATCATGTAAATGTTAGGGTTAATGAAAATTGGAAAATGATTTGTGTTAATTCATCACATTCATAGATCAAAGCAGAAAAATATATATGAATATTTTGATTGGTACTAAGAATGCATTTGTTGAAATCAACAATATGTATTCCAGATTTAAACAATTTTTTAATTTAAATAAAAACTTGGGAAGACAAAAAAAGGACCTGTCTCATGACCTGAGCCAAAACCAAGAGTTGGACACTTAACTGACTGAGCCATCCAGGCACCCCAAAGATAATTCTTTAACACAATGAAAAAGGCTATCTTAAACCAATATTAAAAATTATACTGAATGATGAAATAGTGCAGACATTTCCTTTTAAAATCAAAGTTTCCTTTGTAATCAAGAAATTTCCATTATAATCAAGCGGTTATGGACTCTAATTTTACATTTATTAAATATTTTCTATGTGCTAAGCACCGAATCTAAATGCTCTTTTAATCCCCTTGTGTATTTTAGGAGAGTAGGTATTGTTTTCTCCCTTAGTTTACAGATGAGAAAACAAAGCAAGTATGTATCAGAGAGGTAAAATAAATTGTCTAAAATGACATAGTTAATAAATAGCAGAGTTAGGACTTAGTCTAATACCTCTAATTTTAGGACCCATTCTCGTAAATACTCAGTGCCTTCATACCCAGCAAGAACACTAAATACACGCTCAGGGCACAGCAAATTAGGAGCACCAAATGTAATATGGAAAGAATTTGCTACTTGCTAGTTTAAAATAGCAGTCATCATGGGGGGAAAAGAGTGGGAACTCTCTTATATTTCATTACAATTATGGCTCAGTATAGTTTTCAGTGCTTTACATCTAAGGGTCATAATTCAATCCTCTTCCTCCTGCCAAAAAAGTAGTAGAGTTATTAAAGAAGATGACTACAAATTAATTCATGTGTTTATTGACGAACATAATTCAGAAACTGTCTTGTGCTACACATTTTTCATTACACGATATCCAGGATGAGGGATATAGAGATGAATGCAATTGAGTCTTTACTCTTAAAATGCTCACAATTTAGTGGGCTACACAGGAATATTACATCACATAGTATAATATATGCAAAAATGGGAAATCACACAACATACACAAATACCACACAGGAGGTAAATGATAAACTATCTGAAAGTGAGGATATGAATTGATTATTTTTAAGGAACTCTTGAAGTAGAGTTTTGAGTAGAGTTTTTCAAAATCAATAATTTTTGAGTAGAGTTTTCAAGATCAATAAGACTTCACCATGCAGAATGAAATAGCAGTTTGACTTTTTTTTTAGGGAAACGTAAGCCATTTGTTACATAATTAAGGGATCTTTTTTTTTACCTTACCTTGTGGAATCATCATCCCCTAATAATTATGTAATATTTACATTTCCATTTATCAAACTAATCAAATGATCATTTTAAACCAATACCGTATTTCAAATATAGTTATCTCTGATATAAAAACCTAAATAAAATATGTTAAAGTGACCTGCTTTTATTCATTGTGACATTTAACTATGGCACCACATTTAAAATAAAGCATGCTCTACAATAATTAACTATAAATAATTAGATAACTAAACAAATAAACTTATCTTTAATATGTATTAAATTGCCAATGAATATAATTATTGAATTTAAGTTTTTGAAGGGATATAGAATGATCATGTGGTTATTTTCTTTCATTTTGGATAGAGAAGAACTTGCTAAAGGTCATTCAACCAAGAGATAGGCAGTGGAACTTAAAGTCAATCTTTTTCTTTCCCTTTTTTCTCTTCTGTATCTTCTCCCACAATGCCTAACTCTAGCACTTATGTTTAATAAAATTTATGATTATAATATACATGAATATTAAAGAAATATTATCCAACAAGAAAATAATGGAGAATTTTTAAAGAAAATAGAATTAATTCTTTAGCCATTTATCATTTATGTTAATGAAGATTTAGCCAGCTGAAAATGCAATAGACACAGTTTCTATATATAGTAGAGATGACTTCCCCTTACAAATTGTTTGCCACTAAGCTGCTATACTTAGACTAAGTGAGGGAAGAAGTAGCTATACACAGAGCAGTGTTTAAGTGTGGTCTGTGGTCAGAATCACCTGAGCAGATGCCTGACCTACTCTGGGCTCACTTAAAAATAACATCTAAGAATAAGCCTGAGAATTAGAACCTCTTCAGAGTGACTAGCATGGACCTTTCCCTGGAAATCTTCATTTACTTCAGTTTGTTTACTCTTTGTAAGTGTGTTCAATTTCTGGGTATGTACTGTCACCAGTGATGTCCCATAAATATAATTGGAAGTTACTCAGAGCCGTGCAGGAAGAGTTTGGCAAAATGATCTCCATTCTTTTCTCTTTTAAGTATATTAATTCTTTCTTCAAGTTTCTTAAGTACTTTAACTCTTCTCTTTATAGCAAATTCCCTAGTTTACATTTCTGATTGAAGGCACTGAGCCACTTACTATGCATAGTAAGAAGTCATTAAATGGATGGTGAGGAGGAGGATGGTTCTCTAGAGGCTTCCATTTCTTTTCTTTCTTTTTTTTTCTAGTCTACAATTAAACTGTCCCACTACCAAATCTTTATTTGTGCTTTATTCTAACTACAGCTAGTTTCTTTCTCAATTTTTCTTGTGGCTCATCTTCAAATTAATCTGAATATTTACTCTCACCCATATACTTTGTTATCTTTTTATCAATTTATCTCCTATTTGGGAAAGAAAAAAAGGAAGTTGAAGAAGGGAAAGAAAATGCATGAAAAATATAAATGCCAGGGATCTCCGCATGTTGGTGATTTATCTACTTGATAGGTCAGTCTGGGAACTTAAGATCTGAAATCTGCATCTTAGACTTACAGCCTTAGGATAGCAGCTGTATTTTATTTATTGTTTTATATGGCACCAAACTCTAAAATAGCTGAGTCAGATGTTGGCTCATTGGCATTGGTAAACCAACACCAAGTCTTGAGATGTCAATGAGGGCTATGTGTGGCACCTCTGAACTCCCTGACCCTGATAGCTAGAAGAGAACATATTTGGTTTTTCGTATTTTAAAATTTCTTAGGTTATGATGAAATCCAAAGAAGAGGGAAGTTGTGGGAGCATCATGTCAGAAAATTTGTTTCTTTCTGTATCTTTCTTGGAATCACAGAAATAGGGTAGCATCTGTGTTTTGTTCATTCTCCTTCTCTAACTTTCTGCCTTGCTTGGGATGAATAATGAGAAAGTGAAATATTTCTTTACCCATTGTGTAATTATATTGCTACATCTTTGCTCGCCCCTCAACTTTTATTTTCCCCTTAAAGTATTCTGTTCACCCTTAAGAATCTTACATAAATAACTTTATGCAGAGCAACCCTGTAGGAACATATTAACTCCTTTCTCCTACAATGTTGGTAACTTAGTTCTAAGTTTATACACAAATCTATAATTCTTGTTTCCAGACCAATTCCAGATTCCAAACCTATCTCGTTATGTGGCACACTGCACTATAATTTGTGTATTTACATCTCTCACTGTGAGACTGGAAACTCTTTCAGACCAGAGTTGGAGACATATTCATCTCTATATAACCGAAGCCTAGGCCTGTGCTGGTTTTAATAGTTGTCTGTTAATGGAATAGGGCTGAACCCCACTAAACTACAGCCATTCCTAATAGAGCTTGGTTTAACCTACCCATTGACTTAAAATTTCCCTCTCCACCCATCCCATGCTCCAGAAAATCGGGGGCAATTTGGCTTTATCAGAGTCCTTCACAGACTAACCACTTTCCCAACTGACATCTTTTATAAATTTTACATCAGTATGTAATTGAAAGAGTCTGATAACTGAACTCTGTTTTATTGCAAGAAAAAGTATCTATGGGCAATGATTTTTACTTCCCCCTAGGCCAAGAGTCATGGTTGCAACTTACATACTTATGTACTTGATACAGTAAATTGTATACTTGTAAAGGGGTATGAGAGTATATAAATACATAAGTGAATATCCATGTATTTCTTTTAATTAGCACAAAGAATATAATTTCTCATCTCTGAAGGTATAGTAGGAAAATGTGTGCATTCAATTTAAAAACTTTATGCTATACTATACGCCTTTATCTTAGCATTCACAGCTTAAATATAGTCTAGTAAAAGCAACTTCATAGAATGTACAGCTCTCTGGGCAAAACCACTCCACTCTTCATTGCTTCCCAGACAGATTCTGACCTTTTCTAAGATACTTACAGTGAAGAGATAACATGTCAAAATTTTTTCTTGATAGACATTTTGAGGGTCTCTCATATGGGATTTGGAACTACATATGCTGGGATAGAAGGCATCCACTCATTGTAATTCATCTGCAGCACTTGGTGTCTTGAGTTTCCCTATCTCTCCCTACAAATAATTAATGCTTCACAAAAGGTAATATCTCTTCAAGCAAATTTAATTTAAAAATCTATATTAAATGATAGTGAGGTGATGACACACTTTAGTAAATGGTAGGTGTTCAAAATATTCTGAGAAACAGGGTGTGTGTGTGTGTGTGTGTGTTTTAAATTCAAGAACTACAAAGGAGAAAAACCATAGCAATTCTGTTCTTTTTCAGAAATGCTGCTGATTATAATGATAACTCCTATCCAAGCTTATTAATCTAGCATCTTTAATTAAAGTGGAAAATGATGAAGTATTTTATTTAATAGAAAATGTTTAATTTTACTAAAAGGATATAATTTTGTTGTTTTACTTGGTTTACAGAGAAGCCAGATTGTTCATATACCTGCTGTCACTACTCCTGTCACGTAAGAGTGCCATGATGAGCATTTTGCCTAAGATTTTGATAAACCCTTTGAATAAAATGAAAACCCTCAATACTTAAAATCACTTTTTCAATAAAATAAGAACTACAGAGATAAATGGAGCTAATTTTGTTCAAGCCTTTGATTTAAGAGGGTATATTGTATTCTGTAAGAAATAAAACCTGAGTAATGTCTTAAACTATTGTTGATCTTTCTGATTATAATAGAGATCCTGGCTATAGTTCATGTGGATATACAAAAAAAAGAAAAGATTTTTGTTTATGAATTCATGTATAATTATTTTTAGCACCTACTATGTGTCAGCCATTGTATAGTAATGAGTAAAACAGATATGATTATGATTCTCATGGTACTTATTGTCTAATAATTTTTCTGTAAAGGCCCAGATAGACAAAAATTGAGGAAGGTGTTGTTATAGAAAATGATACAGGCTATAGCATGGCTTTCTTTAGCTAGGATTGTGAGTGTATTTGAGGAAATGGCATTTAAGCTGAGTGATGGAACCTGAGGAATGAGCAACTGGAGAATATTTCAGGGAAAAGGATAGCACATCCAGAGACCCTGAACTGGGGAAAAGCTTAGAAGTGTGTTAGTGTGATAGGCGCTGAGTGAACTCTAGGAAGAATGTCATGAAACAAGATGGCAGACAGGGGCAGGTCATTCATGCAGTGCTTTGCATGCCACCTTAAAGAGTTTGGAATGTATCATCAATGTACTGGAATGCCATCGAGGGTTTTGGAAAGTGTTAACATCCAAATTTCATTTTAAATACATCACCGTGGCTGCTGTCTTTAAAAAAAGTTTTTAGTATGTCAACTGTGGAAATAGACAAGCTGGAGGCTAAAAACAGAAGGAACTAGCATGCAAATTGATTTATATTCTAAGTGCATTTTGAAGAATTTGCTATTATGAGGGATTTGGGCACATATCTAAGTTTTTTTGTCTGTTCTATGTTTATCTCACTCTCCTGTTATATGTATTGTAGTCTGTTGTCACTTAACAGTATAATTAATGACTAACCTCCCATTCCATTAAATAATTTTCAACAGAATCATTTTTTAGGCACAAGATTTCACTGTTTAGACATTCCGTATATTTACTTAAATAGCCCCCTTATTTTTGAACTCGAGTTGTTTCCAATGTTCCACTATAATAAATAACTTTTCAATAATTTTCTACTCAAAAAATATTAATGCATGTCCTTAATGATTTCCTGAGGATATATTATTGGTGTAAAACCATTATTTTCTCAGAGACAAACATCAGCTACTTCTGCAGCAAAAACCACAGAACAGTGAAGCAGTCTGGAGATGAGGCTGTAGCATGGTCAGCTTGGCTCACTCATTAATAAATGACTCATTGCCACACTTCAGGGGTGACCCCACCCCAAACTACCTCCCCTCTACCCCCAGGAGAAGATGATTCAAATTCAGCAGACTAACAGATTACTACACATCAGGGACCTTCCGGATTTCAAGCGAATAGTTGGAACTGCAAATATTAAATCCACAGTTGCTAAGGCACCTTTTCTCTAATCTCATTATCCTAAACCAGTTCATGATTTGGAAAACCATTACCAAACATCAGCCCCCTCCTTGCTGCAATGGACTGAATGCCTATGTCCCCTCAAAATTCATATGTTCAGACTCTAATCCCAATGTTATAGTACTTGGAGGTGGGGTGTTTGGGGAGGTAATCTGGTCATGAAGGTGGAGCCCTCACAGTAAGGATTGGCATCTTTATAAGAAGAGGCCAGAGAGCTAGCTAGCTCTCTTTCCACCATGCAAGTGTACAGCAAGAAGGTAGCCCTCTATAAACCAGAAAGAGGGTACTCACTAGGAGCCTGACCATGCCACACCCCAATCTTGGACTTCCAGCTTCCAGAACTGTTAGAAATAAACGTTTGTTTCTAAGCCACCCAGTTTCTATGGTAAATTGTTATAGCAGCTCAAACTGATTGAGACTATTGCTTTCTTCTTTTTGAAAGATTTTAAAGGCTAGCAAGCACATAGCGAAGGAAACTATTTTGAAACATCTCTATTTATTTATGCATATGTTTAAATAAACACATACATATATATACGCATATATATATACGCATGTATATATACATATATATATATAATGTTTCAGCTAATCAGTAGTTTTATGGGTTTCTACTTGCTTCAAGAACTGGATAAGAATGAATAGGGGTGAACTACACAGTCTTGTGGACCTTGGAAATAAATGGAGTCTTAAAAAATCAGGGACAGTCTCCCCCACAAAACATTAACAAAGCATAGTTTTGAAAGTCTTAATTATTTTTAATTTTGGTAGTTGGAAGCTAGAATAAGAAATCTTAAAGTAAAAGGTTTATGGAGTCTGTCCCCCTCACTGGACAAAAATATATTATAGAAAAGACAAATTGCTGTTTTTGTTTTGTTTTGTTTTGTTTGAGTTTAAATTAACTCGATTATTTATTTTATTTTATTATGTTAGTCACCATACATTACATCATTAGTTTTTGATGTAGCGTTCCATGATTCATTGTTTGCGTAAAACACCCAGTGCTCCATTTAATACATGTCCTCCTTAATACCCATCACTGGGCTAATCCATCCCTCCATCCCCCTCCCCTCTAAAGCCCTCAGTTTGTTTCTCAGAGTCCATAGTCTCTCATGGTTCGTCTCCCCGTCTGATTTCCTCCCCTTCATTTTTCCCTTCCTACTATCTTGTTTCAGAGGCACAGGTCTGTGATTCATCAGTCTTACACAATTCACAGTGCTCACCATAGCACATACCCTCCCCAGTGTCCATCACCCAGCCACCCCATCCCTCCCAATCCCCACCACTCCAGCAACTCTCAGTTTGTTTCCTGAGATTAAGAATTCCTCATATCAATGAGATCATATGATACTTGTCTTTCTCTGATTGACTTATTTTGCTTAGCATAATACCCTCTAGTTTTATCCACGTCGTTGCAAATGGCAAAATTTTGTTTTTTTGATGGCTGCATAACATTCCATTGTGTGTGTGTGTGTGTGTGTGTGTGTGTGTGTGTGTGTGTGTGTGTATATATACCACATCTTCTTTATCCATTCATCTGTTGATGGACATCTTGACTCTTTCCATAGTTTGGCTATTGTGGACATTGCTGCTATAAACACTGGGGTGCAGGTGCCCCTTTGGGTCACTACATTTATATCTTTGGGGTAAATGCCCAGTAGTGCAATTGCTGGGTCATAGGGTAGCTCTATTTTCAACTTTTTGAGGACCCTCCATACTCTTTTCCAGAGTGGCTACACAAGCTTGCATTCCCACCAACAGTGTAGGAGGGTTCCCCTTTCTCCACACAAACTGCTGTTTTGATTATGTGCAGTGCTGATTCAGTGCTAATATATGTCTTGGAGGTGGCAGCTTTGTGATTCACTTCATTAAGAAACACTTTTAATATTGGAATTAAATAATTATTCTTAAATTAATACTGATTAAATTATAATATTAATACCTCTTTTATTTTGTAAAGCTTCTTTTCAAAGCACCAGTCCTTTGGATCATCATGATAATCAACATTAGTGGCAGAAATCTGACTTCTAATGAATCTTATAATCAAATATTAATTTATAACAGACATAAGCGTAGCCTCTGCATGAAGTGTATGTGAAATAGGAAGGGGCAATCCAGGCTCCACCTGCATAACAAATGACACCCTAATTCTACCTACATCCAAGCCCCCAGTTTTCAATTCTAGTCCCTGAAGTAATCTCTTGAATCCTTCATCATAGGGGAGCACACCTGGAAAACCACTGTGGCAACCTGTGCAGGAAAGGTGACACTAATAAAGTCCCCTCCATATTTTTTTCCCTCCTAATAAGGAAAATCAAGCCCAGAGAAAACAATTATTTTTCCATTTCTATAGAGCTACTGAGAGAAAGAGCTAAGGAGAAAAAATGTTTGTGTATTAGAGTTCTCTTTTCTCCATTCTTTACTTACTGATAAGAACAGATACTACACTTGATCTTAGCCAAAAGGCCGAGAAGCGGTCTATTCTTTACTTACACTTACATGTAGTTGTGTATGTGCATTTTATGGGGAGAAAAGCAGGTGCATAGAACATGAATAAAGACCCAGCTGTGAAAACTTGGGCAAGTCACTTCCAGCCATAAAATGAAGACTTAAGTTGTCGATAAACCCCAACATATCTAAAATACTTACCATTTTAAGAAAAAAAAAAACAGAAATGAATTAAAAGCTTATTATGAAAGTTACATTTTTCAATGAAAATTCAAATTTCATAATGCATATTTTGTATGTTATTTTCTGTTTTTAGCTCTACAAATATATTTTTGATGTAAAGTCTTAAAAAGCCAAGGAGCTGTTTTCCTAATTTCCTTTTCACATAGTTCGCTGTTAGTATATAGAAATACAACTAATTTGGAGGTGTTGGCTTTATATCTTGCTACTTTGCTGAATTCACCTGTTAGTTCTAACAGGTTTTTTTTGGGGGGGGTGGAGTCCTTAGGGTTTTTTATATATAAGATCATATCATCTGCAAACAATGAAGATTTTACTTCTTCCTTTCCCATTTGGATCTTTTTTTATTTCGTTTCTTTGTCAAATCGTTCTGGCTAGGATTTCAGTACTCTGTTGATAGAAGTGGCAAAAATGGGTATCTTTACCTTCTTCCTGATCTTAGAGGAAAAGCTTCAGTCCATCACCACTGAGCATGATGTTTTCTGTAGGTTTTTTATATATAGCCTTATTAAGTTGAGGTAATTTCTTCTATTCCAACTGTGTTGAGTGTTTTTATCATGAAAGGGTAGTGGATTTGTCACATGCTTTTTCTGCATCAGTTGAGATGATCATGCATCTATTTTTCCTTCATTTTTTCAATGTGGCTTATTACATTGATCCATTTTCATGGTGAACCATTCTTGAATTCCAGGAATAATTCCTATCTGGTCATGGTGTATAATCCTTTTAAGATGCTACTGAATTCGGTTTTCCAGAGGATTATGCATCAGTATTGGTATATAGTTTTATTTTCTTGTAATGTCTTTGGCTCTGGTTTCAGGGCAACCTGGACTCAGAGACTGGTAGTGTTCCCTTCTTTTCAATTTTTTGGAAAATTTTAAGAAAGATTGGTATTAGTTATTCTTTAAATGTTTGGCAAAATTTACTAGATGAAGCCATCAGGTCTAGGGATTTTCTTTGCTGGGAGATTTCTGATTACTGAATATGAAAACAGTTTCATTTACAATAACATCAAAATAACAAAAACACTTAGAAATTAACCAAGGAAGAAAAGGCTTGTACAATAAAAACTACAGAGAATTCCTGAAATAAAGAAGACATAAATAAAAAAGATATCCCATGTTCATGAATTGACAGAATTAAATTGTTAAAATGTCAGCACCACCCAAAGTAATCAACAGATTCATGCAATAACTATCAAAATCCCAATGGCATTTTTTGCAGAAATTAAATAATCCATCCTGAAGTTTATATGGAACTTCAAGGGACTTCAAATAGCCAAAACAATATTGAAAAAGAACAAAGTTGGAGGATTCACACTTCCTGATTTCAAAACTTACTATAAACTATGGGAATCAAAATAGTATTTAACTGGCATAAAGGCAGACATATGTGTCAATGGAATAGATCAGAGACCCCAGAAATAACCCCTCTCATATATGATCAAATGATTTTTGACAAGAATGCTAAGATTATTCAGTAGGAAAAGGACAGTCTTTTCAACAAATAGTACTGGTAGAACTGGATATCCACATACAAAAGAATGAAGTTGGACCCTTACCTAACACTACATACAGAAATTAATTCAAAATGAATCAAAGACCTAAGTGTAAGTTGCCAAACAATAAAATTCTTAGAAGAAAGCATAGGACAAAATCTTCAAGACACTGGATTTGGCAGTGATTTCTTGGATATAACACCAAAGGCATGGGTAACAGAAAAAATAGACAAATTGCTCTGCATGAGAATTAAAAAAATTTATGCATCAAAAGCTACTATCAATAGAGAAAAGGAAATGGGGGAAAATATTTGCAAATCATATATCTGATAAGGGATTAATATCCAGAATGTAGAGTACTCCTAAAACTCAACAACAATAAAAAAATGCAAATAACTCAATTCAAAAGTGGGCAAAGGACTTGATAGACATTTCTCCAAAGAAGATATACAGATATCCAATAAGCACATGAAAAGATGCTCAACATCACAAACTATTAAGCAAATGCAAATCAAAACCACAGTGAGACACCACCTCACACCCAATAGGATGACTACTATAAGCAAAGCAAAACAAGTGTTGGTGAGGATGTGGATAATTTATAACCTGCTGCCATAGGAAACATTATAGCAGTTTCTCAGAGTTAAAAATAGATTTACCGTATAATCCAGAAATTCTGCTTCTGGGTTTATACCCTTATGTATTAAAAGCAGAGTCTTTTTTTTTTTTTTTTTTTTTTTATTCTTATGTTAATCCCCATACATTACATCATTAGTTTTAGATGAAGTGTTCCATGATTCATTGTTTGTAAAGCAGAGTCTTGAAGAGATATTTTGCATGCTTCTGTTCATAGCATTATCCATGATAGCTAAAACATGAAAGCAACCCAAGTGTGCATGGACAGATGAATGGATAAACGAAATGTGGTACATACATATAATGGAATATTATTCGGCCTTAAAAAGGAAGGAAATTCTGACATATGCTACAACATGGGCAAACTTTGAGGACATTATGCTAAGTGGAATAAGCCAGTCACAATAAGACATACTGTATGATTCAATTTATATGAAGTACTTAGAGAAGTCAAAGTTATAGAGACAAAAAGTAGAATAGTGGTTGCCAAGGCTGGGGGGTAGGGAAGATGGGGAGTTATTATTTAATGGGTATAATGTTTCACTTTTGAGAAATGAAACAAATTCTGGAGATGGATGATGGGGATAGTTGTATAACAATATGAATGTGCTTGATACCACTGAATTAGACACTTAAAATGGTATTGTGTACTTAAAATTTGCTAAGGGGTAGATCTTATGTTAAATCTTCTTGCCACACACACATATACACAAAATAGTAATAAAGGGACTGGGAGTAAACTGATGGATATGTTTATGGTCTTGATGGTGGTGATGATTTCACAGGTATATACTTATCCCCAAACTTACTGAGTTGTTGTATACATTAAAAAGTACTGCTTTTAATGTGTCAGTCATTTCAATCAAGTAATTTCAGTTAAGTGGTCAAGATGGTCAATTTTATTGTATGTGTATTTTACCACAATAAAAAACAATGGAGGTGGAGAAGCTAAGGAGAAAATTCTTTTGCCCCTCTAGATCCTCGGTAGATTTTGAAATAAGGCCTAAAAAAGGAGCATGTAGTTCATTAAATAATTATTTCTTGGGTATGTCTGATCTTTATATAACTAATCTTATCATGTTTTTGTATACCTCAGTTTTACAATTTATACATTTGGTTTTTTAGAATAGTCTCCCTTTTCAACTGATTTGTAATGATATGTTGTCATATTAAAAAAAAAAAGAATTCCCAGTGACAGGCAGCTGGTATTAAGAATATTTGCAGCTAGCAGCCTTCAGAGGTGTGTGTCTGTGAACCTCTTAGCAACTTTTTGAATCTCAGCCAGTTTTGGTTGCCCTACATGTCTACACTGGGGGGAAAGCTATTTGTAAGAGAAGTAGACCTTTTTCTCTCTCATCAGTTAGTTACTGTGTAGCTATGCACCTTTACCTCATTTGCAAAAGTATTCTATGAAAAATGTTGAAATTATAGCCCAACAATTGACTTTTCAAGTTTATATTAGAATAAAAATGATTGGAATTTTAGGATATTAGAATAAGTTGTCAGAGTTTATGTTGCAACAAAAAGCAAGTAAAACATATACCATGCATTTTCCACTTACTGTGTTTGTTGTTCAACATTTTCCAGTAGAGATTCTAACCAAGCAAACTTTCCCTTCTTCTGTTTTGTGGGTCTTCATCTTGGAAATAACGAGCCACTGGCAGTTCATGAAGCAACAGCCTCACATTCTCATTAATGCCAGGGCTTAAGTGATAGGAAATCTCATGAGACTCATAGCTCTGGCATTCATTTTTGTTTTTTTCTATTGTAGGCTTGTTTTTTTCAGTTGAGCAAAAAGTCTAAATAACCTTTCAGCTGGTCTGGAGAGCATTCTTATCTTCATGCCTGTGCAGTCCTGTTAATTTTGATTTTAATATGAGAAGTGTCTTGTTTTTAACAGAAAATCCCCATAAAACAAACAACCGTTCAACTGCGGGTGGTTCCTCCCTTGCTTGGTTAGTAATTTAATTATATACATATTATAAAATAAAGTTAAGAATAAATTATTAAGAAGGCTGAATAAATTTTAACCTTTATTCTGTTCTGTATCCTTCCTTCCTCCATCCTTCCTCTTCTTTTTTCTACTTTTCCTCTCTCTCTCTGTCTCTCTCTCATACTTTCTCTCTCTTAAGAAGAAAATCTATGATTTTTATCTCCCTGGTTCTCAGTTTCATCATTTGTGGAATGAAATTAATGGGCCAGGTGAAGTCTGACATCCCTTCCATGCAAAGAAGGGTCAGTTCAGGAGAAGGATAATGATAGTACCAGCATGCCCTATTGTTCATGGTGTCCTGAGCACCCTTCTGTGTGAGCTTCAGTGTTCTGTTACCCTTTACAATGGCTTTGAAATATCTCACACACACACACACACACACACACACACACACACTTGCACATTTGTTGAGTTTGCATTGAAATAAGAAACCTGAATTGTAAGCTTTTTTAAAAGCTGAATTCTATATATTGGAATCTCAACTGGGAAATATGCTGAACCATTTAACACTATTCAAGCAAGCTGTTCTCCTTTGTCATATACAAGGGCTACAGGCTGTGGAACAAAAGACCATCTTCCTGTTTGGGTGACTGAGAAAGTTGAGAAACATCCTTGAGCCCAAGTCCCTTCATCTGTAAGTAAAAGAGTAATCCTCAGGCTCTTCCAAATCTACCAGTCCCATGTTCCAACTAATAATAATGATAATACTCAAGATTTTCTCAAGTATTTCTTATGGCATACACTGTACTAAGTACTCCATAAAGTGATCTCAGTTAAGCAATCATATAGAGGTAAATATTTATAATATTTTTTTTACATATGAAGAAACTAAATTTTAAAGGGAATAACTTATATGTCCAAATATCAGTGACTTACTGACAAGATTTGAACCCAGACTGTCTGTTGCCAAAGACAAATGCCAATCTTACTCAGCAGTCACTCAGCACTGCCTCCCTTTATAGACCACAGGGCTGTTGAAAGAATTTTAAGGAAGGTAGTAAAATAATCAGATTGCTTTTCTTTTTTTTTTATATTTTTTTTTTTTTTTTTTTAAGATTTTATTTATTTATTTGAGAGAGAGAGAGAATGAGAGAGAGCACATGAGAGGGGGGAGGGTCAGAGGGAGAAGCAGACTCCCCGCCGAGCAGGGAGCCCGATGCGGGACTCGATCCCGGGACTCCAGGATCATGACCTGAGCCGAAGGCAGTCGCTTAACCAACTGAGCCACCCAGGCGCCCCTCAGATTGCTTTTCTTTTCTGTCTTTCTCTCCCTCCCTCTCTCCCTCTGTATCTCCTACTACTCCATCATGATTTGTTTTACCAGATCAGGGATTGGGCTGCCTGTATACTATTTCAAGTGCATATTGTTTTACAAGTTTTTATTCTATTAGGATGTCTTGGCCAAGTAAGAAGGCTTCATTAGAGTGAATTTTATGGTCTGTTTGCTTCTACAATGCTTTATGGGTGAAACTTAGGCATTACTTACTTGGAAAAGTACAGTAAAAGTAAGGTAAGAAAAAGGCTAACAGTTGATCATAATGAAATTAAGCATCCTCTTAAAATAGAACTATTTTCCACATCCCCTCTCCCTGCTTCCACCCATCCCTCTAGCACGTGTCATTTCACACTATCATACTTGTTTTGCTATCTGCCGCAAATTAGCAGGAACCCTTAAAAAATTTGCAAGTGTTGGCACCAAATCCAAGTTCCATTTCTCATGCTGTTTGCTGTGCTGTGGCCTTAGAAACCTCTTCTCTGTGATGAGCAGCATCTTGGCACAGGGAACTAGGTGAGCTTTGAAACCTGAATACTTGCCTTTAATTTGGTGTAATCATTTGCCTCCAAATAGAGTCATTCATTAAAGAGCATTAATAACCTTGAATAAAACCCTTACACATGGGTGGTTACCCTTTCTGCTCCAACTTGCTGACTTACAAAGAAGTTAATTTTTTATATCATAAATGGTTTGTTCTATAACCTTACTCTGACTCTGGCTTCATACTTTATTTTTTCCTGGTTTCATACTTTTTTATCATATTCCTTTTGCCTCAATTTTTCTTCCTTCTGTTCCTCCTTCCTTCATCCTTTGTTCTTTCTTTTTTTCCTTCTCTTCTTCTATCTTCACTTTTTCTCTTTTTTTTCTATTTATCTCCTTTTTTTTTTTTAAAGATTTTATTTATTTGACAGAGAGAGACACCAACGAGAGAGGGAGCACAAGCAGGGGGAGTGGGAGAGAGAGAAGCAGACTCCCCACTGAGCAAGGAGCCTGATGCAGGGCTCGATCCCAGGACCCTGGGATCATGACCTGAGCTGAAGGCAGACGCTTAACAACTGATAGCAAACCATCCTGAAGCATTTTAAAAACATGCGTGCATGCCATGCATGCACACACACACACACACACACACACCTAGAAATAAGAATGTGGTATCATATCCTCTTACTTATAATATTTACCCCTGCAATTGGAAATTAAATGAGTAACCTGCACCCAGTTCAGAGATTAAGAGATTAACTGAGGTTCTTGCTGGTGGTTATCCTGATTGTCTGGATTGTAGAATCATCAGAAGTCTATGATCCAAGTTTCAATAAAACAATGCAGTTGAAAAATCTACTTGACAGGGTTTGGGCAGTCTGCTTTCTTTTACTTAGATTGGTGTTTGTAGGAAGAAAGGATTAAAATAGCTCCTTCACTATACCTTTTTATTGAAAGCATGTTTATCCTAATTATATGTTTAATTTGGGCCTTAAAGAATAAATAGGAGGGGTGCCTGGGTGGCTCAGTCATTAAGCATCTGCCTTTGGCTCAGGTCATGATCCCAGGGTCCTGGGGTCGAGCCCCGCATTGGGTGCCCTGCTCTGCGGGAAGCCTGCTTCTCCCTCTGCCACTGCCCCTGCTTGTGTTCCCTCTCTTGCTGTGTCTCTCTCTGTCAAATAAATAAATAAAATCTTTTAAAAAAAAGAATAAATAGGAAATAACAAGAGGAACAATTTGCTTGGGAAATGCTGCAGATAGCCTCATGTTTGCTGAGAAATGCCAAAGCAAATCATACATACTAAGAATCTGGGTGAAGATAGAAAGTTGTTTTTAACCTGTTTTTTAAATTGATTTAAAAATACAACTTTATTGTTCCAAGGTGAGAAAATAGAAAATGTATATAGGGAATAACATGCTAATAGCTCTGGCTAGAAATGATCATAGATTTAATACATTTAGTGCTTTTGGCAATCATGGGAGTCAAAGTTGGATAGGTAGGTAGTAGCCACATACTAGATATCTTGAATATAAATCAAAACCAATGGACATTGTATGTCATTGAAATTTTGGAAATCAAAAAAATAAAAAGGATTTTAATGGGTTTCTGGTGCAGGAGGAAGTAGAGCCATGGAGAATGATTAGAAAGCTGTTGGCATGATTAAAGGAATTATGTACTATTATGTACCATAAGCAATAAAGTACCATGATGCCTTGCCAATCAACAGCAGTCACTTAATAAATGTTTTTTGGTTCAATGAATAAAGAAATGAGTGAACCTTTAGTCTACACATGGTTGGTAAAGTAAAACATGTAAAGGAAGGAAGAAAAAGGGGTCATATAACAAAGGAGGGGGAGGCTTAAATATCGATAGGGATGTGGGAAGTGAGGAGGAGGAGTCTAACATATCCCAAAGCCAATGGCTAAAAACTTGGTAGAAAGAGAAATATCTCATATTCTAAAAATAAGTGTCTCGAAAACTGTCTTCAATGAAAAATTAAAACAAGCACAATAATGTAGTAATTCCACTTTGTTATCACCCTTTTATTTCTCAAATGAATGTGTATGAGAGAGATAATGTGTTTCTACTTAACTATGTGAATAGGAGTGATATTAGATATAAATCTAATAGATTTTCCATTCTTAAGGAAGAGTTAGTGAGATGAAGGAGCTGGTGAGTGAGCACACTACAAGGAATAATGGTTGAATTGACTTAGAGGTGATAGTGAGACCAGCAGGGGGAGGTGATGGTCCTGGACTCCCCTGAGAAAACAAGAAGCAAGACACAGCTTTTGACTTAATTGCACTAGAAGTTTCAGAAGGAGCACTCTTTTGACAGGACCTAGTTCTATTTCAGTTGAGAGGACACATAGTAATATATCAATGTTGAATAATAATGCAGTGTTTGTAGAGGCCACGAGAGAATAAAAAATAAATAGCTTAAATTAAATATGCAAGTGACCTTAATACACATTTAGTGTTCTTAGAAAGTTTGAAGCCTACAGAGTATTAAAGTATCAGTGAATCTAATCAAGAGCTTCTGCCTAAGTTTCCTAGGCAGGGATTTGTTTTGAAGAGGTGCCTTTCTATGCCTCCTCCTCAAGTTAGATCTCTTTTAATCTAATTAAGAATGGAATCTCCTTTGATCTGCTCCATATGAAATTCTTCAGTTCACAGTTCACTGGCCAAGTCCAAAGGTATAGTCCACCTGACATTTTGCACTGAAAAAAAGGGCAGCTCAGTGTCTTCTTCTAATAGTTATGTTCTTCCATACTTTTCAACAGCTACTCCAGAGGCCACTGCAAGTCCCTTATGGGTGAAATAATTCAGCCTTGCTATATTTACAGTGGCAAAATGTCATTATATCAAGTGAGCTTACCATAAAGAACTGATTGTCAAAAGTTAGCCTGAATGTAGACACTCAAATGATGCAAATGCCCCTGGATTATTTTGAAAGAATGAGGTCCTTTCTCATTATACATCCTGAGGTGGCAACATTTACCCTTCAACAGCCAAGATTGAAATAACACAGTAGTGGTTTTGGCTCTCATACTTAATATTTCTTCCTTCTAAATATAGTTACATTTATTCTACTGTGACAAATATATAATAATCCACTGTGAGAATTTGTTCCTGACAATTAGAATATTCTTTTCAGTAATACAATTTAGAGGAAATAAAATCTGTGAGGTTTCCAGTTTTGAAATGTTTGAAAAGTATCCATTGGACTTAATAATTAAAAACAAAATAAG
This sequence comes from Neomonachus schauinslandi, assembly GCF_002201575.2. Taxonomy (NCBI): domain Eukaryota; kingdom Metazoa; phylum Chordata; class Mammalia; order Carnivora; family Phocidae; genus Neomonachus; species Neomonachus schauinslandi. Next base: position 52,008,616 of record NC_058415.1, on the reverse strand, counting down.
TTAATAAAAACTGAGCTGATTTTTTTCCTTTAAATTCCTACCAGAAATTGTTTGGAGAATATACTTAATTTTTTTGTGATAAAAGTGAACAACATATCATTTTCTTAATACAAAAGAAAAAACCTTGGGTAAAAATAATGAGTAAAAGGAAGCTCAGTTATTATGGACTGAAAGAAAAAAGAAAGACACTATGGAAAAGAGTAAATTGAGTAATATAGATTTTTTTGAGAAAAGTTCGGTAAAAATTTCAAATGTTTATCAGCAAAAATAAGTTACTCCTATAGAAGTGTTGCCCACTTTCACTTGTTCTTTTAGGTGAGAAGATTTTGGCTTGTTGGGCCAGCTTCTGGGGTCTCCAGAATACCCTAGGTAAAGAGATAATCGGAGAGATAACTAGAGAAACCAGAGATACTAAATTCAACTTTATTATGAAGAACTAGGGGAAGAAAAGAGCTCATGCTCAGAAAAATATTCAGTTTAATTTAAAAAGTCTTACCTTCACAGTCCACATGTGAATCACTGTGCCAAGTGCTCCGAGGTGTAAAATTGAGTAAGACCCAGTGTGCAATACCCAATAGGCTCATACTTTTCTAGGCAGGAAACATCACTATTATGCAGACTCTACTACTTGCCAAAATAGATTTAAGTTTCAAGCATATTGCTTTGACAGTCTGGGAGAGGAAGTTGAGGTCATTCTTTTTTAAGGGATGGGCAACAGTTTTGGTATAATTCCTCAAAATGATGACATTTTAGTTATTCTTTAAAGACCGGGTACATTCTCAATAGGTTTAGAACAGGTTAAATTATAACATTTTAGGCAAAGACAACACCATCATCCTTACTGTATCAGCCAGAATCCAGGCAGGACAGAAGGCACTCCAATGACATGAGTTACTAGTCAGAAGGAGCAAGAAAAGAGAGCTGTCAGATTCTAAAGAGAGTGGGTATGGTCATGAAAGAGGGCTGCATTATAGGAGCTGTGGCTTTTTTTTGTTTTGTTTTGTTTCCTCTTTCTTTTTTTTTTTTAAATTTTTTTTTTATTCTTATCTTAATCCCCATACATTACATCATTAGTTTTAGATGAAGTGTTCCATGATTCATTGTTTGTGCATAACACTCAGTGCTCCATGCAGAATGTGCCCTCCTCAATACCCACCACCAGGCTAACCCATCCTCCCACCCCCTTCCCCTCTAGAACCCTGTTTGTTTTTCAGAGTCCATCATCTCTCATGGTTCGTCTACCCTTCTGATTTCCCCCGCTTCATTCTTCCCCTCCCGCTACCTTCTTCTTCTTTTTTTTTCTTAACATATATTGCATTATTTGTTTCAGAGGTACAAATCTGTGATTCAACAGTCTCACACAATTCACAGCACTCACCATAGCACATACCCTCCCCAGTGTCTATCACCCAGTCACCCCATCCCTCCCACCCCACCCCCCACTCCAGCAACCCTCAGTTTGTTTCCTGCAATTAAGAATTCCTCATATCAGTGAGATCATATGATACATGTCTTTCTCTGCTTGACTTATTTCACTCAACATAATACCCTCCAGTTTCATCCACGTCGTTGCAAATGGCAAGATCTCATTCCTTTTGATGGCTGCATAATATTCCATTGTATATATATACCACCTCTTCTTTATCCATTCATCTGTCGATGGACATCTTGGCTCTTTCCACAGTTTAGCTATTGTGGACATTGCTGCTATAAACATCGGGGTGCACGTACCCCTTCAGATCCCTACTTTTGTATCTTTGGGGTAAATACCCAGTAGTGCAGTTGCTGGATCATATGGTAGTTCTATTTTCAACTTTTTGAGGAACCTCCATACTGTTTTCCAGAGTGGCTGCACCAGCTTGCATTCCCACCAAGAGTGTAGGAGGATTCCCCTTTCTCCGCATCCCTGCCAACATCTGTCGTTTCCTGACTTGTTAATTTTAGCCATTCTGACTGGTGTGAGGTGGTATCTCATTGAGGTTTTAATTTGGATTTCCCTGATGCCAAGCGATCTTGAGCACTTTTTCATGTGTCTGTTGGCCATTTGGATGTCTTCTTTGGAAAAATGTCTGTTCATGTCTTCTGCCCATTTCTTGATTGGATTCTTTGTTCTTTGGGTGTTGAGTTTGATGAGTTCTTTATAGATTTTGGATACTAGCCCTTTATCTGATATGTCATTTGCAAATATCTTCTCCCATTCGGTCGGTTGTCTTTTGGTTTTGTTGACTGTTTCCTTTGCTTTGCAAAAGCTTTTTATCTTGATGAAGTCCCAAGAGGTCATTTTTGCCCTTGCTTCCCTTGCCTTTGGCGATGTTTCTAGGAAGAAGTTGCTTCGGCTGAGGTCGAAGAGGTTGCTGCCTGTGTTCTCCTTTAGGATTTGGATGGACTACTGTCTCACATTGAGGTCTTTCAACCATTTGGAGTCTATTTTTGTGTGTGGTATAAGGAAATGGTCCAGTTCCATTCTTATGCATGTGGCTATCCAATTTTCCCAACACCATTTGTTGAAGAGACTGTCTTTGTTCCATTGGACATTCTTTCCTGCTTCGTCAAAGATGAGTTGACCATAGAGTTGAGGGTCCATTTCTGGGCTCTGTATTCTGTTCCATTGATCTATGTGTCTGTTTTTGTGCCAGTACCACACTGTCTTGATGATGACAGCTTTGTAATAGAGCTGGAAGTCCGGAATTGTGATGCCGCCAGCTTTGCTTTTCTTTTTCAATATTCCTCTGGCTATGCGGGGTCTTTTCTGGTTCCATACAAATTTTAGGATTATTTGTTCCATTTCTTTGAAAAAAGTGGATGGTATTTTGATGGGGATTGCATTGAATGTGTAGATTGCTCTAGGTAGCATTGACATCTTCACAATACTGGTTCTTCCAATCCATGAGCATGGAACGTTTTTCCATTTCTTTGTGTCTTCCTCATTTTCTTTCATGAGTATTTTATAGTTTTCTGAGTAAATATCCTTTGTCTCTTTGGTTAGATTTATTCCTAGGTATCTTATGGGTTTGCGTGCAGTTGTAAATGGGATCGACTCCTTAATTTCTCTTTCTTCTGTCTTGTTGTTGGTGTATAGGAATGCCACTGACTTCTGTGCATTGATTTTATATCCTGCCACTTTACTGAATTCCTGTATGAGTTCTAGCAGTTTTGGGGTGGAGTCTTTGGGGTTTTCCACATAAAGTATCATATCATCTGCAAAGAGTGAGAGTTTGACTTCTTCTTTGCCGATTTGGATGCCTTTTATTTCTTTTTGTTGTCTGATTGCTGAGGCTAGGACTTCCAATACTATGTTGAATAGCAGTGGTGATAGTGGACATCCCTGCTGCATTCATGACCTTAGGGGGAAAGCTCTCAGTTTTTCCCCATTGAGAATGATATTCACTATAGGTTTTTCATAGATGGCTTTTATGATATTGAGGTATGTACCCTGTATGCCTATACTCTGAAGAGTTTTGATCAAGAAAGGATGCTGTACTTTGTCAAAAGCTTTTTCTGCATCTATTGAGAGGATCATATGATTCTTGTTCTTTCTTTTGTTAATGTATTGTATCACATTGATTGATTTGCAGATGTTGAACCAACCTTGCAGCCCAGGGATAAATCCCACTTGGTCGTGGTGAATAATCCTTTTAATGTACTGTTGGATCCTATTGGCTAGTATTTTGCTGAGAATTTTTGCATCCATGTTCATCAGGGATATTGGTCTGTAATTCTCCTTTTTGATGGGGTCTTTGTCTGGTTTTGGGATCAAGGTAATGGTGACCTCATAAAATGAGTTTGGAAGTTTTCCTTCCATTTCTATTTTTTGGAACAGTTTCAGAAGAATAGGTATTAATTCTTCTTGAAATGTTTGGTAGAATTCCCCTGGGACGCCATCTGGCCCCGGGCTTTTGTATGTTGGGAGATTTTTGATGACTGCTTCAATTTCCTTAGTGGTTATAGGTCTGTTCAGGTTTTCTATTTCTTCCTGGTTCAGTTTTGGTAGTTGATACATCTCTAGGAATGCATCCATTTCTTCCAGGTTATCGAATTTGCTGGCATAGAGTTGCTCATAATATGTTCTTATAATTGTTTGTATTTCTTTGGTGTTGGTTCTGATCTCTCCTCTTTCATTCATGATTTTGTTGATTTGGGTCATTTCTCTTCTCTTTTTGATAAGTCTGGCCAGGGGTTTATCAATCTTGTTAATTCTTTCAAAGAACCAGCTCCTAGTTTCGTTGATCTGTTCTACTGTTCTTTTAGTTTCTATTTCATTGATTTCTGCTCTGATCTTTATGATTTCTCTTCTCCTGCTGGGTTTAGGCTTTATTTGCTGTTCTTTCTCCAGCTCCTTTAGGTGTAGGGTTAGGTTGTGTACCTGAGACCTTTCTTGTTTATTGAGAAAAGCTTGTATTGCTATATACTTTCCTCTTAGGACTGCCTTTGCTGCATCCCAAAGTTTCTGATAGTTGTGTTTTCATTTTCATTGGTTTCCAGGAATTTTTTTAATTCCTCTTTAATTTCCTGGTTGACCCATTCGTTCTTCAGTAGGATGCTCTTTAGCCTCCATGTATTTGAGTTCTTTCCGACTTCCCTCTTGTGATTGAGTTCTAGTTTCAAAGCATTGTGGTCTGAAAATAGGCAGGGAATGATCCCAATCTTTTGGTACCAGTTGAGACCTGATTTATGACCTAGGATGTGATCTATTCTGGAGAATGTTCCATGGGCATTAGAGAAGAATGTGTATTCCGTTGCTTTGGGGTGGAATGTTCTGAATATGTCTGTGAAGTCCATTTGGTCCAGTGTGTCATTTAAAGTCTTTATTTCCTTGTTGATCTTTTGCTTAGATGATCTGTCCATTTCAGTGAGGGAGGTGTTAAAGTCCCCCACTATTATTGTATTGTTGTCGATGTGTTTCTTTGCTTTTGTTATTAATTGCCTTATATAATTGGCTGCTCCCATGTTAGGGGCATAGATATTTACAATTGTTAGAAATCTTGTCAGATAGATCCTCTAAGTAGGATATAATGTCCTTCCTCATCTCTTATTACAGTCTTTGGTTTAAAATCTAATTTGTCTGATAGAAGGATTGCCACCCCAGCTTTCTTTTGGTGTCCATTAGCATGGTAAATGGTTTTCCATCCCCTCACTTTCAATCTGGGGGTGTCTTTGGTTCTAAAATGAGGTCTCTTGCAGACAGCATATCGATGGGTCTTGTTTTTTAATCCAGTCTGATAGCCTGTGTCTTTTGATTGGGGCATTTAGCCCATTTACATTCAGGGTAACTATTGAAAGATAGGAATTTAGTGCCATTGTATTGCCTGTAAGGTGACTGTTACTGTATATTGTCTGTGTTCCTTTCTGGTCTATGTTGCTTTTCGGGTCTCTCTTTGCTTAGAAGACCCCTTTCAAGATTTCCTGTAGGGCTGGTTTTGTGTTTGCAAATTCCTTTAGTTTTTGTTTGTCCTGGAAGCTTTTTATCTCTCCTTCTATTTTCAATGACAGCCTAGCTGGATAGAGTATTCTTGGCTGCATATTTTCCTCATTTAGTGCTCTGAATATATCCTGCCAGTCCTTTCTGGCCTGCCAGGTCTCTGTGGATAGGTCTGTTTCCAATCTAATGTTTCTACCCTTGTAGGTTACATATCTCTTCTCCCAAGCTGCTTTCAGGATTTTCTCTTTGTCTATGAGACTCGTAAGTTTTACTATTAGATGTCGGGGTGTTGACCTATTTTTATTGATTTTGAGAGGGTTTCTCTGTGCTTCCTGGATTTTCATGCCTGTTTCCTTCCCCAAATTAGGGAAGTTCTCTGCTATCATTTGCTCCATTATACCTTCTGCCCCTCTCTCTCTTTCTTCTTCTTCTGGGATCCCAATTATTCTAATGTTGTTTCGTCTTATGGTATCGCTTATCTCTAGAATGCTGCCCTCGTGATCCAGTAGTTGTTTATCTCTCTTTTTCTCAGCTTCTTTATTTTCCATCATTTCATCTTCTATATTACTGAATCTCTCTTCTGCTTCATTTATTCTAGCAGTTAGCGCCCCCATTTTTTATTGCACTTCATTAATAGCCTTTTTGATTTCTACTTGGTTGGATTTTAGTTCTTTTACTTCTCCAGAAAGGGTTTCTCTAATAACTTCCATATTTTTTTCAAGCCCAGCTAGTATCTTTAAAGTGATGATTCTGAACTCTAGATCTGACATCGTACTAATGTCCGTATTGAGTAGGTCCCTGGCAGTCGGTACTACCTCTTGTTCTTTTTGTTGAGGTGATTTTTTCCGTCTTGTCATTTTGTGCAGAGGAGAATAGAATAATGAGATAACAAAATGCTAGCAGAGTAACAATGTCCCCAGAAAATATACTCTAAACAATCAGAAAAGACCTGAAGCAGTGGAAAAAGAAATGGAAAGAGAGAAAAAAGAAAAAGATAAAGATAAAAACAAACAAAAACAAACAAAACAACAACAACAAAAAAAACCAGAATGTGATCAAATATGATCAGGCTGGTATATAGATCAGTGCCACACACTAGATTTGGGGTGTATTTTGGTCTGTTAGAAGAAAGTGCCTCCCAAAATTTTAAAGAAAGAAAAACTTATATATGTACAAAAATAAGGGTTGATATGATGAAGGGATGGAATATGACTGTAAAGATGGAAATTATAAAAAATTTTATAAAAGGAATTGATAAGAAGTTGTTTGAAAAAAGAAAGAAGAGGATTTAAAAAAAGAAAAAAGAAAAAAAAAAGGGATAGAATGTGATCAGGCAGGGGAATAGAAAACACCATATACTAGAGATTTAGGGTATATTTTAATCTGTTAGAAGAAACTATCTCACAATTTTAAAGAGAGAACAACTTATATATATATGCCAAAAATACAGGTAACTACTATGAAGTGATAGAATATGACTCTGAAAATGAAAAACAAAAATGTTTTTTTAAAAAAAGGGATTGGTAAAATGTTGGTTGAAAAAGGAAAAAGAAAAATTCAAAAAGAAAAAAAAAGAAAAAAGTTAAAAAAAAATTAACTTTGAAAGACTAAAGAATCATGGTTAAAAAGCCATGAATTCTATGTGCAGTATTCCCCTAGCGCTGGAGTTCTGCCATTCTCATTGATCGGTAAACTTGGTCTTGGCTGGCTGTTCTTGCTGATCTTCTGGGGAGGGGCCTGTTGCCGTGGTTTCCAAATGTCTTTGCCGGAGGCGGAAACGCCCCGCCCTTGCCCCCTCCCGTCTAGGAAATCTGCTCGGATTTGCTCTCCGGGGCTTTTGTTCCCTGCGAGCTTTCCGTACAGCTTTGGAGGCGGAGAGTGAAAATGGCGGCCTCCCAATGTCCACCCCGGAGGAGCCAAGAACTTGGGGCCGCGCTCCTCAGTGAACCCCCAGAGAAAAGCCATCAGTCACTCCCGTCTCCCCGGTCTCCGGCCGCACTCTGTGCTCACCCGGCCTGTGACCGCGTGTTTCTATCTCTGGCACCCGACCCCGGGTGGAGTCTCCAAACCCAGCAGATCCCTGCGGTGCAGTCCCACGCGGCTCCTCCCGGGGAAGGAAGGTGAGTCTCCCCGGATCTGCGGTTTGTTGCGTCCCTGCTAAAGGAGCAGTGGCCCGACTGTGCCGCGGATCACGGTTTATGGCAACCCTGAGCTGAGAGCCCGCGCCTGGGCTCCGCCTCTGCAGCCGGCTTCCCTGCTCCGTTACCTGGGAGCTCTGCCACACTCAGGCACCCCCGGTCTTTCTGTGACCCCGAGGGTCCTGAGACCACACTGTCCCGGAGGGTTCCACCCCCCGCTTAGCCACCAGAATGACGTCCCTCAGTGGAGCAGACTTTTAAAAGTTCCGATTTTGTGCTCCGTGGCTCTATCACTTGCCAGAAGTGGCGGACGGAGGCTCCTCCCCCGCTGTCTATCGTCCCGAATATCGCCTTGGATTCACTTCTCCGCATGTTCTACCTTCCAGAAAGTGGTCACTTTTCTGATGAGAGAGTTGTTGCTCTTCTTTTCTTCGATCTCCTGTTGAGTTTGAAGGTGTTCAGAATGGTTTGATCTCTATCCAGCTGAATTCCTGAGAGGAGACGAAATCCAGGTCTCCTACTCCTCCGCCATCTTGCTCCACCCCCTGGTCCAGTGTGTTTTTCAAAGCTGTTGTTTCCTTGTTGATTTTATGTTTAAATGATCTGTCCATTGATGTAAGTGGGGTGTTTAAGTCCCCTACTATTATTGTATTATTATCAATTAGTTCCTTTATGTTTGCTAATAATTGTTCTATATATTCGAGTACTCCTATGTTGGGGGCATAAATATTTACAATTGTTATATCTTCTTGTTGGATTATCCCCTTTATGATTATATAATGCCCTTTTTTATCTCTCTTTACAGTCTTTCTTTTAAAGTCTAGTTTGTCCAATATAAGTATTGCTACTCTGGCTTTTTTTTTTTTTTTGACATCCATTTGCATGAAAAATGTTTCTCCATCCCCTCACTTTCAATCTGCAGGTGTCTTTAGATCTAAAATGAGTCTCTTATAGGCAGCATATAGATGGGTCTTGTTTTTTTTATTCATTCTGACACCCTATGTCTTTTATTAGAATGTTTAGTCCATTTACATTCAAAGTAATTATTGATAGATATGAATTTAGTGCCATCTTAATACTTATTTTGTCATTGTTTCTGGGGATTTTCTCTGTTCCTTTCTCGTGTTTGTCACTTTTCGTCTCTCCTCTGCATTCAAGAACTCCCCTTTAATATTTCTTGCAGGGCTGGTTTACTGCTCATGAACTCCTTTAGTTTTTGTTTGTCTAGGAAACTCTTTATCACTCCTTCTGTTCTGAATGATAGCCTTGCTGGATAGAGTATTCTTGGCTGCAGATTTCTCCCATTCAGTACTTTGAATATATCATGCTACTCCTCACTGGCTTGGCAGGTTTCTATTGAGAGATCTGCAGCTGGCCTTATGGGTCTTCTCTTGTAAATTAGAGACATATGGTGTGCCTAGGTGGCTAGTCAGTTAAGCATCTGACTCTTGAATTTGGCTCAGGTCATGATCTCAGGGTTGTGAGATCAAGCCCCATGTTAGGCTCTGTGCTGGGTGTGGAACCAGCTTAAGATTCTCTTGCTCCCTCTTCCTCCGCCCCTGCCCCCCCCCAAAATAAATTAGAGACTTCTTTTGTCTTGCTACTTTTAAGATTTCTTCTTATTGCTATATTTTGTAAATTTAATTACAATATGTCTTGGTGTTGTCTTGCTTTTGTTGATTTTGGTGGGAGTTCTCTGTGTCTCCTGGATCTGGGTGTCTGTTTTCTTCCCCAGGTTAGGAAAGTTTTCTGCTATTATTTCTTGAAATAAATTTTCTGCCCCCATTTCTCTCTTCTTCTTCTGGGACTCCTATAATACAAATCTTATTACTTTTGATAGAGTCACTGAGTTCCCTAACTCTATTCTCATGTTGTATAATCCTTCTTTTTCTTTTTCTGTTCAGCTTCAATATAGTCCATTATTTTGTCTTCTAGGTCTCTAATTTGTTTCTCTGTTTCTTCCAGCCTGCCGTTCATTGCATCAAGCCTATTACCAATCTCATGTATTGTATTCTTCATCTCTTATTGATTCTTTTTTAACCCTTTATCTCTGTGGTAAGGATCTCACTGATGTCTTCTATTCCTTTCTCAAGCCCAGTGAGTATCCTTATGATTATTTCTTTAAATTCCCCATCAGGCATCTTACTTATATCTTCTTTGCTTAGATCTCTGGCCGTGGTCTTATCTTGTTCTTTCATTTGGGATGAATTCCTCCATTTTGATATTTTGTCTAAATCTCTGCCTTCTTCTGTGTGTTTGAAAAGCCAGTTATGTCTCCTGCTCCTGAAAGTAATGGCCTTATGAAGAAGAGGTCGTGTAGTGCCCAGAACCTGGTGCTTCGGGGAACGTCTCCAATGTGTGCTCCATGTGCTCTGCTCTTGTTTTTGGCTGCTCTATCCTTCAGGCCAGTCGTCTGCAGAGGCTCTCCTTGCCTGCTTTGGGCAGTGTTTGGTCCCTTGCCTGAATGTGAGATATAACTAGGTGTACTCTGGTCTGCCTCTAAGACAAAACCTGACACCAATTCCACCTGAACTGATGCCCACCAGAGCTCTCTGATTGGCAGATGTGGTGTGGATGGGGGTTTGTGCCGGTCTGGGAGAGGGACCCAACGTGCTGGGACTGAGGCAAACTTGACTGAGAAGGACAATCCTGCCAGAGTGCCCAGAGGTAGGGCTTGGTGAAAGCAAGTTAGGCAGCCAGTGTCCATGCTGTCCTGCTTCCCACAGGTGGCTTTGTGTTTATGCTGAGGGATGAGGGAGGGAAATAGCACAGGCCAGCTCTTTTGTTCCTGGAGAAACATCTGTGTGAACGCTGCCGCTCAGGGATGAGCTCTGAGAAGAGCAAATAATCCCCTACTGTGTGCCACAGGTGTTCTTCAGATCACTGTTTCCATGCTATCTGCCCCTGGGTTGTTTGCCTGCCTTCTCTCCAGGAACAGTGCAGTGCCCTCCAGGCTCTATCCCAGCCAAGCCCACTGACCATTAAAACACCAGGCTTTCAGCCCCCCTGGTTGCAAAAACTCAGGAAATTCAGCTCCTCCCGGTTTCCAAGCCAACAGCTTTGGGGTTGCATTCCCCTTGTGTGTATCCCTGTGGGCTCCTCTCTCTTGCCTTTCGCCATGACCATGGCTTCCTCACCTCCATAGCACCCATGATCTGTTTCTCTCCTAAATTATGTCTTCACACTTCCTACCTTCTTCAATGTAGCCTCTTCTTTCCTTTAGTTATGGAGTTTGTTCTGTCATCTTCAGGTCAATTTCTGGGGTATTTAGGATGATTTAATAGTAATCTAGTTGTATTCGTGGTAGAGGAGCCTAGGGTGGCCCTTCTCTGCCACCATCTTTCTCTCCTTTTTCCCAGGGAATTTCTTCATGAAGTATAGTGATTCATCTGATGATAATATAGTAACAGAGAACAGATTCATAGTTCTCAGGGGCTAGGGAGGGAATTACAGAAGGACACGAGGAATCTTTCAAGAATGATGGAAAGGTTTGTTATCTTGATTATGTTAATTACCTTGCTTTTTCTGCTACACATTCTGCCTCCTTCTCAGTGGAGGCTGGAAGTGTAAGACAGGTGGGAACTATTTTGCAGATTTGTTTCCGAAGCTTAGGGTACACTGAGAAAGAAGAGGGAAGAAATGCAATGGGAAAGATAACGTGGAATACAGTTTGGGGGGCGAATGGCTGTTATTGTGTATGTAATATCATGTTTTCAACCCAGAGTATTATAATCAGTGTGTCTTATAAAATGACCTTTATAAAGGTAATTCTGAACTAAACAGATGATAGGTTGGAGAGGAGAATAAAGGAAAGCAATGACTTACTGCGGAAAGGAAGATGGAAGGAAGGAGGAAAGGAGGAACAGAGAAAGAAAGGAGGAGGAATATGGACTGGGAGGGTGAGAGGAGGGAAGTTGAAGGATGTACTAATAAGATTATTCATGGCAAAAATGTGTAAAATAATCAGGGATAGTGATTTTCTTTTTTTTTTTTTAAGATTTTATTTATTTATTTGAGAGAGAGAATGAGAGACAGCATGAGAGGGAAGAGGGTCAGAGGGAGAAGCAGACCCCCTGCCGAGCAGGGAGCCCAATGCGGGACTCGATCCCGGAACTCCAGGATCATGACCTGAGCCGAAGGCAGTCGCTTAACCAACTGAGCCACCCAGGCGCCCCGATAGTGATTTTCTTTTAAAGATTTATTTATTTGAGAAAGAGAGAGAGTGTGTGCAAGTTGGGGGAGGGACAAAGGGAAAGAATCTTCAACCTGATTCCTGGTTGAGCACAGAGCCTGAAGGGGGCTTGATCCCACAACCCATGAGATCACGACCCAAGCCTAAACCTAGAGTTGGATGTTTAACCGACTGAACAACCCAGGCACCCCAGGGATGGTGATTTTTGTCGCATTTATCACTTAATATTTTTTTGACACCTTGATGATGATTTCAATACTCTAATTTCACTTTTAAAAAATGTTTTATCTTCTATACTATATTATGTTTATATACGATATGAAGTTTTTCCTTCATGACTCTTCCTCTTTCTACATACTAATAAATGGGGAGAAGCAGAGAAAGAAGAACTATAAATAAGAGAAATAAGATTTGCTCTTTGTTTCATAATGCTGATGGCAAGTCTTTATTTTTTCTTTAGTTGTATTGTTATAAGTGCTCATAAAAGGAGAAAATAGAAAAGGTTGGTGGGGGGGGGGGTCCCAGGCTGCATTATGACATTGCCTATATCATGTGGGTATGTTTTAGAATTACATATGTTTCCTTAGTGAAGCCTTTGGTCACTTAAGTGCCAAAAATCTTCCATCTTCTTCTTCAACCTTCATCATGCTTTCTCAGTCTAAAGAACATTGAAATCTTAATTCATCACTACATGCACTTTACATACATAATTCCTTATAAAACATCCCAATATTATATTTTGTCTTTTCATGCATAAACATTGTGTATATGATTGTTAATAATGCAAACACAGGGGCGCCTGGGTGGCTCAGTTGGTTGGGCGACTGCCTTCGGCTCAGGTCATGATCCTGGAGTCCCTGGATCGAGTCCCACATCGGGCTCCCTGCTCGGCAGGGAGTCTGCTTCTCCCTCTGACCCTCCTCCCTCTCATGCTCTCTGTATCTCATTCTCTCTGTCTCAAATAAATAAATAAAATCTTAAAAAAAAAAAAAAAAAAAAAAAAAAAATAATGCAAACACATTTTTCCGTATTCATTTTTGGTAGGAACACTTACCTTGGTTCAATATTAATGAAAGAAAAAAAGAGAAAAAATGATTTCAAAAGATCTCATCAGACTTTTCTAGAATATTAAAAAAAATAAAAGATACCTTTTACATTATTTGCAGTTCTGCCTCAAATTCATGCGCCCTCATATTTTCACCTGATTTATTTTTCAGAACCCTTTATATGCTCCCTTTCCCTAATTCAGGTTGTTTGCTTATCTCCTATCCTTTGTTCATGTTTTCCTGTACCTGCATTAAGTTTTGAGTTCTAGAAAGCCTTCATTAATTATCCTCTTCTCTCAACTCAAGGAAGGATGCCTTTGACAACTATTTGTTCAAGGTTTGAGCTATCAAAACACTATGCATAGAGTGATGTTATTGACAAAACCTTAACACAATAAATACGTGTTGTGTTTTACAAGACACTTTTAAATCCCTTAGTCCTATTGTTTGTAATTCTTCAACAATCCATTGTTTAAGCCAGTGGTTTACTGGTACATATTTACAAGGAGCTCTTTTGGAGGGGAGGAGCCACGGTTGCTAGTTTCTGTGATATAAACACACCCATCAGGCCTAATTTCAAGGTACTACTGTAGCATCACTGAGTTGGGACTTGGAAAGAGATGTTCATAATTGGCTCCCACAAGCTGATATGAACCAGTTCCTGCACACCACTAGAACTGAATTCAGGAAAATCCATGAGTTGTGTAAACTCCCACAGATAATAAAGACAGAGGTGGCACTTGGATCCAGATCTTTTGACTTCAAGTAAATTATATTCACAAAATAGGCTGTTGTTCAAAGATATGATTGTACCTTAGATTGGTCTCTCTGGTGCCAAAGGGTCACAACAGAGCCACTCTGCTTTAGCTGCCCCATCACATTCTGCAGTCCAGCTGCATTGTGTCCACATGGATGCAGATGCTGCGACTACCTGCTTCCAGCAAAGTCTGCAAAACTAAACTGACTGCTTTTGCTGGGCCATGGACTGTTTGTCTCAATTTTATAAATTTAAGTTCTAACTCAAGTATAGTATTGGTTACATCATTACTTATATTAATGATTAATATAAGAAGGGGATACCTTCTAATATGTTTATTATGGAGATTACTTTAAAATGTTTCTTCTGGGGTGCCCAGGTGGTGCAGTTGGTTGAGCAACAGACTCATGGTTTCGGCTCAGGTCATGAGATCAAGCCTTGTGTTGAGCTCCATGCTCAGCAGGAGTCTGCTTAAGACTCTTCCCTTTTTCTGCCCCTCCCCTTCCTCTCTCTCTTTTTTTTCTCTCTCTCTCTAAACTAAATAAATAAATGTTTAAAAAAAATGTTCCTTGTGCAAATGTATCTGAAGCAGAATCTTAGAATTCTGGAAATAGAATGAATCTTAAGTGTCTTTAAGTTATTTATTATTTATTTATTTATTTATTATAATTTTTGTTAATTATTAATATATTATTAATATATAATATATTAATATATAAATATTATATAATATAATATTAGTATATTATATTATTAATATTTATTATTTAACATAATAAATAAAATAATTCCTCACTCTGCCTTCCTGGAAACTCCTCCTAATGTTCTGTGCCAGCTCTAATCAGAAACCTTCCCTGACCATCATAGGAAGCCCTAACCCTTTAATATTTCATAGTCTACATTGGGGTGGCAATGGTATCACTTATGGTATGAATGTGCATTTCCAGGACTACGCTGAGGTTAAACATTTATTCATATTTTCTGGTCATTTGTATCTTTCTTCTCTTAACGAATTTTTCTAATCATGTTTTTCCCCATGTTTCTGTTTGTAATTGTTTTTGACAGTCATGCAATTTTTTCCTTTATTGACTGCATAATATTTCATAATGTAAGTCTATAAGTCAGCCATAATTTATTCAACCAGTCCAGCACTGTCGATATTTACATACTTTCCAGTTTTTCACTTTCATATTTAATGCTGTGGTAAAAAAAAAATGTACACATAATTTTTTATTATTTCCCTAGGATAAATTCCTAGAATTTCACTTGGGTTAAAATTTATGGGAACACATAAGGCTTTTGCTTTCTATTACCTGAGTTTCCAGCAAATAGGTTGGCCAGTTTATGTGCCCATCTTTTTAAGCTCCTCATACTTCCAGAACAATGAAATTTAGTAACTGTTTTAGGTCCAGTCTTGGAAAATTTGCTTTAGTAAAGGTTCTTCTTGGGTAGGCCATCTGAATGAGCTAATCCCATTGCAGTGAAGGAAATGAGAAGATGCTGCTAAGCTCTCCAAAGCTCAGACACTATGCCTTTGAATACTATTATCCCACTTCTCCTACAAAAACAGGCATACTTCTATGATTACTACTTTGATTTTTGGACCATGACCGAAAGAACTGAGGTGGAATCAGAGTTTCCATGAATTTTGTGCCTTAGGGAATTTGAATTTAAGAGAGAAGAGGATTGTTACAAGTAATATCACCACAATTTGATTGTCAGAACATTGGAAATGGTGGTCCTTGAGATACTTAACTTAGTCAATCTCTTAGATACTATTTGCATGCCATCCTTCAAAAAAGAAATTTCCTAAATGAATAAAAATATAATAAAAACTCATGTTATAGAAGCAAAAAAAAAAAAGCAAAAGGTACATACCCTCTCCTTAAGCCTTCTCTCTCTCAATCTGATCCTCACTCACTGTCTTACCTGCTCTAACAAACTTATAGCAGAGATTTCTACTTCTCAGCATGCTTCCAGGTTTTACAAGAATAGTCTGTTGCCCCCAGTTGCATATTCAAAACACTACATTTTCTTTCTACCTTCATCGTTGAACTCTTTCTGGATAGATTTTAATGCCAGCTAACATATTATTTTACATATTTCCACCACATACCAGCTCTTACTTCAAATCAAATCATTTAAGTAAGATTTCTGGAAAAGAGAACCAAAGAAAGGAATGACTACAGAAAGATTTATTCATAACAAGATTAAGAAAAGGATTTCTGCTAAACTTTTGCTAGAAAGTAAAATGAATGGATTTGGATATTAAGTTATCATTAGTGCTTTGCAGCTAGTGAATTCAACCCATTTATTAAGCACTTTCTAAATCCAGGTACTGAGCCAGATAACACAGTCCTTGTATATATTACCTATCCTGTTATCAGCTGTAGAATAAAATGGCCTGACCTCCACCTAACATGGGTCATGCGAATATTCCCTTTCCAGCTCCTGATCAGCCTTTATGGATAATCACAACACTGACTGACCTCTTCTGTTTCAGTCCCCAACTGGCATTTATGGCAGCATTCTTTAACATGCAAATTTAACTCCAACAATAATTTTCTATTCTTCCCAACTTAGTACTTTTGTCACTCAATTTAAGTGTCATTTATTAAAGCCTGTTGGAACACGTACATGTGTAACAACACTACATGCTATGAAGGGATACAAAGGTTGCAGTTTGATGAGATGACAGCTTTTATGAGAATCATAAGGCATATGAACTTAAAACAGACATAGATAGTTATTGATGATAATAATGATGATGATAATAAATTATAATAGTAGCCAATTACTGAGTGTTCTGCTAGGTGTTCAACATAATTTCAAGTAATTTGCATGTCTTTTTTTTTTTCGATTTTTCAGAATCCCCTAACAAGGCAAGTATTCTATTTTCCATTTTGTAATAAGAGGAAAGGGGGTCAGAGAAGTGACACCTCCAGGCTCACCCAGCTAGCAAGTGTCAGAGCCATGTAGAGCTGCTGAGAGAGGTAATAGGTCTCAGCACTCCTCATTTTGAAGGACCCATCTGCATTACAGCGTACAAATTAAAATACATTCCCATCACACATTAAATAGAATTTTACCCATAAAGATTTTAAAGGTTTTTCAGGTTTATTTTTGAAATTATTTAATTATAAGTATTCCACTTAATTTATGATTGGCTGTGATTTCTCAAAGATTTGGGGCATATTTGGGAATTCCTGCCAAACTTCTTTTCAGATATAATAATTTTTGTGAGTATCAAATTTAACAATTATATAAGTGAGAATTATATTGGAACCAACATTTTTTTTTCTTTTTCTTTTTTTCTTGTCTTAAAACACCTTTTGCCCTTGGCACTTCGACTTTAGTGCCTATCAGAAGAAATGCACCTGGAGCTGGGACTGGAATCCAGTTTTGTCACATGTCAAAATCTGTATTTTTTATCTTTTTCTTTAGAAAAAAAATTATAGGCAACATGGGCTAACAGTATAATACAGAGCATATCTGTTACATGTTGAAGCTAATCTAAGTAATGGAATGTATTAGGTTCCTATAGTTTAAGTTAGCTAATGTGGCAATGTCCTCCATATTAGACTTATATTCTGTATTACACAGATCTAAGGTTTTTTATTTTTATATAGCTTATTCTCCCAAGAAGATCTTGAAGACTATGGCTCCTATTCTACTTTTGCTGCCTCTTCCATAGGAGTTAGTATGAATTATGCATATTATAAAGACTCACTAGATGCCAAATGATAGAATTCTTCTTAGAAAATTAAGTCTAGGCTTATGAGGAAGGATGTATTGATGAGGTTGTTGGAGAGACAGAAATTCCTGAAAAGAATGTATAAACAAAGATGAAGGACTCAGAGCATTGTTAAAAATTGTTTAAAAATTTATATATGTAAATTCTTATCAGGATCAGGTTAAAGAGTAGGCTAGGTTAGGAAGGTTGGCAAGTCATTTTGGTTTTCCACCAAATATAGAGCAAAGCCAGACTCTTTTCCTCCGTAAACTCACCTACTCCTCTAGTCTGCTAGCTAGTCTCTGTGCTAGCTCCCTTCTGGAAGCTGACCAACTTGGCTAGTTCCCTGCACCTCAAGCATATTTCCACCTCAGAGCCTCTACACTTGCTGGTCTCTCTGCCTGAAGCAGTGTTCACTCAGAGACATACATGGTTTGTCCCTCAATTTAGGCAGGATCCCTCAAACGCCACTCCTGTTAAACAGCTGACTCCAAATATAACACATAAAATATGAAAAAAAGTAATTATAGATCCTGACCAGATTATCTAGAACAGTCAATTCCCATCTACCTACCACATTATTCATGGAACTTAGAACACAGACCTTTGCCATAAGATTCAATGAGTCAATACATGTAAAGTGCTAAGAACAGCACTTGGCACCCAGTAATTTCTATGTAAGTGTCTGTTGAATGAATAGTCAGTCTACCACATTTTGCAGAGAGTAAGGAAATGAGTCTTAGAAGTGAAGTGCTGCATACCTGGTTGGATGGGATTTTCAATTTTCTATTATGTAACTCAAGGCTCAATGTGAATTATGGTAGTTAACTGACTCTTTTCTTCAGTCTTCTGCTGCCCAATGGACATTTTTAATTTAACTTAATTTAATTTTTAGTGTATGTTTTAACTAAGACAAGTGGCTAGGAATCTGATGCAGAAGGCACTTCTGGCTTTACCAAACTAATCTAAATATTGAAGAACAAATGGCCAAATTCGAGGTCTAATGTTAACTTTTTATATGCAAAGAGCAAAAGTTTGCTGAAATTCCTACAGTTGCTAATAAACAAGCTCAATAACGTTTTTCAGTGTTTTCTTAAAAAAGTTCTCAATGCCAAAGCAATTGGCATTGCTTACCCTCCAGAGGTTTGGGCTATAGCCCAAATAGACCAACTATAATTACAAAACTTCCCTGAATGCTCATGTTTTATCTCAAGAAGTTATAAAAAGTTTGCATTCAACTTCACACTGTTTCTATGTGGTTATTGTTCACATGAGAAACTTTTAGTGTACTGAGTCATTATAACTTTGAGTTGATTTCTTTATTGCAGCCTAGTTTACCATAACAATAGAGAAAGTAGTATCAGGAGTGTGCCATAACATAAATCTTAAATATGTTTCATTTTACGTGTTTTTTTATACATAAATAGTACCCTAAGTTACTTACCCCTGAGTAAGATGGACATCCGAGGGCATGCTCCAGTTTGGTCTACTGGCTGGTAAGGTCGTCTGTTATGTGATATACGCTCAGGTGACCGGCTTCCCACTTTGAGCAGCATGGACCTAAGTTTTATTTCACTTCTGTTATTGTAGAGATGGCTTTACTTCCATATCTTTGGCTGTTAGTTCAGTATAACAGTTGAAATGCTTTTGAAATATACTTCATGTAACATAATCTACTTTCTTGGCAATGAAAACATATTTTTTCTTGTAAACTTCTAATATATTGGCATTGAAAAAGAGAAAGAATGCCAATTTGAGGTAATATTGCAATTAGTAGTGGTATTTTCTAGCACACCTCACATTGAATTTAATTGATAAGGTTTGTCATTAATATGTACATATTTGACGATTTTTATGCCCTTTGTTTCTAATGAGCACATAACTGACCTGTTTTATTTTGTGATTATAGAACTTACTTCCAGGAAGAGAATGCAAGGGCTTTCATCTGTGTGCTTCATGTGGGCAGTTATTTGTGATGATGGGCTGGGACTGACTTTATGAAGTCCATGTTAGTATTGTTTCTTATGCCAGTGATTCTGTTTTTAATAAAATAAGAAAGTGTGTTCTGTTCCCAAGTACCAAGATAGGTGGTTGTTTGAGCTCTGATAATCTAATGAATGAGACAGCAATGGCCTTATGCCAATTGGGAGTTAAATACAAAAAGATGAAGCGAGTTTAGTTTTTCTACCTTGTAATGAAATTAATACATTCTCCACCTGTGTTCATTTTCCCAAAGAAGGAAATGACAAGGGGTTTGGGCTGAGAATTCTATTGTTAATTCTGTTCTTTCTTTTAGCTACACTGTGCTCATTTGGAAAATGAAATGGATTATTTGCTTCACAGAGGATTTTCTTTCTTAGTAAGAATCTATGTGTATTGTATTGGGTAATAAAAAAGAGCTCTAGGTACAGCTCAATACTAATAATTTTTTTCTTACTTGGAACCTCTATCTACCTCCATAAATCTTTTGAGAGGTTTAGAAAACAAAAGACATCGAGGGAGGAAAGATGATATTAATCAGCTTTCTTTATCTTGCCTACCTTCTTAACTAAAAAGAATCTTTTTTTCCCAAAAGGCTATGATTTTGGTAAGATTATATTTACTGTAGGAGTAAAGGAAGGAAGGAAGGAGGGAGGAAAGGTAGGAGAAAGGCAGGAATATAGGAAGAGGTGGAGGGGAGAGAGAAAACATTGGTGGGAAGGCAGTGGGGAAAAGAGAGGCAAACCTTCACTGTGACCTGACTCTATTTTGTTGATGGAAGAAACAATCCCCATTTGATCTACAGGCAAAAACTACATTTCATATCCCTGAGAGCATTCACATTTAGAGAATACTTATAGTGAAGTCCTTAATGGCAAAAAGCCCAGTCGACAGTGGTTCATAGACTGTATGCAGAGTGAAACATTCCATTGGCAAGAGATTTTTGGATATCAGACATGGCTTTGTCATGGACCCATTAATTCTAAGGCTACTGGTTGGGCACTCTTACTGTGGCAAATCACTTGTGTCTTACTCTTGATTCCCCCAGAAAATGTGGTGTGAAGATTTTACTGTAGAGAATTTATTTCGGAGTTAGTCCCAAGAATCATCCGTAGGGCTGTGGGGAGTGAGACAGGGAAAAACAGGAGTCAGTAAAGGATATATTAACTAACTTAGCCATCCTGATAACTGGAGCTGAATCCTGATGGGGAACTCTAGCAGGCAGCATGGAAACCCTTTCCTCAGGGCTATCCCACCCAAGGGACACAGGACATGTATGTGCCAACTCCCCTTAGTCATTATTTGATGGTTTCTTGGGATGAGGGAATGACTATTGATCTTGCCTTGCATCCCACTCTTTAGCTCTTTATCTGCCTTTTGTTACCAACCACTGTTCACTTCCATCTTAAGGACAAATGTTTGGTCTTGCCTTGTATTTCTATTGCTGTTAATATAATCACTCCTCCTCTACCTTACGGGTAAAATTTGAAGTTTTTATTGATTTGTCAATCAGCAAGATACTAGATCTTGAGTCAGAAGATGTAGGCTCCAGTCCCGGCTATTCAGTTTGCTATCTTAGTAACCCACTTTTAACCTCAGTTTCCTTATCTGTGAGATGGGGATGGTATTTGCCCGGCTGAACTCCCAGATTACTGTAAGGACTAAAGGAGGTAATAGAGAGAAGTGTGTTCTACTAAATATTGGCCTTCTTATCCTATATTCTAGAATGTGAACTGCATGAGGGTAATGTTTGTGCTTTGGGTTTTGTTTTTTTTTTTAAGTTTTTGTTTAAATTCCAGTTTGTTAACATATAGTGTAATATTAGTTTCAGGAGTAGAATTTTGTGATTCATCACTTACATAAACACACAGTGCTCATCACAAGTGCTGTCCTTAATACCCGTCACCTATTTAACCTATCCCCATCCACCTCCCCTCCAGGAAACCTCAGTTTGTTCTCTAGAGTTAAGACTCTATTTTATGGTTTGCCTGTCATTTTCCCCCCCATGTTTATCTATTTTGAGTTGCACATCTGAGTGAAATCATATGGTATTTGTCTTTCTCTGACTGACTTATTTCGCTTAGCATAATACACTCGAGTTCTATCCACATCATTGCAAATGGCAAGGTTTCATTTGTTTTGGTGGCTGAGTAATATTCCGTTATATATATATATATATATATATATACCACCTCTTCTTTATCCATTCATCAGTCAATGGACATTTGGGTTCTTTCAATAATTTGGCTATTATACATAATGCTGCTATAATCATCTGGGTACATGTGTCCCTTCAAATCAGTATTTTTATATCCTTTGGGTAATTACATAACAGTGCAATTTATGGATCATAGGATAGATTTATTTTTAACTGAGGAAACTTCATACTGTTTTCCAGTGGCTGCACCAGTTTGCATTCCCACCAACAGTGCAAGAGGGCTCCCTTTTCTCTGCATTCTCGCCAACGTCTGTTGTTTCCTATGTTGTTAATTTTAGCCATTCTGACTGGTGTGGAGTGATATCTCATTGTAGTTCTGATTTGAATTTCTCTGATGATGAGTGATGTTGAACATCTTTTTATGTGTCTGTTACCCATCTGTCTTCTTTGGAAAAATGTCTATTCATGTCTTCCACCCATTTCTTTTTATTTTATTTTATTTTTTATTGTTATGTTAATCACCATACATTACATCATTAGTTTTTGATGTAGTATTCCATGACTCACTGAATGTGCATAACACCCAGTGCTCCATGCAGAATGTGCCCTCTTTAATACCCATCACCAGGCTAACCCATCCTCCCACCCCCCTCACCTCTAGAACCCTCAGTTTGTTTTTCAGAGTCCATTGTCTCTCATGGTTCGTCTCCCCCTCCGATTTCCCTCCCTTCATTCTTCCCCTTCTGCTATCTTCTTCTTCTTTTTTTTTTTTCTTAACATATATTGCAATATTTGTTTCAGAGGTACAGATCTGTGATGCAACAGTCTTGCACAATTCACAGTGCTCACCATAGGACATATCCTCCCCAGTGTCTATCACCCAGCCACCCATCCCTCCCACCCCACACCCCACTCCAGCAACCTTCAGTTTGTTTCCTGAGATTAAGAATTACTCATATCAGTGAGGTCATATGATACATGTCTTTCTCTGATTGACTTATTTCGCTCAGCATAACACCCTCCAATTCCATCCACGTTGTTGCAAATGGCAAGATCTCATTCCTTTTGACGGCTGCGTAATATTCCATTGTATATATATTCCACCTCTTCTTTATCCATTCATCTGTCAATGGACATCTTGCCTCTTTCCACAATTTGGCTATTGTGGACATTGCTCCTATAAACATCGGGGTGCATGTACCCCTTTGGATCCCTACATTTGTATCTTTGGGGTAAATACCCAGTAGTGCAATAGCTGGACCGTATGGTAGCTCTATTTTCAACTTTTTGAGGAACCTCCATACTGTTTTCCAGAGTGGCTGCACCAGCTTGCATTCCCACCAACAGTGTGGGAGAGTTCCCCTTTCTCTGCATCCCCACCAACATCTGTCGTTTCCTGACCTGTTAATTTTAGCCATTCTGACTGGTGTGAGGTGATATCTCATTGAGGTTTTGATTTGGATTTCCCTGATGCCGAGCGATATTGAGTACTTTTTCGTGTGTCTGTTGGCCATTTGGATGTCTTCTTTGGAAAAATGTCTGTTCATGTCTTCTGCCCATTTCTTGATTGGATTCTTTGTTCTTTGGGTGTTGAGTTTGATGAGTTCTTTATAGATTTTGGATACTAGCCCTTTATCTGATACGTCATTTGCAAATATCTTCTCCCATTCTGTCGGCTATCTTTTGGTTTTGTTGACTGTTTCTTTTGCTGTGCAAAAGCTTTTTATCTTGATGAAGTCCCAAGAGGTCATTTTTGCCCTTGCTTCCCTTGCCTTTGGCGATGTTTCTAGGAAGAAGTTGCTGCAGCTGAGGTCGAAGAGGTTGCTACCTGTGTTTTCCTTTAGGATTTTGATGGACTCCTGTCTCACATTTAGGTCTTTCAACCATTTGGAGTCTATTTTTATGTATGGTGTAAGGACATGGTCCAGTTTCATTCTTCTGCATGTGGCTGTCCAATTTTCCCAACACCATTTGTTGAAGAGACTGCCTTTTTTCCATTGCACATTCTTTCCTGATTTGTCAAAGATAGTTGACCGTAGAGTTGAGGGTCCATTTCTGGGCTCTCTATTCTGTGCCATTGATCTATGTGTCTGTTTTTGTGCCAGTACCATACTGTCTTGATGATGACAGCTTTGTAATAGAGCTGGAAGTCCGGAATTGTGATGCTGCCAGCTCTGCTTTTCTTTTTCAACATTCCTCTGGCTATGCGGGGTCTTTTCTGGTTCCATACAAATTTTAAGATTCTTTGTTCCATTTCTTTGAAAAAAGTGGATGGTATTTTGATAGGGATTGCATTGAATGTGTAGATTGCTCTAGGTAGCATTGACATCTTCACAATATTTGTTCTTCCAATCCATGAGCATGGAACGTTTTTCCATTTCTTTGTGTCTTCCTCATTTTCTTGCATGAGTATTTTATAGTTTTCGGAGGACAGATCCTTTGTCTCTTTGGTTAGATTTATTCCTAGGTATCTTATGATTTTGGGTGCAATTGTGAATGGGATCGACTCCTTAATTTCTCTTTCTTCTGTCTTGTTGTTGGTATATAGGAATGCCACTGATTTCTGTGCATTGGTTTTATATCCTGCCACTTGACTGAATTCCTGTATGAGTTCTAGCAGTTTTGGGGTGGAGTCTTTGGGTTTTCCACATAAAGTATCATATCAACTGCAAAGAGTGAGAGTTTGACTTCTTTGCCGATTTGGATGCCTTTGATTTCTTTTTGTTGTCTGATTGCTGTGGCTAGGACTTCTAATACTATGTTGAATAGCAGTGGTGATAGTGGACATCCCTGCCACATTCCTGACCTTAGGAAGAGAGCTTTCAGTTTTGCCATATTGAGAATATTTGCTGTAGGTTTTTCATAGATGGCTTTTATGATATTGAGGTATGTACCCTCGATCCCTATACTCTGAAGAGTTTTGATCAAGCAAGGATGCTGTACTTTGTCAAATGCTTTTTCTGCATCTATTGAGAGGATCATATGATTCTTGTTCTTTCTTTTGTTAATGTATTGTACCACGTTGATTGATTTGCGGATGTTGAACCAACCTTGCAGCCCAGGGATAAATCCCACTTGGTCGTGGTGAATAATCCTTTTAATGTACTCTTGGATCCTATTGACTAGTATTTTGGTGAAAATTTTTGCATCCATATTCATCAGGGATATTGGTCTGTAGTTCTCCTTTTTGATGGGGTCTTTGTCTGGTTTTGGGATCAAGGTAATGGTGACCTCATAAAATGAGTTTGGAAGTTTTCCTTCCATTTCTATTTTTTGGAACAGTTTCAGAAGAATAAGTATTAATTCTTCTTGAAATGTTTGGTAGAATTCCCCTGGGAAGCCATCTGGCCCCGGGCTTTTGTATGTTGGGAGATTTTTGATGACTGCTTCAATTTCCTTAGTGGTTATAGGTCTGTTCAGGTTTTCTATTTCTTCCTGGTTCAGTTTTGGTAGTTGATACATCTCTAGGAATGCATCTCTAGGAATCTCCTCCAGATTATCTAATTTGCTGGCATATCCTTGCTCATAATGTTCTTATAGTTGTTTGTATTTCTTTGGTGTTGGTTGTGATCTGTCCTCCTTCATTCATGAATTGTTGATTTGGGTCATTTCTCGTTTATTTTTGATAAGTCTGGCTAGGGGTTTATCAATCTTGTTAATTCTTTCAAAGAACCAGCTCCTAGTTTCGTTGATCTGTTCTACTGTTCTTTCGGTTTCTATTTCATTGATTTCTGCTCTGATCTTTCTTATATCTCTTCTTCTGTTGGGTTTAGGCTTTATTTGCTCTTCTTTCTCCAGCTCCTTTAGGTGTAGGGTTAGGTTGTGTATTTGAGACCTTTCTTGTTTCTTGAGAAAGGCTTGTATTGCTATATACTTTTGGGATGCCTTTGCTGCATCCCAAAGATTTTGAACAGTTGTGTTTTCATTTTCATTGGTTTCCATGAATTTTTTTAATTCTTCTTTAATTTCCTGGTTGACCCATTCGTTCTTTAGTAGGATGCTCTTTAGCCTCCATGTATTTGAGTTCTTTCTGACTTT
>NC_058415.1:51970173-51982755 GCF_002201575.2 Neomonachus schauinslandi | reverse complement strand
CTATTAGATGTCGGGGTGTTGACCTATTTTTATTGATTTTGAGAGGGGTTCTCTGTGCTTCCTGGATTTTCATGCCTGTTTCCTTTCCCAAATTAGGGAAGTTCTCTGCTATCATTTGCTCCATTATACCTTCTGCCCCTCTCTCTCTTTCTTCTTCTTCTGGGATCCCAATTATTCTAATGTTGTTTCATCTTATGGTATCGCTTCTCTCTCAAATTCTGCCCTCGTGATCTAGTAGTTGTTTCTCTCTCTTTTTCTCAGCTTCTTTATTTTCCATCATTTGGTCTTCTATATCACTGATTCTGTCTTCTGTCTCATTTATCCTAGCAGTTAGCACCCCCATTTTTGATTGCACTTCATTAATAGCCTTTTTGATTTCTACTTGGTTAGATTTTAGTTCTTTTATTCTCCAGAAAGGGATTCTCTAATAACTTCCATGCTTTTTTCAAGCCCAGCTAGTATCTTTAAAGTGATGATTCTGAACTCTAGATCTGACATCATACTAATGTCCGTATTGAGGAAGTCCCTGGCAGTCGGTACTACCTCTTGTTCTTTTTGTTGAGGTGATTTTTTCCATCTTGTCATTTTGTCCAGAGGAGAATAGATGAATGAGAGAACAAAATGCTAACAGGGTAACAATGTCCCCAGAAAATATACTCTAAACAAATCAGAAAAGACCTGAAGCCATGGGAAAAGAAAGGGAAGGAAAGAAAAAAGAAAAAGATAAACACAAACAAAAACAGAACAAAACAAAAAAACCCAGAGTATGATCAAATATGATCAGGCTGGTGCATAGATCAGTGCCACACACTAGATTTTGGGTGTATTTTGGTCTGTTAGAAGAAAGTGCCTCCCAAAATTTTAAAGAAAGAAAAACTTATATATGTACAAAAGGAAGGGTTGATATGATGAAGGGATGGAATATGACTGTAAAGATGACAATTATAAAAATTTTATAAAAGGAATTGATAAGAAGTTGTTTGAAAAAAGAAAGAAGAGGAATTAAAAAAAAAAAGGAGAGAATGTGATCAGGCAGGAGACTAGAACAAAACCATACACTAGAGATTTAGGGTAAATTTTGATCTGTTAGAAGAAACTATCTCAAAATTTTAAAGAGAGAACAACTTATATATATATATGCCAAAAATACAGGTAACTACTATGAAGGGATAGAATATGAAAAATAAAAATGTTTTTTTAAAAAAGGGATTGATAAGACGTTGGTTGAATAAGGGAAAAAGAAAAATTCAAGAAAAAAAAAGACAGTTAAAAAAAAATTAACTTTGAAAGACTAAAGAAACATGGTAAAAAAGCCATGGATTCTATGTGCATTATTCCCCTAGCGCTGGAGTTGTGCCATTCTTATTGATTGGTAAACTTGGTCTTGGCTGGCTGTTCTCGCTGATCTTCTGGGAGAGGGGCCTGTTGCTGTGGTTCCCAAATGTCTTTGCTGGAGGCAGAATTGCCCCGCCCTTGCCCGGTTGGGCTAAGTAATCTGCTCGGGTTTGCTCTCGGGAGCTTTTGTTCCCTGCAAGCTTTCCCTACAGCTTTGGAGGCTGAGAGTGAAAATGGCAGCCTCCCAATCTACCCCCTGGAGGAGCCAAGAACTCAGGGCCCCACTCCTCAGTGAGCCCCCAGAGAAAAGCCGTCAGTCACTCCCGTCTCCCCGGTCTCCGGCCGCACTCCGTGCCTACCCGGCCTGTGACCAAGCTTTTCTATCTCTGGCACCTGACCCCGTGTGGAGTCTCCAAACCCAGCAGATCCCTGGGGTGCACTCCCGCGCCACTCCTCCTGGGGGAGGAAGGGGAGTCTCCCTGGATCTGCCGCTTGTTGGGTCCCTGCTGGAGGAGCAGTGGCCCAACTGTGCCCCGGATCATGGTTTATGGCAACCCTGAGCTGTGAGCCCGCGCCTCAGCTCCGTCTCTGCAGCTGGCTTCCCCACTCCAATACCTGGGAGCTCTGCCGCACTCAGGCACCCCGGGACTTTCTGTGACCCCGAGGGTCCTGAGACCACACTGTCCCACGAGGGTTCCACCCCCTGCTTAGCCACTGGAGCGACGTCCCTCAGCAGAGCCGACCTCTAAAAGTTACGATTTTGTGCTCCGCTGCTCTATCACTTGCCAGAAGCGGCCGATGGAGGCCCCTTCCCCGCCGTCTATCCTCCCGAGTATCACCTCAGATTCACTTCTCCACATGTCCTACCTTCCAGAAAGTGGTCGCTTTTCTGTTCAGAGAGTTGTTGCTATTCTTTTCTTCTATCTCCTGTTGAGTTTGTAGGTGTTCAGAATGGTTTGATCCCCATCCAGCTGAATTCCTGAGACCAGACGAAATCCAGGTCTCCTACTCCTCCACCATCTTACTCCATGCTTCCACCCATTTCTTAACTGGATTATTTGTATTTTTGGGTGTTGAGTTTGATGAGTTCTTTATAGATTTTTGGATACTAATCCTTTATCAGATATGTCTTCTGCAAATTTCTTTTCCCATTCTGAAGGTTGCCTTTCAGCTTTGTTTGTACTTTGTTCATTGCTGTGTCCCCAGTCCTTAGAAGAGTACCTGCCACATAGTAGATGCAGAACAGATATAAGAAATACTCAATACAAGAAGGCAAACATTGGAATAGTTTGTCTAGAGTTCAAATATTAATTCAGCTACTTGCTGGCCTCTTAAATTCAGGCAAAGTTTTAATCTGAGACTTTTTATGTGCAATTCATCAGCCAAATATCTTCCTTATAAGATTGTATTTAAAAATTAAGATTTGTCTTATGATATATTCTCCCTCACCACCATTCACAATTTTACTCTTTGGGTGAGTGTTACCTACATATGGAGTTGGAAAAAAAATTGTTAAACTCATTTAAATTCTAATAGTCAAATCCACACTTTTCTCTTTGAATACAGTTGTAATCATTCCATTGTGTTAATATTCTGCTCTGAATTAAGAGAAAATGACTCACTATAGAATTTTGCATTTGATTCTCAAATGCACATTTTTGGAATACAGTTTTGAATAATTAAAATTTTCTAGAGGGGTGCCTAGGTGGCTCGTTCGGTTAAGTGTCTGCCATCGGCTCAGGTCATGATCCTGGGGTCTTGGGATGGAGGCCCACTTTGGGCTCCTTGCTTAGTGGGAAGCCTGCTTCTCCTCTGCCTGCCACTCCCCCTGTTTGTGCTTGCTTACACATTCTGTCTCTCTCTCTTTCTGACAAATAAATAAATAAATAAAATCTTTTAAAAAAGTTTTTCTAGATTAGGCATATCTGTGGCCACTTTTGAAATATCCTCAAATTAATGCATGTCAAGCACCTCAACTAGTACCATGCATACAATGAGAGCTTAATGGTAACAATGAGAGAATAGTTGTACTAACTCCATTTATTGAGCTCCTACTAGATGGCAGTCTCTATCTGGGCATTTTACAAACATTAAGTCTTTTCACATCAATCCTATAAAGTAACTGTGACTCTTCCTATTTTAGAGATGATGAAATTGAGGCATGAGATGTTACTTTAGCCAGGGTCACAGTTCTTGCCCATAGTAGGACTGAGATTTGAACTCTGTTTTTTTTTCTGACACCAACGTTTATGCTTAATCCATCACACCGGCTATCAATTATTTTCTCCTCTTTATATAACAGAAACCCTCATTTACAAACTATTTAACCTTATACCATCCATATGAGGCTAGAACTATTATTATCTCTACTTTGTAAGTGTAGAAATGTAGGTCAGAGAGATTATATGACTCCTAAGTAGACTAAGAGCTAGTGAATAGCACAGATAGGACCCAGGAGTATCTGACTCCAATGCCAGTCTTTTCCAAAATGTGTTGAATGTACAGCATGACTCTCTCTCAAAGAGTAGCTCTTCTTCCCTCATACATATTGTCAGCTGAATCCTAATTTTTTAAAAAGATTTTATTTATTTATTTGACAGAGAGAGCGAGAGAACACAAGCAGGGGAGCAGCAGAGGGAGAGGGAGAAGCAGACTCCCCGCTGAGCAGGGAGCCCGATGTGGGACTCGATCCCTGGACCCCACAATCATGACCTGAGCCGATGGCAGATGCTTAACCAACTGAGCCACCCAGGCGCCCCCTTAATCCTAATTAAAAGAGCACATATCTTAAATGGCTAAAGATGGTAATAACTGAGGTGTTATTTTATAGAAACATAATCATGGATTCAGCATAAGTAGGGTCTCCTTATTAAGCATTCTTCTCCACCCTTAACTCTTCAGTACAATGCAGTCCCTTGCCTATAGTAGGTACTTCATAAATGTAGTATAAATGAATCAGCTATTTATTGGTGTATTCAAAAATAATTATTGAGTACTTGCATGTGCCAGAAAAGTGTCAGGCATTAATTAAGAACATACCAGCAATAGAAAACAAACAAACAAACAAACCATGATTCCTATTTGTGGAAAGTCTCAAGTCTAGGAAGTGATATAAACATTAAATATACATATACTTACACACACATACACACACACACACACCAGTAAATACATAATTATAAATTGTGATAAGAGGAATAAAGGGCAAAGATAGGGTATGACAGGAGGGAATAATAAGGCCTTTAGATGGGGAAGGCCTTTCTGAGGAAATGATAACTCATAAATAATAGAAAAACAGATGATTCCAACTGCCATAACCTCCATCCCTTCAGCAGGAATCCAGGCACTAGATTTTTGAATCCAAGATACACTATCTACTTGAATATAAGATCTCATTTCTAATGAGTTAAACCTGGGTTTGTGCAAAGAAGCATGAGGGAACTTTATGATGAGATGAAAATATTCTATATCTTGATCAGTGTGGTGGTGATTATTTGGATTTACAAATCTGTCATAGTTCATTGATTTTTACAGTTACACTGTGTGAATTATATTATGCATAAATTATACCAGCATAAAGTTGATTTAAAAAAAAAGACAGATTTAAGTTAAAGGGTCAATAAGCAAGCAAATTAAAGATGAGTCAGAATTATTCTGACAATTACCACATCTATGTTCTAGTGGTTTTACATGTCTGGGAGTCCTATATTGTTGGATAAGTACCTGCATATAGATGACTTTTCCATCTGTAACAATAGTTCTTTCTGACTTGTCAGATATATCAGACATTTTTTAAACTAATGCTTCTATGATAGAAGAGCAAAGAAGATAAAAGCTTTTTCAATGATGTGGTTGGATTATTTTTTCATACTTTGGCTGCATTTGGGAGGTTTTTATAGCCCAAGTGAATAATAACAAGAGCATCATGATAATGCCTTTTGTTTATAAAATTCTTAGCTCCAAAGAAACCAAATTGCTTGCATTCATGTCTTCATGAATCGTTTCTACCTGAGAGATGTTAAATGTGTCTTATCCCCATTTTACAGGAAACTGGAACACAAGCAGGTTTTGGGGAGAGCAGACTTATATATATATATCAAGGTCTAGTGGGATGTGATCACAAACTCCTTTGTGAAGGTTGTTTTGTTTTGTTTTGTTTTTCATTTATGTGGCATTTAAAGGAAACCTTTTTCTATTTTGTGTGCATATGTCAACATTTTAATAGCAGGAGAGCAATAGAAGCTATTCATAAACAAGGAAGCTAGAAATATCAGCTATTCCATACTTGATAGATTGATACATAAAGTGATTTAACCAGATAATTATTAAGTAATACAAAGCTTCAGGGTAAACACCCATTATGCATCGATGTGAATTAAGAGTTCACAATAAAAGGTTCTTCCATGGTTATTTGCCAAACAATTCAAAATCTGTTTGTGCTGAAAGAAATAGTTTAATTTTGTAGTTGCTCGCTGGATTTGAACAATGGGGAGGCTACTCACTCACAATGTGTGGCAGTATTATAGAGTGTAAGGGAGTGACTATGGAAGCGTAACCTGATAAAGAATATACCTCAGGCATTTACTAGCCAACGTAATCTTGGGCCATCGAGAAGAGTTGCAAGCATTTGATAAATATGTGGAGCACACTAATATATTGTCTGGCAAATAGTAGGCACTCTAAAAAAATTGGTAAATATTATTAATAAAATGGCTCCTCAAGCTATAAAAATTGAGTCTGAGTCTAATAAAAATAGGAAACAGATTGCTCAGTTACAAAAGACATACTTTTTCCAGACCACAAAAAAATGTTTTCTATGTGATTTAGCAACTTAACTCAGGGCAACTTAGCCATGGTCCAAACTATGACACAGGGAGAGAGAAAGGAAATTATGGAATGTGGAACATGATGCAAGGGCTAGATTAAGATTTCATTTCCTCCAAACTCAGAAAGGTATGGTGCCCTCTGTATGTAATTCAAAATAAAAACATTATTCAACTGCCCAACAAACAATAAAATCTTAGATTTCCGTTGAATTTAAGATTGTTTCTAGGTTTTCCAAGTGCAAAGTTCTGGATGCATTTATCACAGTGAGGTGTGAGAGAGAGAGAAAGAGAGAGTGAAGTTGAGATGCTTGATTTCCTTGTTCTCTAGGAAGATGACCAGGTTCCTTTCTGTGTGATGCATCACTGAGTGGGGCTGACTATGGAACCCTCTAGGAAATGGGGCAAAAGTTGGGGATGCTGATGTCTAGAGGTCATGAATAAGTGGGAATGATGCCTCTGTGTCATAGTTGTCATGCCCAGGAAACACTGGGAACTTAGGGGCTGCATCTTTGTTTTAAGGTAAATTACCAATAGGTCGTCTGCACTCCAGGAAATAACAAGAGTAAGTGCCTTCCCTGATCCTTGACATTGAGTGGAGAAAAAAAATTCCCAAGAATTTGAGTAACCACAATAGACCCTCATGTATGGTTTACAGCCTGAATTCATTCTACTTGGGGGATCCAAACAAACCCTCAAGCCAAATGTTTAGCTTTAAGTTGTTGAAGCTCAATAAAACTTCTAAATGAGTAGCAGGAGAAAATGCAAATTGTATTTGGGTGAATCAACATTTGGCTCAGACAGCAAAAGAATTTCCACAGATAAAGCTTCAAGAAAAATGCACTCAGTTAAAAATCACAAAATACACAAGACACACTTTCAAGAGGCATTTCATAGATGAGAAATCATGTATCATCAGCTTCATTAAAAACCAGAAAGATATACATTAAAGTCAAGAGTGAGATACAGAATTGGCAAAATTTAAAATTCTTAAAATATTAAGGCTTGGAAAATCCATGGTTCAAATAAACAGATTTGGAAAGCAGTTCAGTATATTACAGTTACAGTTGAACATATGCATACCCCTATTGCTCAGCAATTCCACTCCTAGCTGTGAACCTAAGGAAAACTATTGCTTCTGTGACCCAGGATCGTGAACCAGAAGACACATGCATGAATGTTAACAACAGCAATGTTTATAATAGTGAAATGCTAGGAAAATCCCAAATGCCTATCAACAGTAGAATGAAGGGAAAAATTGTGGTGGTGTATTCACATAATGTACTACTCTCCAACAAGACTGAATTAACTACAGCCGTACAAAACAACATGAATCTATCTTAATGACATAACATTGACAGAAAACAAAAAAAGCAAGTCTAGTATCATGAACTTTAAAAAATTTGCAAAGTAGGGGTGCCTGGGTGGTTCAGTCGTTAAGCGCCTGCCTTCAGCTCAGGTCATGATCTCAGGGTCCTGGGATCAAGCCCCACATTGGGCTCCCTGCTCAGCAGGAAGCCTGCTTCTCCCTCTCCCACTCCCCCTGCTTGTGTTCCCTCTTTCACTGTGTCTCTCTCTGTCAAATTAATAAATAAAATCTTTAAAAAAAAATTTGCAAAGTAGGATGTTATGTTTCAGGGTAATTAACCAGTGTGATAAGACTATGAAGAGTAGTGAGAGAATGATAAAACACTACATTTGGTGAACGAATTTACCTTTGGGGGCAGGAGGTACAGTAGCCAGTATCAGTGATGGACCAGTGAGGACCTTAAGTTATTAAGCATCTTGTATTACTTACATCAGGTGGTAGGTCCACAATGCTCATTATATTGTAACTCTTCACCCCAAGACAATGTTTATAAGCATTCTTACTATGTATTCAATACTTAATGTTAAAAAAATTTGTAAGCTCTGTAGACTTAAAACTTGTTTGATATCCTTCTTATTCCCATATAAAGTGCAAAAGCTTCCTGTTTCCCTTTATTTTGGTTGAAATCAAATAATTATTTTGCTAATGCTTTTTGTCACATACTCATGCTCACAAATTATTCTAAGAAACCCCTACCTTACAAAGAAACTATCTAGAGTAGTTCGTTTTTAATATTCAAAGCCCCATATCAAAGAATGTGTGACAGAACACATTGTAGTATTTTTTAGATTTAGAAATCTATGGCTAACCTTATCATCTCCATTGAAATGACATTGACCAATACAGAAGTTTCCTTTAGTTTTAGAATTATTCACCGGTATGTATATTTGTTTGATTTATCTTTGTAATTATTTAATATATATATATTTAGTTGCTGTGGGTGGGAAGAGGATATGTGCAATTTTAAGGAAGTATAAGGCAGAGGAAAATGAAGTAAACATATACATACATATACAAGTCCCTCTTTCTCAGGTAGTTAGTGTCTTTTAGAGCAAATGAAGGTGCTAACTAGAAGACTGACTTCTGTAATGTGCCACAGTCTCAAAGGGCACCGTCAGATTCTGCATGATGAACTTGGGCAGTCCTTGATTGCCATGAGAACATCGTGTGTCCTTTCCCTATAAAAGAGAGCTACAGCATATATGATAAACAGGTGCTCCTCAGGCAAGCAGAGAGATATATATATATCAGGTCAGCTCTGTGTTATGTGCAAGGTTTCCAATATTAACTCTACCTTAATGGGAAGAAAAGACAGTTCATGCTTGTTGATATTCCTCTCAAAGGCAATTAGCTGCTATCATGTTTGAGTTCCCAGAAGGCCCAGAGCTGTAGTATTTTATTACTGACATTCTAGAAGAAGATATATGTTGAATTCTATTATTTCATTAAAAATAGGGGTGCCTGGGTGGCCTAGTCATTTGAGTGATGGACTCTGGGTTTAGGCTCAGGTCCTGATCTGGGGGATGGTGGGATGGAGGCCCCCAGTGGCCTCCACACTCAGCAGGGAGTTTGCTTAAAAGATTCTCTTTCCCCCTCCCCCAACTTGTGCATGAGTGCACACACGCTCTCTCTCTCAAATAAATAAATAAATCTTAAAAAAAATAAATAAATAAAGTCCACACAGCTTCCAAGGATATGGAGGTTTCCCTGATAAATACTGTCATCCCTTTTTCCTCTCTGGTTCCATTTTCTTTTGGCTTCTTGGAGTCTATGGCTAAGCCTTGCTGTGGTTATCCAGAAAAGTATGTTAATGAAACACATGCATATGTATTTGTCTGTGAGCATATCCTGTTTTTTTTATGGAAAGAAACACAATTCATAGAGGATTTAGTATATTTGAGACTTCCAGGGCAAAATTGTATTTTGAATATTTATCTTTTGTTCACTTCATTTCCTTCTGCTTCATAATTTTCCCTAAGCTGCACAGAGCTTCTTACCAGCCACAAAGCCTAATTTTATTTGTCTAGAAAGAGGAAAACAGCATTATGAAGTGTAACAGCTTTTGTGCCTTCTCTACATTTCTCAATTCAGAGTAGAGGCATGAAGTTGAATATAGCAATTCCTCCCTGCGAACCTTCAATTATGAGTTCTTCTTATATAAAATTAACCTCTATGTGAATTTACTTCTGTATAACTTTTTAACAGCTATGAGAAAGAGAAATCTCATTTAGGTAAATCAAGTGAATTTTAAATCACTTCAGGTGAGGTTAATTACAATCTAACAGGAACTTGGAGTTGAGGTAAGGAGCAAATCAGGTGAAGCAAATGGTATAGGTGTAGAGATTCTGAGCACCAAGCCTTTAAGATTATGAAAGGAAGGTAATGCTTTCATTAACATTGGCCTTAAAAACATGTTTGCCTGTGTTAAGTGCATACCACTAGAGGGCAACATTCAAGAATGTGTGGCTGTGCATCTTGTTCACTCCTATATCTCTGTTGCCTAACTTAGTGCATCACATAGTAGGCATTTAGTAAATATTAATTGAATGAAAGAATGAATAGGAGGAAATAGATCACATCAAAGAAACAAGAATCATACTGTTTGGATTATGAATGTAGCAACTTCTTTCTAAATATGTCTTTGCAGGCAAGGGAAACAAAAGGAAAAATAAACTATTGGGACTACATCAAA
Source organism: Neomonachus schauinslandi (assembly GCF_002201575.2). Classification (NCBI taxonomy): domain Eukaryota; kingdom Metazoa; phylum Chordata; class Mammalia; order Carnivora; family Phocidae; genus Neomonachus; species Neomonachus schauinslandi. Next base: position 51,972,536 of record NC_058415.1, on the reverse strand, counting down.
ATAAAAAGCTTCTGCACTGTGAAGCAAACTATAAAACTAAAAGACAAACTAGTAAATGGGAGAAGATATATGCAAATTCAAAATATATAAAGAATTTATATAACTCAACACCCAAAAAACAATCCAATTAAAAATAGGTAGAAGACATGAACAGACATTTCTCCAAAGAAGAAATACAGATGGCCAACAGACACATGAAAAGACGCTCAACATCTCTCATCATCAGGAAAATACAAAACAAAACTACAATGAGATATCACCTCAAATCTGTCAGAATGGCTAGAATCAAAAACACAAGAAACAATAACTATTGGCAAGGACATGGAGAAATAGGAACCCTTGTGAAGTTGGTAAGAGCACAAACTGGTGCAGTCACTGTGGAAAACAGTATGGAGGTTCCTCAAAAAGTTAAAAATGGAACTACCCTATGATCCAGTAATTGCACTACTGGATATTTACACACAAAATACAAAAACACTAATTCAAAGGGATACATGCACCCCTACATTTATTGCAGCATTGTTTACAATAGCTAAATTATGGAAGCACACCAAGTGTCCATCAATAGATGAATGGGTAAAGAAGATGTGGAATGGAATATTCCATTAACGGAATGGAATACTATTCATTCATAAAAAAGAATTAAATCTTGCCACTTGCAACAACATGGATGGAGCTAGAGAATAAAATGCTAAGCAAAATAAGCTTAGTCAGAAAAGATAAATACCATATAATTTCACTTATATGTGGAATTTAAGAAACAAAACAAACAAGCAAAGGAAAAACAGAAGGAGAAAGAAACAAACCAAGAAACAGACTCTTAATTATAGAGAACAAACTAATGGTTACCAGAGGGGAAGTGGGTGGCAGGGGGAGAAATAGTTGATGGGGATTAAGAATAGTTATCCTGATGAGAATTAAGTAACTTATAGAATTGTTGAATCACAATATTGTATATCTGAAACTAATGTAACTGTGTGTTAACTATACTGGAATTGAAATTTAAAACTTAATTTTAAAAAAGAGAGAAACAAGAAACAGACTAATATCAGATTTTTTTTTTAATATCAGATTTTTCAACTGCAACGTTGAATACAAGAAAACAGTGGAGTGCTTTTAAATATTAAAAGCACTTAAGACCTAGAATTTGATAACCAGCTGTTATTTAAATGTGAAGAGATGGTCTACTTTATTATACAAAGCCTCTGGAACTTACCAAAGACCCACACTGGGAATAGTTTGGATAAAGTATTTAAAGAAGAAGATAGATAGGTCTCAGGAGATTTTGTAAGAAATATGTGGTGTTTTAAAAATTATTTTATTCTATGTTAAAAACTCATTTTAAAAATTAAGAGCAAAGAAAAAGATAAAATATATCTAAACTAAAACAAAATTAAAAGTCTGGAATAAGAGTACCAGGAGATGTGTTTGAGGAGTGGAAATCTATGAATATGATGTGTTAGTTTAAAAAGAATGGAAAAAATAATGGAGGGGGTTATTATTTTAAAAAGTATAGAACAGCAGAGCAAGATGGCAGAAGAGTAAGAGACCTAAATTTCATCTGGTCCCAGGAATTCAGCTAGATAGGGATCAAACCATTCTGAACACCTATGAACTCAACAGGAAATCAAAGAAAAGAATAGCAGCAACTCTCTGAACAGAAAAGCGACGACTTTCTGGAAGGTCTCTTCTGATTTGTTTACTGTATATTTTTCTGGGGTCGTTGTTACCCTGTTAGCATTTTGTTCTCTCATTCATCTATTCTTCTCTGGACAAAAGGACAACACGGAAAAAAAACACCTCAAAAAAAAGAACAAGAGGCAGTACCAACTGCCAGGAACCTAATCAATACGGACAATAGTAAGATGTCAGAACTAGAGTTCAGAAGGATGATTATAAAGATACTGGCTGGTCTTGGAAAGAGCATGGAAGATATTAGAGAAGCCCTTTCTGGAGAAGTAAAAGAACTAAAATCTAACCAAATGGAAATTAAAAGGCTATTAGTGAGGTGCAATCAAAAATGGAGGCTCTAACTGGTAGGATAAATGAGGCAGAAGAGTGAATCAGTGATATAGAAGACCAAATGATGGAAAATAAAGAAGCTGAGAAAAAGAGAGAGAAACAACTACTGGATCACGAGGGCAGAATTCGAGAGAGAAGCGATACCATAAGAGGAAACAACATTAGAATAATTGGGATCCCAGAAGAAGAAGAAAGAGAGAGAGGGGCAGAAGGTATAATAGAGCAAATGATAGCAGAGAACTTCCCTAATTTGGGGAAGGAAACAGGCATGAAAATCCAGGAAGCACAGAGAAACCCTCTCAAAATCAATAAAAATAGGTCAACACCCCGACATCTAATAG